>NC_040883.2:15599954-15928237 GCF_900634795.4 Betta splendens
AAGTGTGATAAAAGCCTGGCTGGACCTGGGTGATGCCAGTAAGCGGTTGGCCTTTACACCTCCAGCGTGCTCCTTACTGTGATAATTCTCTCTGACTAGTGGCTCGAGTGGTTCGGCTGAATCATACTTCCTCTCTCAAAGTCTCCATCGCACCATCAAGAGGTTAAATGGAGATTTTTTTTGTGTGTGCGCGGCTATATTTACAAGGCTCGGTTTGAATTTTTAACAAATATTAATTATCTGGCCGCCCTCATAACCACAGTTCAGAAGTGGTTCAGCCACTTTAAAGAGTCAAGAGCAACACGCGGCGTCTCCAAAGTCGTGGGAGAGGCCGTGTTGGTGTTTTATGCGGTGCTCCTCTTGTTGACTGGCAGCCTGTTCCTGCCCTGATGCACAATGCTTACACGCTCATTTCTGTGCCGAGGGTGCTACACATTGAATTAAAAGAGTTCTGATTGATAAGGTAGTTGAAGGCAAATCTGCTCCCACTAATTGTCTTTCAAATGCCCTCATTAATCAAAGCGGAGCCGGCCCGGTGACGGGCGCTCCTGTCAGCTGCTCCGCTGCAGGCTCTCCTCCGGCCACTCACCTCCCAGCGTGACGCCCGCTTCCCCTCTGTCAGCCGCCGCTGTCCGAGGGCCGCGGGAGCACAGGCCATCCGTCCGTCCGCCGCACACCTGCCTTCTGCCAGACAGGATCTGACCGCCCCCTGCCACCAGGACGGCCCCAGAGACCAATTTAGCAGCCACTTAATGATTCATGACTTCAAGTGGTGGAAATGAGGGCAGCATATGATAACAGGAATAAACACATTTAATTAGCTCCTCATATACATTATTTATTTATTTACCTGCTCCCTGATTAATTTATATATTTTGTGTTTGTGTTGGGGGGATTTTTGGTATTCACAGCATCTGGCAGGAGCCTTTGTTGTGTGGCTGCGAGAGCACGTTCTCCCACACCTATTTTTTAGGGTGGGGGGGGGGTATAGCGGTGTACCTCCTCCTTATCAGGGGACCTTTTGCAGGGTGCAGAGGGGCGGGGTACCGGCAGGGATTTGGCAAGCCCCCCACAATGAAATGAAACGCAATGGCGGGGAATATTACACTTTAAAATATACAGTTCCCTGTGCTCTAAGTAGCCTTGTTTGTGAATTTCCTGACAGGTAGTTACTCCCCCAGTTTTCTTTGAGCATGGGGCATACATTTTCATGGAGGCACTAATCAAAGCTGTGCTGTGGCAAACAGCACAGCCACAGTAGGCCCAATCAAAGCCGCGTACCTGGCGCTCCTCCATAAGGCTCTGGGAACGCTGATGACAACTCTTACCCTAGCATCTGCCATCGCATCCATCACAGGTTGACTACCTTCACTCTCCCACTCCCCATCTTTCGCTCTCTCTCTCTCTCTCTCTCTCTCTCTCTCTCATAGATGCAGGGCAAACAGGGAGGAAAAAGTTGTCCTGTTCCGCCCTGAGCCCGGCCCCGAGAATCATTAAGCAGCCGCGTCGGATTTTCACGCCGCACGCGCCGTCATTGTCATAGATTTCCTCCGATTCGTACTCGCGATTGCTCCCTCTTATGCTGATTACAGAGGGTAAAGAGAGAAGTAGGAGCAGAAAGCCAAAGCGAGATAACAATTTAGACTCTGTCACCGTAGCCTCTTAATTAGCCGCTGTTGAAGGAATAAACTATAATTGTCTGCATGGCAGCAAATTAAAACAGCTGGTGTAAAACAAGTTCAGGAACACAATCTGGGAGTGACCTCTAGCATTGCCCGCTCAAGGCTGGTTGTCTTTGTCACGTTGGTGAAGGGAAATCAGCGAGAGCGGTGGGAGTGCGCTGATGACAGAGAGTGGAGAAGGTCAGAAAACCCTGCGTCCAAAGTGGCGGATGCCGAGATTCCCACTGCCCACTGGCCTCCTCCGCTCCTCCGTCTACGGCTACGTCCCCCCTCTTCTCCTCTAATCCCCGGCCTCCAGACGCCCTCCTCTCATAATGACACGGCTATCAAACCCAATTGCTGTGGCTCAGACCCAAGGCAGTGCATTAAACTCCTTAGTGTCTGATTGCTCCTCAAGAGTCAAGTGCTTGTGTCCGCCCTGTCATTCCCCGGCCGCCGCCGTCGCCGCGGCCCCGGCCGCTCGGCGCCGCGGCAACAAGGGCCCTCACGCAGGACCGACCCACCCACCCAATCACTCCCTGACCTCTTGCACGCATGCACGGAGGCAGTGAGGCTGGGCCTGCATATGAAAACACAGAAATGCTGATAAAATGCTGCCAAGCTTTTTCTGATGCTGTTCATAAATGTCTAATTGATCTACTGTATCTGATGAAAGCGCTGACTCTATTTCCTTTTCATTAAAAAGTGAAATAAGGCACATAAAAGACTTTTCAATACAAACACAAAAACTCAACTAGCAAAAGTAAATTTAATTATTAGATACCTCCTTTCATTTTTGAACTCTCTCAGAAATTTCTAATATTAAAGACTAACACGGGCTGTTATGGTTTTATCCGGTAATATTACTCGTGTGTTATCCTGACATCTCTTGAAATGTCACTTTCAATAACTCACTTGAAGGACTTGCACTTAAAAAAAATGTGCTCAGTAAATTCAAGCAGCCCTTCGAGGCCTGCGTTCAACTTCCTTTCATAGCAACAATAAGAAGCATAGTTGTCTTAGTTTTTAGTCGCGGCCTCGGCGCCGGGTCACGGTCGTGTTGTCTGTAATGCTGATTGCGACTGCAGCAGTTTCACAGATTTTGATTAGGTTCAAACCCTGCAGCCGACGTCTCCGTCTGGCATACGATTAGTAAACACCAAACTCCAGTTGATAAATAGGTGAAGATTCTCAGTCCCTGTGTTCCACTACTCAGCCAACCTGCTTCTTCACTCTAAACATTGACTGAAGCAGCAACATGAAAATGAAGATAAGTCACTATTTGGGAAGTTCAACTCTTCTCCAGAGAGAAAAGCAAAAAGCCTGAAGACACATCGATAAAAATAGTTCTGAACATTTGACGTCACAGCAGATTCCACACTCTTATCATCTTTAAGATGAAATGCCTTTTTAGTAGCATTTCAGAACAGCGTTTTTATTGTTGTGCATAATTAATTGCTACATGTTGTAAATCTACTATGTGTTACAATAACAAATTAGAGAGCGGCCAACAGCAACGCTGCTGTGAAAGCACCTGCACACACACAAACACACACACACGGAAAAATAATGGCAATGAAAGAGCAAATACCTGTAAGTGTTTGTTTGTCAGTATGTGTGTGTTCCTGTACTGTACATGTGCAATGTATGTATGTGGGTGTGTGTGTTTGTGTGTGTGTGTGGCTCAGTGCCCGCGTGTAAGATGAAGTGCGGTGTCGGAGTTTGGGCAGAAGGTGAATAACTACAGTGCTTACAGTGTAATCATGGTTCCTGTCAGCCCTGCTGCAGGAGAGGAGGGGGCGCCCGGCAGACTGAGCTCCTCCGTGATGAAGTACAGGCACAGAGGAGCGCTCTACACCTGGATATTTATTAACACAGGCCTGACAGTAATGAGGCCTGAACAGGTGGGCTGGGACACACATATCAGAGTGAGGAGCATCCGCCAGGAGGCAGTGGGGAAGACGGTGGAGACAAGTGGGAGAAGTTCACCCTGCAGGAACACAGCCCAGCACCGAGCCGAGGCTGCACACCCACTCGCACCCTCAGACGCGCCTGACTCCAAACAAACCAACAAAATGTTGTTTTTCCTCCTAGGCCGGTTGAACTCCTGCATATCACACCGGTAAATTCACTTGGAGCAATCGCAAACAAATTAAACGTGCACCCTGTAAATAAAGTAGGTGACAACACACTAGAAGCTAAAGCTTCCTGATGGTTTACACTTTCACTTGGACATGAAAATACGACTGTTCCGTGTTGTTTTCACAAAAACAACCCTCTATAAAAACAACTCCGTTATAATTTTTGAGCATAAAGGCTGAGAAACGCTCAAAGCGGATTGGTTTAAAGCATGAGATTCATCCTCCGTGTATCCGCTCAGGCCTTACCAGAGGTTGACGTTAAAGAGAAAGCCACGGATGTGATAAAGGGGATTAAAGCGAGCGCCTCTTGGTCCAGGCAGCGTGGACATCAGGCAGCTCAGCGCACATCTCAACACACAGCGCAACGCACAGCGCAACGCACAGCGCAACGCACAGCGCAACGCACAGCGCAACGCACAGCGCAACGCACAGCGCAACGCACAGCGCAACGCACAGCGCAGCGCCACTAAGACCGAGGAAGCTGAGCAAATCACCAACAGCCAGGGACATTCTCCAGACCTCATTAGGGTTAAGGACATACTCATAGTTAGGTTAGGGGGTAAGGGTGAGCGTGAAGTCTGGAGCATAGAGTCATTACAGCTGGGGGAGCCGGTGTGTTTGTGCGCCTGTGCTGCCTTTCTGTACTCCACTTGTCTTATTAAGACCCTGAGTGAGGCTAATCAATGCTGTCATCTGACGCTGAACAGATGCAGCGAACAAAGAAGAGGAGGAGACCACTGCAGGCCCAAGGTGCATCTGCGGGGGAGGAGAGCCCGGTGCTGCCTGAGCTGATGCTGGCTGATGGCACTCCTTGTCAAGTACCCCTCTCAGAGACTAATGGGTGGAGAAAAGGTAGAGGGTGACTACGTCCAACATTTCATGTCAAATCCACCTTAATAATTCGTCATTGCCAGCTGTGACTGACACAAACTGGAGGTGAGACGGCTCCCCGTGCCCACCCAAAATGGCACATGGGGAAATTCACTTAACTACGGTAGTCGAGCGTGGATGGAGTCTGCCGTACTGTGGCTAATCTGAATTTGTGATGTGTGAAAAAAAAGTGAGGCCTGCGCTTTGTAGAGGGGACGTGATTTTGAGAAGGATTAGGCCGAAGGGACGGACGCACGGTCGGACGGAGGGAGGGAGGGAGGGAGGTTGGTTGCCGTGTGACCGCCGCTCCCCTCCGTTGTCGGTGTCTCTCACTATCAAGTCCTGTGGAGCTCGTCCTCCACCGCTCTCGCTCTCTGGACCGAGAGCGAGCGACTCAACCAGGACTGCGGACGCGCTTTAAACCCAGAGCGGCGACTACGAGCTCCAGCCTTCCTGCTGAGTCTGCGGGGAGTGTGCACTCAGTGCTCCTAACAGATGACCTTGGTCTTATCAGGCCACGTCTAGATCTTGCAAAAGCAGCAAGATTTAATATTACTATTAAATAATATTGTTTATCTGTCACTGTGTTCGAACATAGCCTCCATGAACCCCTCTGCATTGTAGCTGGAGGAGGAAGCCAGTGATCTTCGCCATCTAATCAGCTACAACAACTGTTTTAGATAAGTCTGATTTCAAAATGTGTGATGCAGTACAGTAGCTTGCGGTTAATCTACAAAGATGTGTATCTGCCACCATGGACCATAAGCTTCTTCTCCAAGTGCATGTTCTGGAAGAAAGTACGCTACAAGTGTAATTGGAAAGCGACGCACTGTACATGGATTTACAGTAAATGAATACCCCACACGTCCTGCTTTACACATCAGTAAAAAAAAAGGGCTTTCCCTTGTGCAGCGGTCCCATTTTTAGACCTCCCGTCAAACCAATCAAACGAGAATACAATGGAGCTTTATTAGCCTGTTCCCCCTTAAAGGCTCCGCGAGGAGGACAGATCTCCACACCGAGGAGAACAGGCGGCCCCCTTTTAAAGAGCCCGTGTCTGGGGCTAATCTGGTAAACTCCCATAAATGCTCCTCAGCAACCCACATGTAAGGAATTAGCAGCTCCACACTGTGTGGAGAGGCCTTAAGCCCGGGATATACCTCCAAGATTAATTAGCTCCCAACTTTGGATATTATTCCAGAATCTTAGTGCTACGGAAATTAGCCCGTCTTCAACTCCATTAGACGGTTTTGTGCCGCGGTCCGGGGCAGGGCGCTGGGGTGCTTAGCAAGGCACCGTCCTCCATAATGCATGTCGGCCTCATCCGTACACTGACAGCACTTAAGAAACCTACAGTCGTTTGAGTGACAAAGATCTCATCTATTTTTCAGGTCCGACTCTCGCTGCACAAGCGAAGATCTTATGTGTCACAGTGTGTGTGGAGCAACTAAGTGAGGTATCTGCAAACGCGCATGTTGTGTGAGTTCTAGGGGCAATTAGAAATGTATTGTTGGACAACAGCCCTGGATTTACTTGAATTATCTCGTCCGCGCGTGTGTGTGTGTGTGTGTGAGTCACAGTTTTAATGAGTTCTTTTCATGCAGTCCTCCGCGGCCTCGCTCGCTGGCGCTGCAGATTTGCTGGCGCTTAAGAATCTGCGCGTTTGACTGGAGGGGCTGGAAAAGAAGCTGCCAACGGAAGGAGGACGAGCAGCGCGGAT
Source organism: Betta splendens (assembly GCF_900634795.4). Lineage (NCBI taxonomy): Eukaryota > Metazoa > Chordata > Actinopteri > Anabantiformes > Osphronemidae > Betta > Betta splendens. The sequence continues at coordinate 15,606,347 of NC_040883.2, forward strand.
CGGGGGAAGGAGCTGCACCTTTAAGAAGCAGGAAACACACAATCCCCCTGCCAGTGAGAAATCTGGATCAAATGGTTCTGAGGACGTGAACTGGACTGGGCAGCGCATGCCTGAGTCAGAAGACCTGAGACTCTGAGGCTCCGCGTCGTTTCATGCGCTGCCTCTGAAGCCGATTTTATTTTACATGCTTCCAGTGTATTATTCAAACCACTCCCGCTGCCATTAGTTCAAACTGTAGACAACAAGCGCTCGTTTAAATCTGCTAACTAAGAATTATTTTTCCTGACTCTAACATGTTGGGAAAAGTGTTTTTAGTGACATTTAAAAGCTGAATGTCACATCCGACTTCATCACATGCTACTTTCCATTAAGCATCTTGTGACAGCGCTGCTCTGCATATTAAGTTTCACTTTTCCTCACAGGCGGGGCTGGATAATCCATTATTGTAGCATTAGACCAAACTTTTAAGCTTCTTCGGGACCGGCCAGGCCATCTCCAGTATTTGGCAACATCTGACGTGGGCGGCTTCTTATTGCACATTAGGCGCTTTTAGACACAGGAGCAGAGCATGTGGTGAGTGATGCATTAGGATGCAGACAGTTGAAGATGTGTGCTCTCCCCTGGATGCAACTCGTATTGATTTCTGTAGCCTTTTAATTTAAGGCACTTTCTCTTAAGGCTTACTTAATGTGAGAAAAGGCCGGATGCACATTCAGCTGTTAATGCTCCAATCATGGTAAATTAAAAATGCACAAAGCCACAGATTTAAGAATCGTTTCTCCGACTTAGCCCGTGTCTGCTCATCTTTAAACAATGGGGGAAAAAAAAGCTACACAGCACATTGGTAGAAGTACTTATTAGCAAGTACCTTAATGAGACAGAGAGGGGACAGCTGATCCCCTCGGAGGCGCCGGCTGACGGCCCAACTAGACGCGGCTCATTGCGGAGGGCGTGACCTTGCTAAACAGCCTTGAAAAAGCACAAGTGACCACTCACCTGCTCGATAGCGAAGCGAAAGCGCCGCCTGCAGCCGCCGCCCGCCTCGGCGGCGCGCGCCGCGGGGAGGGGAGGGGCCGCGAGGTACCGGAGGCTGTCGAGCAGGCCGAGGGCGCCCGGTGTCAAGCTCATTAACCTCGGCAAGAAAAATGTTTCAATGAGACAGAAGATATGCGCGGCGCCGGGTCACATCCTGAAGTGCTGCTCCTTGTAAAACCTGAACTCTCACCAACTGACGCAGCAGCGCCGGCATTTCGTCCATTAAAGGCCCTCTCTGAAGCTCCTGGAGGATAATGGGGAACTGTGTATGATACTGTAAGTAGATTTAAATAGGCAGAGCTGGAGGAGGCTTCCGTGTGTCTTATGATGGAAATGAGTGGCCGTCATTATGCCGGTGCCTTGGCCCCTCAGTGTATCTTCATTTATGAAGCTTTTCATATAGTCGTCCTCCGCCCTGGCCTGTTCAAATAAAGCCTTGTTCCAGACAGACACAATCAAAGTGATGAGTAAACACATACACTATGTCTATCTAGCCTATTAATCTGGGCACCCAGCTGTGAGCAGGGCTTTGCTGCCCTATCTCCTCCGGTCCACACAGTAGCCTGCTGGTATTTCTGCCGTGTTTGGATTTCATCGAGAGCTTGGGATCGTTTCAATGCAACACAGATCAGAGCGCGCTGCTGAATGGATTGTGGCTGTTTCCATGAATATTTTGAACAGGCAGTTTAGGGTGACAGCGTGTTTTGAGGATCTGGAATGCGGACAACTTAAATCTGAATTTCAGCTCGCCGAATAATCACAGACACGGAGCGCGGAGGTGGATAAGGCGACGCGAAGGGGCAGCTTAACGCGGCGCGGCTCCGACGCGAACGCTGGATAAACGGTACAACACATAACACAAAGGGTCAAATTAGGAACTACATCACTGTACACAGCAGGCGAGTGATGAGTCAGGAAAAATCTGATCAGAAAGACGTGTCTGTTGGCGGTATTAGCATGCTAAGCTAACTACCCTAAAACATAAAACCAAGCAAAATACTGTGCTTAGATTGGCGTCGGGAAACACAAATGTACCAGCAAATTACATCTTAACGAAACTTTAATGGAGTAAAGGCAGAAAAATGTACTTATATTCGAACTATTGATGATAAACACGACATGATACAGGACACCGATCTCCAGTCAAAGAGGAACATTAATTGAGAGAAGAACTGTTTGATGTTTGTGATGATTTAAGATAAAATATGTAAATATACGTACGCAAAGAGCTGCAGAATAAATACAGTTTATGTTTTCATACACTAAATAAAAGGGAAAAAAAATGAGCTGATTCTGAATACTGTGAGTGACTCATACAGTCAATGGAAAACTGGAAAACATACAGTACCAGGATACATTTAAGTTGTATATTTACTATAATCTATTATTTCCTTCAACCAAAGGTTTAAAAGCCAAATGCCAAAGATTGATTTGACTTGACTATTTATTTTCACTGTAATACTGAGTGACTGGTACTAGTACTGGCCATAACCTACCACAGCTTCATCCCTTAAACTAGAGCAAAACCCTCTAGAGGTGGTCACCTAACAATGGGCAGCGGTTGCAGAGTCACAGTAAATGGACGTGACAGAAATCAGCTGCCACAATTTTAGATTTGGACTAAAGCAGCCACACAAAAGGAAAACTCCTTCACCGCACAAAGGCAGCTCTCACTCCAGTATGAGCAGGAAATGTGCAAACGTTGAGGTGGATATTATGGAACATTATGAATATCAAACTATGTTTTTAAATGCATGTTTACCAAAGTCAACGTAGACGGAGACAATATCAAGGACATGTCCTACTGTACACAAGAAAAACGAGGCGATATCTAAAAAGAGCCAATGCACAGATGTGCTCTGTGACTCTGCAGGTGAATATTCCATGACATTTCATCTGCAGTGGTATTAAGGTGTGGGATGACACTGGCCATGCGGGTAGTGGCTGGATGAAGCATGAAATTCATTGTCAAATACTTTCTTCCAGTTTAGGAGAGGAAAAACATGCTCGATGTCGGGATATAAACACAATTTACTGCCACAAATGACGTCAAATTACCTCCTTCTTTTAAACACACACAACCTTAAATGCTACTGAATCTCACCCAAGACATTTCTCTGTAATCTGACCACTCTGTCATAATGAAATATGTCTGTCATTTTAGATGGCTCCATCCATAGAACATATGGGTGCATTAATAGAATATATGAGGAATCCTATTACGCATTTGAAGCTCAGTGTGAAATGCGTAAATTGCAAATGGGCCACGTGGCGGAATGTGCTAGAGACCTGTTAATGAAGGGCTCTGATTAGCATTTGTTAAAACTCAGTGAAGTTCTTACATGCTAAAGGTCAGACTGCTGCTCTGACATGAAGAGATGAAAACGTTCTACTTTTTGGGGGAATGTCATGATTTGAATTAAGATTGTCAGATTGGCTGTAAGCTCGTATCACAGTGCAGGCGTCTTGTATGACCTTTTCAAGGAATTGTCATTTTCCGCCCCTGTGATGCCACCATGGCTCAGCGGGGAAGAGGCCCCTCTTCTCTCGCCATGTAATTTGTCCTGGGTGTTACCATTCACACTGCACTACTCCCAGTCGCTCGCCCAGATGCCTATGTATCTGCGGACCAGCAGGCTGCGACCGCGGAATAACGAGAACCGCGCCGCTCGGGTTCTAGTCCGTGCCCCGCTCCGAGCAGGAAGGGCCTCGGCCGCGCGACGCCCCGGTCGTCGGCGGCGGCGGTGGCGGCGGCTCACAGATTCCGCCCGGCTCCGGCGGAGGAGCAGCCACTGGGCTACGGCAAATACGATGGCAGTTAACAATATTAACTACACTCGCTACAACAACTACACTCATGGGCGGCCAAGCGCTGAAGCCAGCTGTTGGAAACTATTTTTACACACAACGAGGTGTGTTCATAACAGATAACTTCCCTATGGAAGCCTCTATGAGCAGCGCGGTAAATAAAAAGTATGAGGCCAACACTGCATTACAAACCACAACATTCTCATTTGTTGTCCTTTCCTGACGGTGACGTCGTTTCACCACAGCACAAATTGTCTTTATTCACGTCCCAGCTACGCAACACAATGAATCTCACTGTGTTACAACAGAAACAAACCGATCATGTTTTGCTGAAGTTTACCTCAGAAGCCAAAATCTATCAGATCCACAGATGTACCGAGGTCCAACACCGCGGGTCTAATCAATTATGACCTCAAACCAAACTCTAATAATGGTGTGTGTCGAATGCAACCTCATCTAAGCAAAAAGGAAATACCTTGACCTTAATACGTACAACGTATGAAGAGCCATGCTGTGTCACAGAAAGGCCCACACAGACCCGCTCAGGCGTCCAGACACCACATCTGCTCAATCGAACCCGGCCCCAACAGTCCTACAGCGTGCTTTAATGCGTGTTGTGCTCACCTGCTGGATGCTAATAAATAACACAGCGCTTAATGAAATGACCACAGACCAATTAACACAAAGTATCACAGCAATGACTGTGGCTGACATCAATGATAACGAGGTGATTGCGAATCGTAGAGGACAGTAGGGCAGCAACAGGGGCAAACTAATACAGATAGAAACACTATAAGAGGCAACAAACCCATAAAATACATGAAAGCTTAATATGGAGGGCAGGACACTGCAACGTGGCTGCAGAACGTGTTTCCTCTAACCTGGTCCAGAAACACATTTAGCCACTGTGACGTGACTTCTGAAGTCTGCCTTGGGAGATTTGCACCTACAGTGAAGATCATGCAGCATAGCAGCCTTATAGCTGATGTGGCACCGGTGCCCTTTCACAGCTAATTGGTCGCTCTGCGCTCATCATCTGGTTATCAGCAGTGATTGGCTGATGGTAAGCTGCAACTGGTCATTCGAGTGTCACTAGCCTGTGTTCCTGTAATTAAAATCTGCCATCCAGAACCACATCCCTCGTCGCCACTAAACCCTTTCGTCAGATGGCAGGGCTCAGATAAACTGTCCTGCAGCTATTTTTTTTTTTCTGATGAAAGAATAACACGACCGCAGCGAAATGTTTGGGAAACACGGAGAAACTGGCGGCGGGCGCCCAAGATAAGTTCAGGGCTCACTACGCGAAGATGAGACCAGTCCAGTGTAAACGAACTATTGCGTTAAGACACAACAGGATGAATTAACATGGAGATAATAACAATGGCTGCTGATTCAATTCATTAGTAGTGGAACTTTTAAACAGTTAAGTGCTTCATCATTGACAGCGAGCGCTGGACGACTGTGGCTAACTAGTGGATACTTGATATTTTAATGATGTTGAACATTTGTTCGGGGGGCTTTAACTACTGGAGGACACTCCACTGTTTCCACCAGGCTGGCCTTCAGAAACGCGGACGGCAGGAATCTTTGGAAATTAATTAGAGACAAATCCCTTCTCTCTGCTGAAGTGTGGCATTTAAGGCATTGTCCTTGGTGCTCGTATAACACCACCTTTCAGCGCCGACCCCTCTCCCTCCACCGGTTGGATAATGCAGCCTAATCCACATTAGCAATCACTCCGGTCCCTGTTGTGCGGTGGCAGTCCCTCCTAATTGCTGGCATTATTAGGTACTTTACTTGTAAATTTGAAGAGGAGGAACATCATTCTGCTGCATCCAAGCAGCAAATGATCCAATTTGCTTAATTTCCAAGAAACCGGCCTGTTTTCTCCTCACTGCTCCCCCTATTGTTTCTGCGGGGAATGATCGAGCGACACATAATGGAGCAGTAGTCATACGGGTTTCATCAGATACGTCTGACTTTGTTGCAGGCTTCAAACAGGCGCCTGAAATTAGCTCGCATTCAAAGGAGCCAGTGCCATTGTTTAGGATTTCCAAAGGAAGCCGAGGAAGAAAAATACCTTTTGATATATTATGACATCTATCCCGCAGTGCTGCGGAGTTGTTTACTTAATTAGAACGTCTCATTCATCTATAAATGGAGGACGCCAGCATCAAGGCAGGAATTAGCCCCTCAGACTTACACTCGGCTAATTCCACGCTAGCGCGGAACATCGGGCGGAACGTAAACATCCGAGTGTCCGGATCCGCGGGGAAGCGGTCCGACGGCGTGCGAGTCTCCCCTTCACACGCTCGCTCGCGTTCCCGCTCCCCCGACCTCAGTGACACTCGCCCGTTTTAAACTTTCACACTGGCTGCTGTGGCTGCGCGGCACATGCTCCTCCTTTAAAGAGATTTTCTTATGAGTTGTTGACTGCGGCTCGCTCTTTACCGCCGACTGTGTGAAGGGGCCTGTCTCTCCCTCTGTCTGTCTGTCTGTCCGTCTGTCTGTCTGTCCCTTTGTCTGTCTGTCTGTCTGCCTGTCTGTCTGTCTGTCTGTCTGTCCCTTTGTCTGTCTGTCTGTCTGCCTGTCTGTCTGCCTGTCTTGCTGTCTGTCTCTGCCTCTGTCTGTCTGCCTGCCTTTCTGTCTGTCTGTCTGTCTCTGCCTCTGTCTGTCTGCCTGCCCGTCCCTCTGTCTGTCTGTCTGTCTGTCTGTCTGTCTGTCCCTTTGTCTGTCTGTCTGTCTGCCTGTCTTGCTGTCTGTCTCTGCCTCTGTCTGTCTGCCTGCCTTTCTGTCTGTCTGTCTGTCTCTGCCTCTGTCTGTCTGCCTGCCCGTCCCTCTGTCTGTCTGTCTATCTGTCTGCCTGCCTGCCTGTCTGTCTCTCCCTTTGTCTGCCTGTCTCTCCCTCTATCTGTCTGTCTGTGCGTCCATCCGCCCGCCCGTCTGTCTGTCCCTTTGCCTGTGTGTCTGTCTGTCTGTCTGTCTGCCTGTCTGTCAGCCCGGCGTCCCTGGACTGTGCGCAGGCAGACATGCAGGGAGGGCGGGAGCAGCAGTCGCCGTGGCCCAGGGCGTGCACACCAAGGGGGAACAAGGCAGACATGACAGCTTGGTGACACTTGCTTTTGTGTATCATATCATTTTAACAATCATCTGCATTTCATTTATGCGAGACTCGCTACTCCAACGCAGAGTGTCAGGCCCGTTGGCCTAGTTAGGCGGAGAGTGAAGCTGGCTGGGTGAGAAAGGAGCTGATGAAACCCTCCTGTCCGTGGCCTGCTGACAAGCCTGGCACTCCAAATGAAAGTGGAAAGGCAGCCTTATTACAGTACGTTTCATACAACGAACGGGGAAACAAATGTGACTTGATATCCCAGGATGCCCTTTGTTGTTGTTATTACTGCTGTTGCTATTGTCAATAATGGTGATGATAATGCCCGGTGCTCTGCTTTGTTTTCTTTTTGTTCTTCAACCCAAACAGGCTTTGTTGGCAGAAGAGCTGTTGCAGCCGGGAAGAGACAAATTTCTCATATTGAGGCTTTCGCTGCGATTGCGGACCTCTCCTTTTGGATTTAAAACTCAAGATGAAACTCCGGATTCCGAGTTCATCTGTCTCTAACAATGTGATAAACAAGGCCGCCTTGCGCCGGCTGTTTATCCGGGCTTAAATCATAAAGTTTGGGCCTGTTTAGAAGTCTCGTAACCTTTTATCTCTGCAGCACAAACAACCGGACTCAGTCGGGGCGTCTTGTGTATTTAAAGTGAATCTAGTACAAGACATTGAACACGATGGATGACTTTGCATTATTAATGATTTTTTCTAAACTGGCAACCTCTTTCATGAGGGTTTTGTGGAATATTTACCACTAGCTGCTTTTATAGATTGCATCAATAAGTAACTGGCATTCTGCAGCCCGTCCCAGTCTCTCGACGTGTCCTTCAAACCGGAACAAAAACCTCTCTGACGCCGAACGTGGCCTCTTTTAGTTTTGTACTCTCACATTAAAGCGCTCACACAATCGCACCTTCATGCCGTTGTCTCAGCGCATTTGAAATGAGCCCAGATTAGCCGGTCGGCCCTCCTCCATCCTCCGCTGGCAGCGCCGTCCGCTCTCCATAGAGACAGGAACACTGGGAGATAAACATTTAAAAGCTCTTCATGTAAAAACAGTGGGCGAACCCCGGTCTCAAAAAAGGTCTAAATACAGAAATGAATAAATAAATACAATGAAATGTGGGCAGTGTTCTCGTTTTGCAGCTTGGATGCAGCCTTGTCAAACGGCACTTAAAAGCGAGGGAGCCGGTCTTGGGGGAGGCTGAGATGTTTATTCTAATGGATGCCATAATGAATGCTTACAGAGTCGGGCCTTGGCTTCGATAGGGGGCTCTGTGCCAGCATGGTTTTAAAGGAGAGCAGCCACTGCAGCTGCCCTGGGCGCTTGGCACGCCGACTTCCCCACAATCTCCCGGCGCACACAGAAATGGCAGCGAGGACCTGGAGATAACCACCCGTGAAATCTCGCATCACATGCCTTTGATTACTTGTCCACTATTTACTGTTTTTAAACTCTGAACTTCAAAGGAACGACACAAAATTCCCGGCGACGCTCCCGCATTGAGGATGCGTGTCTACAAATGGTCGCACAAGGGTCCGACTTGGGAGTTTACAGAAACGCCCGAATTAAAAATCAAACTCTGTAACCGACTACTCGCAGCTTTTACGGCGGCGGGCGAAAATCCCGGCGCTCTGAAAACAGGGGCCGCCTCCTGTCATTTCTCGCGCACGTGTGTCTATTTTTCCAGATTCAATACAGCGGCGCGTGCAACGTGTGTCGCCGACGCGTGTGTTTGTGTGCGCGCGCGTGCCTGCTGGGGGTGAAGACTGAAGCGCTTTATTAAAATGATGAGAGCAAGTTCAATTTGAATCATGCAGTGCCCGTCAGTGGCTTCTCGAATTGCAGGGCTGATGAAATTGCTCTTGCGGTTATTTAAAAGCAGTTGTAATCCATCTGAAAATGCTGTGATATAATCCATTTAATTTCTTATTCCTCGCAGCAATAACACTGAGTAACAAAAATCTATCAAAGCAATGTAGCCTGGTGATTTAGTAATTATCTTTATTTTACATTATTGCAATTCAGCCAGGATTAATTAGAGTTTTATCTGAACCGAGCGGCAGGTCACTTACCTCGGCTCACAACAATGTGTTTTTATCTTAATCATCAACTTCCACAAACTCAATTGTGACCCACTGCGCCAAGAAATGATTATTTTCTGATGCACAAAATCGGCGATACACAGAAAAACGCAGCGAAGGAGCGATTAAAGGACGCCAACTTTTAATTTAAGCAGGGCACTGCAGCAGCGCTGCGGAGGCCTTAACGGGGGAGGTCACCGGTGGGAAACAATGTCTGTGGAGGGAGCTGCAGGATTTATCACATGGTAAATGCCAAGTAGTGATTCCTATTTAGTAGAAGTCCCCAAATATCCAGTATTGATCAGCTGTTTAAGTTGAGTTAATGTATGAGTGATGTCGGGTGTGTTCTCTAATGGGTAAGTTGCCTGTAGGCGGTGGGCTGGTAATAAGACGGCAGACAGCCACATAACTCAGCCTGTCTCGGAGACCACTCTCTTTCTCCTCCACCTGGGCTATCTGACATCTGATATTAGTGAAATCACCAGCACTCTGGACAGAGGAAGTGGAGGAACCAAGCCGCGGTGGAGATGTACGGGGTCTATAAAAGCCGTGGCGGGTGAGGGAGAAGTAATTAGAGCTTTATTCACCATGAAGGCACCAGAGTGGTTTTGTTTCCATCATTGTCAACACGCGTAGAGCACAGATTATTGGATTATTGCTGTTTTATGTCGTAGCTTATCTTTACATCGACCATTTTGCGAAGGTTTTAGGTCTGGTGATTTTGGGAATCCCTCTATTCGGGCAAACAGTGGTTCTTGATGACTTGTACTGACCTACTGTATGTGAGACACATAAATATCTGGCAACTGTTTGTCTGTGTTTTTACTGTTTGGCCCAATTCTTTACTACATTTTGTAAAACTTCATAATAAATGCTTAATAACAACAAACAATAAATAAACCCTGAAGCATCCTCATACGCCACAGACCCACACCTGCATTACAATGCTATGATAACACAAGCAGCTTCTGTTAGAATTGATCTAAACACTTGTGTTTTACATAAACATATTATAATCACAGTTTGTGGTAAACGCACTGCAAGATTAAAACAGAAGGTGCTGTTGTGGACATCAGCGGTGGTCTGTCCGCTGCCTACCTGCCTGCTGCTGGATAGCACACATAAAGGACTGTCCTCACTAAGATTAATTGATTCCTTCACATTTGGATTCAGTTCAGAGAACCAGAGAAATTGGTTGTTTTGACAGTGGCGTGGTTCTCCCGCGCTCCCTCACAGCCTGAAACACACAACACTTGAAGACGGGCAGCGTCCGTAGCTCTTCCTCAGCGGCTTTGGTACATTAGCATTAGCGTTAGCGGAGGTAATTGCCACGAACGCCATGATTATGAGGAATCGCCGGTGCCGTGGATGTGGCAGGACGAAACGCCACCCGGCGGCGGCGGCGGCGGCTTCTCGGGGAAAATAAATACATCGCAGGCAGCGGGGAGAAAAAGAATAGCCTCTGATTTAAATTTACCTTGCCCGCAGGTACGAACGCGAGGTATCGACGCCTTCGCCAAACACGCTCAACAGGCCAAAATAGCAGCGCGTAAACCCTCGGCTGTGGTGGGACTTCATGATGGCGTTTTCATGTATTTTGATCATACCCTCTGCACTCCCAGCAAGCCGCTCACGTTTTCCGCGGCATAAGTGCTCACGTCTAATACCCTCAGAGGACGTTTTGGTCTGTCTCTATGAGTCTAATTTACAGATATCTGCATGAATTGGGAGGGCCTGGGGCCAACCATCTCATGTCTTTTTAAGGCAGGGGGTGGGTTGTTGCGTTAGTAAGCCCTTTCGGGACAGGAGCAGCATTTCTGATAAGATCAGCGGTGGGAAGTGGTGAGCCGGGCCGTTTGTTCTCGTTGGCCATCTCTCATGTTGTACCACTGATTGGGAGGAAAGCTAAAATTGCTTTCACCGGGGCTCACTCCAGCAGTAGGCAATGATAACTAACAATGCCCCTGGGACCTAGTTAAAGCTGCATCACACGCGCTGGAAAACCACTTTAATGTGGCAGCATTAGGAAGCTGTCAGTTGGGTTGGTGGGGAAAACAGATTCCAACTCATCGCGGATTTTGAAAACATTTGTTATCCTCACTTCAGCAATGCATCTAATCAAGCCGACAGTTTTAATTTCATTTCACACAGCTTACCGTGAAGAAAAGTAAAAAATACGGTTTAAAGATCATAAAAAGCCGAGATACAGAACAGACAATTACCATGTTCCTGCTCCTCACTCCGCACCTCAGCCGCCGCGCTCAGTCATGGGGATTGTGCAGCTCTTGCCATGCAAAAATACATAATGCAAAGCTTCTCTTGTTTTACGCAGGTTACTGCAGGCTTCAGGTGCCGCTCACTGCATATACGTTCTACTGCTTACATTATTGACCCATGTCTGCAATTTCTCTAAGTGCTCCTTCAAATCTGCTTCTTATAGTTGCTGCTAATTACACGAAAGCCTTCCAACAAGCAAAAAGAATATAAATATTCATCTTTTTGAAGTTGATATGATGACATGAGCAGCTTCTCAAACACCGCTGTCAGTAGAGGTGCATTACATGTACGTGTTTCCCGGAACGCTGCATACAGTGCTGCTGCTGGAGGTCGGCCCACACTGTTCACCTCGTGAAAACATTGTTATACTGTGTAAATGTTAACGTTAATACATCAGAACAGTAAACACCGCTCGCTAGCCCTTATTGAGCCAGGCTTTTTTGAGGTGCTTGACCAGCGAGACGCACAAATGTGAGCAATGATCTCCACCGCCTTGTACGGTGAATCAAGCCCAAGAAAGAAAACGGAGGAGATAACGTACAGGCGAGTGGAGAGACAATATTGATCTATTTAACCGATCGCCGTATGAATTTATACCGACCTCCACATGGATCCTGTCTCCTGCAGGCTACTACATGACACGACCTTCTTCTTCTCTTTAACTGTATTACGGCATAAATGATCCACATTTGCACTTTTTCTGAGAAATAAGCTCCTGTCAGACTGTATGTGGGTGAGAAGTTTATGTTTGCCTTTCGTTTGTGTTGTACTATTTGTATTTCACGCTATATGATGCAGCCTTAAATAGTTTATTCCAACCCAGTAAGTAAATCAATATCTTTTAACTTTTCCTCACCTATTGTCTTAAAGGATATTATCCACCATTTTAACACCCATGCAATATGTTTACTTTTTGTTCTGTTTGGAGTAATATGTCAAAAACAAGATATAACATGGAGGCTCATCCATTACGCGCTCCCCACCGGCGTAATTCTGATCACTCAACAAAAGACACCCTATCTTTGCTTAATGCCTTCTTTTCCATTTCGCAAAGCTCTCGGAGTGTCCAAGAGGTGTTCTTATCCATTTAATATATGCTCACAGTGAATCCTGTCAAATATAGATTTGAATCAATAGTACTCTAGAGTGGCTCGTTAAACTTAAATCAGCTTGGAAGTGGTGCATGCCTGCCTCACAGCTGCTGTCATTAACCACCGCCTTGCAGATTATTGGAGAAACGTCCTTGTGTGAGCAGATTCACCAGTTTACCTGAGGACTGTCGGCTGGAACTCCGATGTAAGATGAGAGGTACAAACAGCTCGTGTTCCCCACCCTCTAGTCCTAAAGCAACAAGACGCACAAAATGAGTTTTTGGAGAGTCAAATGCTGTTGACTGGCTGTAATGTTGTGTCTTGTGCTTTGTGCTTGCTGTGCTTTGTGGAAAAGGAAGAAACCTGGGCAACATAATACACAGGACAGGTTTGTTCGTGCGTTGAAGCTGTTCCGATGGTTATGTTAGGCCAACATATGGATTATTACACAGCTCAACCCTTTTATGTTTGCAGGACGAAGCTCATAGCGCCTCCTACGTCTAGCCGTCATTGAATTAAGGCCACAGTTTCAATAACTAAACACCGTAACCTTGATGAAGGGAGGCGTCACTGCAGCACAGATGCATTCGACTGACTACTATCAGTACTGCACATAATAAACTGGAGACTCAGTGCATGTTGTGCATTGCAACTGAAAAGTCTAGTTCTTATTCAGCTACTAATCACTGGAGACGAAGACATCATTAGCCCGGCTCCGGATGGCCCGCCAACTTTGTTGTGGTTCGAGAATCATTAGGATTAATTCTGAGCCGTCTCCATGACAACTGAGCAAACTCTCTCCGCTGAGGAAGACGGAGACGTGGTTAAAAGCGGAGTGGACGAGCTGTGTGAGCTGGTGCACCGTCGATGCCTGGCATCAGCCGGACTGAGTTGCTGCACACAAACAAGTTATGCCATTGTTTCATTGTAAAGCACTGGTCCAGAAAAGGCACAGCGTTGACTGATACATCCTAATTATTGCTTAATTATGTTTTCTTTGTGCCGCAGACTTAAAAGATTCAAGTTATATAATTAGTAATTCTCGTAGACGATTTGCTGCTAATAAGCTAAAACTGCACAGAACAAAACAAGCAGCCTGTCTTTGGCTTTAATGTTCCCAGGATTTGCTCCTCTCTCCACTTAGCAGCTGCATGAATGAACAGAAATACTGAGGGGACGGGATTCAGTCACGTTCCTGTAAAGAGTCTACTGCACCGCCACGCCTTGTGGGAAAGGGTTAACTGCGGCAGCAACAATAATGAGAGCGCAGTGAGACGTGTGAAGTAATTAGTCAGTCTGCTCTCCAATATTTACCCAGTTAATTATTTGTGAGTATTACTCTTGTCTTCCTTTCAGACGGCTGCCTGTGTTGTTTTTTCCACACCATTTGTCACTGTCCACCTCTTGTGGGTTCTCATCCCTGCATCCTGTTGTTACCCCCCCCTTCATCTCCGACGGCGGGCGAGTGGCATTTCGGTGAACCCTTGCCAGCGGAGGTGTTAGACCGTTGTCCCTGACTGTGAGAGGTCAACTATGATTATTTATTCATCTGTCTGTTTGTCTAATGTTGGGAGCAAGATGTGAAAACTTTCCTGAGTGCTGCACATCACAGAAAGGTCAGAGCGGGGACAGGCGGGTTCACCCATGAAGCCGAGCGTGTAGAGGTTGAACTCGGCCTTACAGTCACAGAAATATGACATAATCACATTTACAGAAATATGTTTGACTGTAAGACTCTTTCAAGAGAAGTACCGCAAATGGAGGCATGAGTGGAGGCAGTGAAAGTAGAAATCCACTTACTAGTCACTATTAGGTTCATACGTACGGTCTAATTCAATACAGTACAGCATCTCTGCCATTCACTTTACATTTACAAGATAAGTTAAAGCTGCCAGAAAGGTGACAAATCTACTATATGTTTATTACTGACGTCACACTGCATAGTGGGGTATATTAGGTTAAGAGAGGGAACCAAATACAAAAGAATATAATTTTGTTAGTTTCATCTGGACTAAAACTGAAAGATAAAAATGATAGGAGGCTGTTAGCACCTTGACGTCAAATCGGTGTAAAGGTCAAACAACCAGGAGACCCCAGAAACCTGGTGACCTGTACAGTATACAGTAGTATACAGGATGTGTCAAGCTTTTCATGCAATCTTTGGCAAAAATTTAAATAAAAATATGTCTACGATATTTCAACACGTGTGGAACTATTTCTTTAACCCGAAAAGACAGTAACTGTGCTCGAATGGCGCACCATGACCTGGATGGTGGACAGAGCTAGAAGAAATCTATTATCGCTGTCATTGCTTAATTAATATTTCAGAAGTGGAGGAATTATGTCTCTGGCCAATGAATGTGGGGGTGGGGTCAAAGCAGAAGCAATGAGGTGGGCTTGGTTGGCTGAAAGAAAGACAAAACAGTAATTATTTCATTGTGGCATGACAGCAATAATATTACAGTAATGCAGTGTGCAGTGAGCTTATCTGTGGAACAAATGAGCTTTCCCCCAGGAGAACAGACTGCAACACTAAGCCTAAGGTAGGGTTTGCGTGGCTGTCTTTCTTTCTTTCCCCGTGACACACACTTTCTTCCCCCCTTTCTCTCGGCTCCCTTTTCAACATTCGCATTCACAGCACATGCAATTATTTTAAAAAATAAATTTAGCACAGATAAAAAAAAACTGGGCCTCTTGGGTGACGCAAATGACTTCCTTGTTTTTATTAGAAGACAAGGTGTTTATTAGGGGCCTTGTTGGCTTATTGCAGGAGGTTTCTGAGTTTGAGTAATTGTCCAATTAGGTGTAATTTCAGGATTGGTGCTAACCCAGGCGATTGTGCTGTAAGAGGAAGACTACCACCGGGACACACATTAATGAATCCCACTGAGACCTGTCTACCTTTAAGAAAGAGAGACGGTGTCTGCTTCTGTTTCGCCTTCCCAAATCTTTTTAACGAGGCATTATAACTGGGATTTACAATTGAGACAAGGCACTACTACTCCCTCCCCCACTTGGATGTTGCTTATTCCTCACTGTCTGTGCACTAGGTTACAAAAATAATTTATCATTCATGTTATTTCAGTTCTCTGAGCAATTGCCTCTTATTCAAACAGAAAGGTTACCTTAATTGTTATGTAGCTCAACTATTTATGCCCTGGCATAAAATGCATGTTTGCTGCTTCATGGAAAGGTCACTCATTACAACCCAAATAACTTTCTCTCTGTCAGTGTTTGCCGGCTACTTCACACTGGGAGAAGAACAAGGTTTTCACTCCAGAGGATCCCTTGCAGCATCCGAGCCGATGAGCCGTAGTCGTAGCCTTTCGTAGGATAACTTTCTGTTTCCCCTTAAAGGAGCAGTTCAACATTTTGCAGAAAGCTATTTGCAATTTAATTATACAGTCAACCAGGACAGGGAGTTTCCTGTATCCAAACATGAGGTACTGTGAAAACAGCCAGTTTGGGTCAGTTTAAAGGTAAAAGATGCTTAGCAGCCCATTTCAACCAGTGACCCATTATAAAAAATGAGGTCTAAAGTGTCATGGAGAGTTACACAGGACGGTAGGTGGTAGCCAGTGTGAGGTTAGCTGTTCTCCCCCTCTGCAGTCTCTATGCTAAGTCCAGGCGACAAACTTCCCATCCAATTCCTTGCAATAAAACAAATAAATGTATTTCTCATAAATTGGAGCTGGTGGTTTCAGTGGAGAGATTTTGCGTTGGCACGGGACGCTGCTAATACGAGAGCATGATAAGAGCGCGCCGCAAAATGCGCTTGGCAATGAAAACGTGTTGTATACAATAGTCATTTTAAGAGAAAGTGCTGGTGAATGAGGCGGAGGGGGCGAAATGAAACAAAGGAAAGGAGGGCAGCGCTAGGTGGAGAACTGGGAGGACCTGTTACAGACACAGAAACTGAAATATTAATAAGGACCAGGGCTGTGATGTTTAAACTCTCAGACAACATCCTCCTGCATGTGTTTACAGGCAAACTCTTGGTGGACAAATAATCGGGAGTGGGCTGCTCTGCAAAACTCAACACGCCGCGCAACATACAGAGGTCTGGCTCAAGAAACGGGAAAGAGACCATCACATATAAAAGGCCCAGCCTTTACAATATGTCCACACGTGCTCCCCGACACACCGGCTTGTTTATCTGCAGGGGAGCCGGCAGGACTCAGAGGGCGGAGATGAAGAGAGAAGAGTCTTCATTAGCTCCGAGCTCAGTGCAGCAGACACGGCCCCACACCACCTGACCCCCAGCGCGCGGTGCAGACGGTCCCAGAGTGGACGCCGCGCTGCAGGCCCACTTGCTTCCAGGCAGTGGGGAGATAAAGCACTAAGCTGCTCATATGAATGCCAGCAGCATCGGGAGAAATGTGTCTGAAGCTCCCATCTCGTTTGGGTTCACGTCAAGGTTGCATTACAAGCCAGCCGCCCACCACCACCAGCAACACCACCCTCTCCTTTCTCTCGTCTTCATCCCTTCTCACATTAGAGCCTCTCACCGTCTCACCAAGAAACCACTGACACCACCACCAGCACATCACATCCGCGCAGCAGCTACCCACTGCTCATCTTCACACTAAACCTTGTCCTTCTTTCAGGCTTACGTCTCAACACTCCCTCAGAAATAAGCCATTTCAAAAAGATTCATGAGCAGCTGGAGCCGCCATGCTGTATAACCGCTGCCATCACAGGCTTGCTCGCTGATACAGCCTGACGTCTCAAAAGACTGCAGGATTCAAAACAAAATCAGGTTTCCTGATCCTGCGACAAACCGAGCTATTGGGAAGGCGCTTTTGCTAAGACTCTTTGTGACATGATGATTGGAAGACAGGCTCAAATTCCCAATGAATATGGATGCAACTGTTTATGCCTTTAGGAGAGAAAAAACACAAGCACATACTTGACTGGTAAATATTTGTGAAAAAATGGTGGAAAGCTTTTGGCAAGGTGGGCTATACAGTATATCTGTTTTGTTAGGCATAGATTATTTCTTTCCAGTGTGTGGGCTTGGACTGTCAGTTCATACTATCTTAAAAAGGATTATCTGATTCACCTAGGTCTGATTTCAATTTGAATAGGTGTGAATTTATTTTGCAGTCCTCAATATCACATACAAATAAGTCCCCTATAATCCAATTCCACCCTCAGCAAAAAAAAATGGTTGAAATAAGAATCTCATTATACTGTCCTGCTTTATGTTGGCTTGTTCCCTCACAAACAATCTTCTGAATTCAATATCGTAGTGTTTAATAGCAAATCCCGAACGGACGGAAGTGTACGTGAACGGCGGGTGACGTTTTTCTAATTGAAAAAAAAATAAAAAATCTGGCGTAGCAATTGATCACCGGGCATTAATTGACTTCCAAATCGCATGTTATATGTATTTACTGCGCCTGCGACAGAGAAGTCCTGGTGATTGAAGGTGGTGGTATGAAATGAGATGGCATTGTGTGTCTCTGGCTAATAATTCCAGACGGAATAGTTTCTCACTCTGCTTGACATGATGCACCCGGAGAGAAATATGGAGGCAGAGGGGGGAAAGTTAAGGTTGCTTAGGTTCATGCCGAGGCCTTAGAAGTACAATGAATCAAGCTTTACTAAACCTTGGGAGTGGTGAGGGCCTGTGTAATTTGCTAGGAGAAGTGTTCTCTGAGGAGGTGTCTGGTGCTTCTGGCCCGAGGAAGAGGCCTGCCCTCCTCTGCAAGTGCGCTGCGATGTGATGATAAGATGAGGTGTCCTGTTTAAGAGCTTGATTAATGGCGGCGCATGAGATGGCCTCTCAGCTCAGACACTGTTTGCCTTTACTGAAGTACACTTGTGTTGAGGCTGAGGAGAGCTCCTGGGGTGCTCCACTTCATCCCTGCCCAAACCCCAAATTACCAATACCGCTGTCACCACAGCTCATCTTTACTTAAGGCATAATGGCGAAGATCACGATCAATTTTCCCAGGTCCATTGGAGCAGACTCCTTCATTATGTTTAAAAACCATTCACACTGATTGATCCATGATGAGTGCACGCTATTGATAAATAATTAAAAAGCTCTCTCCTTTTATTTGGGGGTAAGTAGAGGATGGAGAGGACGGGGTGGGGGTCAGGGTTTGGGTTATGTCAGACCACTGGGCTCTTAGCTGGTGTAATGAAGCCTGGCCCCCTGCTGTGACACGCGCATCCCCAGCTCCCTGTCGGCCCCTTCACTTTGTCCCAGAGAACACGCGGCCAGCTGGATTCGTCTGCCATATTTGCAGCAATCAATGCAATCTGGCTTGAAAGAAAATCAATACGACGTGTCCACTTATGCTTCAGAGTGTGAGTGAGAGAAGACCCCTTTCTTGGTCAAAGCTACAAAACCATCACATGGCACTTTGTAATATATATATTTATATATATATATACCAAATGGAGCCTTGGAGGTAAAATGGACCATGAGCACAAAGAGATCTAAACCACACAGAAGTGATTTTGCTGTCACCTTGGACCATGTGAAGCATCGTCTTCTTACGGAGGTACATAGTCCTTTCACAAATGTTCAGTATTCATTTATTATTTTCTACTTATTTGTGATATTTATGATGCTCTACATTATATATAAACCTGTGATCTGGCTCCATCCACTACAGAAGACTTAGAAGGAATATTGTATTTCCACTTGGTCACAGAACTCCTGCTGTTTGGGGAGGTCTTTAGCTGTTAATTTAGACCAGTTTAAAGGGCATTTTAAATTTCCAGAAAATTGCTCCCTGAGGGAAGAGCCTGTGCTGAGCTGTTTTCAGAGAGACAGGGCCAAGCTGACGAAAAAAAAAAAAAAGAAGTGGTAAAACACAGGAGACGCTTGGAGCTATCAGGCGTTTTCTGGGAGGAGTGTGTGTGAAAGCCTGGCAGGCCCAAGGTGTTGCCCTGAACCTCGGGGTTCATCAGCGCATGGGTGTTTTTTATTGCTCAACCCACCCGCCCCTACACGCTACCGCCACCTGGCTAAACCAGTTAGCACCACCGGCTTGGGGTCGTGGCTCGCTGACCCTGGTGCCAGCGGTTCCTGGAGGTGTGATATGGGGCCTCTGGTGGAGTCCCGTCCACAGGCTGCTGAATATCACCACACGCCAGTCGTAGACTCGCACCTCGGGAGGGGAGCACCACGACTGTAAATGTGAAACAAAGCAAGGTCAACTCCCACAGACAGGCGAACACAAACACACTGTTTCCGAGGTGGTGTGTGTGTGTGTGTGTGTGTGTGTGTGTGTGTGCGCGTCATCCTGAAGCCAGCATTCACTGCCCCTCTGTCAAACACAAACAGAAAAAAAGCGAACTTTACGCTGTGTCACACTTTTTGCCGCTGATATCTGTCTAATTGATGACTTTGTGCCACATCAATCCATTACGCATAATTTAACATGGATCAAGTCCCACATTAACATAATCACCCATTGGATATTCTGCATAGTGTGACAAGCCAGTAAAGAGCAGAACCTCCGCCTGAGAAGGAGTGACAGTCGAGATGCGCCCCGCGTGAGTGGGCAAACACACCCACGGTCGCCTCCGCGCCCACGCTGACGCGCGCTCCCACTGTGGGCCGCGGACGGGGCTGATGTTAAGATGTCAGATCCCCGTTCGCTTTACGGAAATGCCGGGAGTCCAGTGTGAGCGCCTCGTGTTTACGCGCGGCTCCATTTGAATAAACAGGCACACATATGCACGCGGGGAACAGCTTGGAGAGTGAAGGGTGTGGAGCCGACTGCTTAGACGCTGCCGTTTGCAATCACTAAGCAGCTTTAGTGTCTCCTACCACAGTCCTGATTTAAAATTCATAAATGCTAATCCTTCATAATTTACAGTTTAAAAAGCAGCCCTGCTCACAGGCCCTGTGGCCACAGCTCTGTCAGAGTAATTATACCAAGGAGCTGGGAATGGACTAGTAGCAGAGACTTTCAACAGTCAAGGAAATCCCCCACACTGGCACCAGACCCAATTACTCCAAATACCTAAACAGATTAGCAAGTCATTTTCCAGTTCAATCTGAACATAGGTGCCAAATCGGTGTTTTACTTTAGTCAGGTGGGTAAATAGCATTAAAGTTGGGACATGCCTGTTTCTCATTAAGTGTGCAGTATGCCAAGTAATTTTATTAGCCATTTCATTTAATTTGTGGCCCCAGCGATTGTCTTTTACAAGGTTACTAGGCTCTCGCTCTTCCTCCGGTGTCAGAGGGTGATTTGCTGCCCTCTCACTGTTCACTGACACTGTGTGTGTGTGTGTGTGTGTGTGTGTGTGTGTGTGTGTGTGTGTGTGTGTGTGTGTGTGTGTGTGTGTGTGTGTGTGTGTGTCTAGACGTCACCATGAACCGATGCCTCTATCTGGGGAGGTGCCAGGTTCTAAACCAAAAATCTTTGTCCTTGTGAGGACCGAGTGCATTAGTTTAGATGTAGATCAGCTGTGATTCTCTCAGCCAAGGTCACTAATAGGAAGCCATTATCCAAATGGTCTGATTTTACTGTAATGGTCGGCCACAAAAATCACTGAAGGTCCCGCCGAACGGGGCCTCGCTTTACACGTAGAAGCTCTCACTGCAAACTAGCTCCAGCGTCCTTTTAAATGCATAATTTAGTAGCCATCTCAAATATTGATTCATCTCCCATGCTGACGTACCGCGTGACGGCGTTAGAGGTGCCGACATATTTAAGGGAGCGGAATCTTTAGTCGTCTGTTATTGCAACGCAGCTGATGACACGGCTTCGGTCGATGGAGGCTGATAACGCGGCCGAGCCCCTGAATTTACTGGACAGGTCAGATATCAGCGCGCTACAGAGAAAGCTGAGCGGTGCTTATGCACAGTAAGGGCTGAAGTGACTATTTAGGATGCATATAACTGTGAATTTAATGTGTATGTCTTTCACAGCCTCAAAAATATATTAGAAAGTCTACAAGTCGTTACAAAAACCCTTCCTCTTTCATACTGCAAAGGCTTTAACAAACTATAGTCACTAGTAGTGTTTTTTTCCTGTCCTGTCAGAAGTGACCACATCCCCAGATGACGCCTGAGCACTATATCAAAGGGACTCTCATCCCTAAGTGAAAGAAATCAGGATTCTATTAGAGCAGATTAGGATGACTGCACTGGACATTCTATCACAAATCCCAAGCTTTAAAGTTTCTCCGTCTTTTCTCCTTAACCATCAGCCATGAGGAATGACTTGCCCGCTGCTCAAACCTCTCTCTCCGCTCTCTTTCCTTCTTCTTCTTCTTCTTCTATCTGCTGAAGACCACTGGTATACTGATGCCTGTGTGACTAATGCCGTTAAGCTTTGTTTTAGACACAAACACACACTAGTCACTAGCAATCCCCCTCACTTTCGCAGGCGCGCGGCGCAGCAGCTCCAGGAACGGCGCCTTCTGTCGCGAAAAGCCTCCAAACAAGCGCCGCTTCCATGTGAGGCGGTGGAATGAGAGAGGACGGAAATGACAGGGTTTGTAATTCATCTGCATTGTTGATTATGCAAACACTCAAATTATACACCAGAGACAGACAAAAGAACTACAGCAGCTTAATATTAGAAGCCGCTCCTCTTGAAGCCTTATTTAGTTTCACAGCAAACTTCAGATTGCAGTTATTATAATTAGCCATTTGTTTTTTTTAACAGAAGTTGATCTCAAAGAGCGGGATTACTGCATCAGTGATCTAATTTTGGGTCTTCAGATCTAATACTCTAAAAAAAGAGCGCATACAGTCTTACATATGTAAAACAACTGTAGTCGCACAAGCTGCGCTAATCAGCGCTTTTACACCAGCAATGGACAAAACTGTGCTTTACAAAGTAAACGTGTCTTCCGGAAATTGATTAGATGAATAACATGTCGTCTCTTAACGAAACATAATGCTGATCAAATGGTCAAACAGCTGAGCTTAGCTGCAGCTAACCAATATATTGTTCTTTCCTACTGTACATCAGCTCATGAACTGTCACAGCAGGCACTGGATGCGTTCCGTCTGCAGGCTGGTGAAGGTTTGGCCAAATGTAAATAAACAGGTTGTGCCTGAAGCAAAGGTGGCCTTCATGTATTAAAGCCAGAGCAAATCTCTCCCCCTTCCGAGAATTGCAAACTTAACACGCGTCATCCTGGGAGCTGGGCTGCTGGAAGATACATCCAGGTTGGGTCTCCTAAGGCAAATTGGTCTCAGGGCAGGGAGTTGGCAAAGGGTGATTCACACATCCTAGTGTGGACTGTCATAGTGGGATGTGTGCAACTGCACAGCCTCAGTCAACAGCAGGGAACTGGAAACAAACCTGGGAGGAGAACTTGACCCAGTAAGAGTAATTTGAGAAAAAAAACTGTCCCGGATAAACAGGCGATGGCAACAGAAAAGGAGGCAACAACCGTCAGGCGAACCATGCGTTGGTGAGCATCAACCCGGACAGTGAGAAGTATCTGTCTGCAGCCATCTCCCACTATCAAAGGTTTATAGTGCAGAGTCAGCAGTTGCATTTTTATTCTAACCAATTTAATAGTAGCATTAGACGGCAGAGGCAGACTTGAAAGTAGAGAAACTGCCTGGAATTAATTTCCTTCCTCCAGCTGTTTGTGCCCTAGGCGAACGCCTAGCTCGATTGCCTCACGCCTAAAAACGACCCTGCCTAATGATGCTGTGATCAGTATTGTGCAAAGGTATTCACACCATAATCCTCTCTGTTGTCGGCTCCAAACAACACTGCTGTATTGTACTTGTAGAATTTTGTGCTTTAGTAATTTAATATGTGAATACCAGATACGGCGGCTGCCACAGTAGCAGGACTGAACCATCCCTGCAAGTCTGTGTTAGTCCTACTGAAAGTCTTTATTTTCTATTTATTATTTGCAAACATTTTGTACTAAACTATTTCTATTACACATTTGCACATTCTTGGATCATAAATTATGATCACAATCATAATTGCATCCTATAGCTTAATAACATTTCTTCTGTGCCAGTGGTACTATCCTATCTCTCACTGTGCCAGCAGCTTGTGTTTGGTTGAGAATCCCACCACTAATCCAGTTGCCCATCATGGCAATTACGTTTTAGTCTTGTGATGATGAACTCATATTATAAAAGAGACTCCAGGTCTATTACTATCAGTCTGAGAACGACAGCGCCGTCGCACATGCTACAGTATATCTCCTCCATAACACATCATGGCTTCTTATGTGTCAGGGCTGCGGTGCAGCAATTTCACAACCAAATAGCTCGCAGAAGTGATAAGAGTTCCATTATTGCAGGAACAAATCAAAGGCAACAAGAAGCATCCTTCATGAAACAGATTTCAATATTTCACCTGTTTAATTTGGGTGTTCAACAAAGCGACAGTGAAATGGAGTAAAAAAGGTGAGTAAAAATATACAAAGAAACAGCGCCATGATGGAAATTGCTTTTAGTTATTCTGGTTGTGTGCTGAAGTCTACACAACGTGTTTGGAATATGCAAGAACAGAAGATCTGCCCTAAGGCTCCACCTCACTCCTCAACTGAAAACAATATGATATTTCTTAGTTATTTTGAGTTATTACAGTATAGCTTTGAAGTCCACTATCACAACTCAAACAAATGTGAGTAAACCTAAACACATCTTTAAATATGGGTCAGATCAAAAAATGACATATCAAAACAATAATAAAATATGTATTAGAAAGACAAGATCATCATTTTAGACTTCGTGCCACATGCTAATTTGAATTCATCCAGTTCGATTAGTTTGTGCTGCTGTATCTACTGTTTTCTGAAAAAACCTAAACACACGCCCAAATCTCTTCCCCAGCAGCAGCGGCGTCTGTGTGTTTCAGTTACCTATCACGCCACGGCCTTGAACAGACACACAGCAGTTAAGTGCATAATCATCTGATATAACAAGGCCAAAACACCCAAATTAAACATTTCATTCTCGCGGTGCGCCTGCTCTTTTTCCACTCCTCACTCAGCCTTGCGCACACAAAAGGCAGAGAGCACGGCGACTTATGAGAGAGTAAGCGCCGAAGGAGCTGAATGGATGAAATTACAAAAGGAACTGAGGACGGCTGCATTTGGATGATCACAAACAAAAAGCAATTTTTGTTTAGGTCAGGGGCAGAACAGGAGATGACTCAGTGGTTTAGTGCAGCAAAAGGTCCCGGTGCAAACAAGGTTGTATTAGAAGATGGGGACGCAATAATTAGAAGATGGCGAAAC
The DNA here is from genome assembly GCF_900634795.4 of Betta splendens. Lineage (NCBI taxonomy): Eukaryota > Metazoa > Chordata > Actinopteri > Anabantiformes > Osphronemidae > Betta > Betta splendens. Next base: position 15,630,953 of record NC_040883.2, read on the forward strand.
GCTCACTGTAATGAAAACACTTCAGCAGCAGCCTCGAGTCCACTCAGCTTAGAGAAAAGAACATATCATTTATGATAAATGTAATGCCAGCTAAACTACTGTATGTGAGGACACGCACCAACAGCATTAGTTACTAAGGTCATGACCTTGTCAAATGAAGGTCGTGCAGTTTGGCACGGATGAGCGCCGGCGTCTCGTCTCGACCTGAATATCGCTTCTCCTCTCGTCCTGAGCTGAAGGTATCGTCACACCCTGAATCATGAACGCATTCAATGTTCAAGGAACTGCTCACAGTCCCTTCCCATGATCCAGTTAGTGTCCTGGGCACCGGTAATAGATCCATCACTATTTGGAAAAAAGGGAAACTGTAACACATTTCAATAAAAGTAATTGGTCGTGGTGCAGACAAAAACAGCCCCATATTTGCTGTCACTATGTATACGATGCAAATGTAATTACCTTGCCTGTGAAGCCCCACTCCCTCGCTTCTTCCCGCACTCTTGTATGATTATGTTTTCCTGCCTGTGGTTATCTGGCGAGAGAAGTGTGCTGCTGTGCTGATTAACAAATAACTCTGTGATGAGCCCCACGTTGTCCGGCGAGCTGGGTGCTAGATAGGACGCGTTTGACGGAGAGTTAAGGCAAAAAGTGCTAATCAAACCACGGAATTTCTGGGGTATTATATTAAACATGTTTCCATATTTCCTTCCCAATGTGGTTTAGGGCTGAAGATCCACTCCGACGTCATTTCGGCATTAGCATCAGCCCGCGGTGGTGGAGGCAGCGCAGTGCGACTCTTATAACATAATTAGTCCATCTCTCTAGGAGGCTTTTTCCAGCTTTTACCTATATGCCAAAGTAAAGTGCAGTCACTTTGATGATAAAAGGGATAAAAAGGCAGTGATAAGGTGGAATGTTGAGCAGAGCGAGGCCAGTGTGAGCCAGCCAGCGGCGGTCTAATTGAATGAAGGAACCCTGTTGCACGAGGAGTTCTTTCCTGAGAGTGCACAGACATTATGAAAACCGCCCACGCTGCTTTCAGTTGATTCAATTAATTTACTTTTCAGTTAAACTGATGGAAATATTGCCTCTTTTTCCAATAAATGCCTGACAGCTTTAGCAGGGTGACATGGCTCCAAGTCTAACGCTCTAAGGAATTAATTGCCAATGCCTTTTGCTCTCGTCACCAGTCCTGCCCTCAACCTGATCCCAGAAGGATGACCAGAAATCACCCCGTCGCGGCGGCGACCCAAGTCAGGCTCAGCCCGTGGTTGAGTGAGCTCATTCACTTGTAATTCCCCTCTTCCATGTTTGGTGCCGTGGCTTTTGTTTTGACCGAGCTGCGAGCGAGCCTTAACTGATGGCCATGCCTCGACGCGGCTGAGGAAAAACATTGGTTCAAACAATAGGCAGAGGATCAGAGAGGTGGGAGAGTGAATAATGTGTCAGGTGCTCCGAATGAATTAAAGTGCAGAGTAGGGCTGTGGAAATACCTCTGTGTGAGGCCCTAATCAGTTGCAAACAAGGGAGGGAGAGAAGGGGAAAAAAAAGAGCTTTCATTCCTGTAACTAATCATTTGCGGTTTCCCAATGCAGTCAGCCAACGCCAAAGGCAGAGACTAATAAACTGGGAGGCTGTGTAGATTTATAAATGATTAATTAAGGGGCCTCCCACGGGGACTACAGCAGCTATAAGCAAAAATATTAATTAGTTGAGATGAGACTTAAACTAACAGAAAAACATTCCAGCCATGTAGGAAAGCACAGGGCGTGGGCAGCTTGTTTGACTCTGGGCTGACAAAGAGGGCCCCTCACCGCTGCACCGCGGTGCAGTGGGGGGGGGGGGGGGGGGGGGGGGGGGGCTGTGTTGAATTTGGCTGGAGGATAATGAAGAGTTACACAGAGTGTCAGACAGAGAGACACACAGGTCCTTAGTATTGAGTTGTAAGGAGAGATGACTGAGTGACTGAGAGGGTTAGGATTGGGTCTGAAATGAGTTCTTCACTGCCTCAAGTACCTCTGCACCCCCCCACCCCCACCTCCGCCCCACCCCACCCGCTCACACAGCTACATTACCATCTCTGGTTGCCTCTCTTCATGCCTGCCCTTCAGGGAGGTCTCTAAAGCCGCTCTCCTTAGCTTCTTTTCATGAATGTCAAGATGCTGAGTTTAAAGTCCTGCAGATTAAATGGGAAGCGTTGAGTTTATTCTGACTCTAATGAAAGAACTGGGTAATTTCATGCAGAGGATCTCAATGCTGCGGGCGGAAGCTGGGACAGGCCTCTGATTTCCTGGCCTCCGATCGAGAGGGGGCCGCGGCACCTGGTGTCGCCGCGTTCGCTGCCTGGGCGCCGCCGCCCGTGTGAAAGGGACGAGCGGTCGACACGAGCCGCGCTGTCATCCATGGAGCCGGACACCCAATGCTAGAGGGCCGCGCAGTCGACAATAATCTTGTCTCCTGTTTCATGTTTGCTGATAAATGAGACCAAGTCGCGCTTGTTTCCCGGTAATGACCACATCAAAACCCAGAGCAAAGCGGCTTCTCGGGAAAGAAGTAACTGACAAATTAGCGTCAGGAAAAATCCCACACATATTTATTTCACAAATACCACAAACCAAACATTAGTTTCTGTCAGAAATCCAATATCTGACCATTTGAAATCACCCATCAAGTCTCTGACATACACCCCCTCCAGTACGTACTGCGAAGAAAAATGTGGCCAGCCTCTGCATGCTTCCACGTACTGTACACCACATGACAAATCATTGAAAAATAGCTTGAGATGGTAATCATGCTTCCCCAAATGACACTTTTTTCCTTCTTTCAAAAACTGCAAAGTAAAAACAAATGGAAGCCAACTCAGCACAGGGTATCCAGCATGAAATACAATTACAGGAATATGAATTCATTTGTAAAGGTTCTGTGTCCTTTTTGAAGGTCTTGGTGACGAGAGCGCAAACCGCCGGCGCCAACTCAAATGTTATCACAGTTAGTAAAAATTGGATCAGACCTGTGGGACAAATAATCTCAGCAACACACACTATGAGACCTGAAACAATCAGCACCTTCTGGAGGACGCCAGACTTTGCATCTGGATGAGATTTGGGATCACGTGATCGCGGCGTGGATGAATCCGAGCGTAATCCGCCCGCCGAGAAGCGGAGGAGAAATCGGCCCCGAAGTGACTACATCAAAAATCCCCATATGTCAATCTTGACTCCAGTTTTGTGTGCAGGTTAAAAAGAACTGGCCTCGACTGTTTTCATGTTTTCAGCAAGGAATCAGATGAAAAGACTCTGAGATGAAAAATTAGGGCCAAGTAGACACTTGAAGAGAGAGGCAGACATTCCTTTAAGCCATCATAATTGACTCACTGGAGGGCCAGGCTCTGGTGGCGGTGAGGTGCTTCAGAAGTCAATGTTCCCAGAAATCTAGTGTCAAGGGTGAATACATGTTTTTAGATTTCATAAATAAATATTTCATTCAACTGTCAATGGCATGTATGTGGTGGAAGAGAGCCCTTTCATGTCACTCTGGTTTTTGGATGGCTCGGCGGTATGTGTGCGGGTAAATTGAGGCTACTAAAGGCTACCAGCAGGAGTGAGTCAGAAAAGGCTCCCATTTGGATGATAGACGAGGGCTAGAGATTCTTTTTGTTCTCTCGATGCGATTGCTGAGGGTGTCCAGCAGACGCGGATTGACGCTTGACAACAATTAATGGTGTTGCTTTGAGCTGTGACAGGCAGGCCTACGCACAACACAAGGCAGACTCCGGCCCTCGACTTCACAGAGGATCAGACCACCGCGCATCGGCTGCATGGCAACTTCAGACAAAAGTACAGCAATGGGTTCCGTAACGTTGAAGAACAACCATATTCAGATCAGACATTAAAAACAAGGGCAGGACATTGTTGTTTGTCATCATAAAATCCCAACTGAGAGATTTTAAGCATCCTCGACATCATGCTCCCTTCGCCCCTGACAGTCATAACTGACGTGAATGCCTTTGACAGACATTAAATGTATGTTTTTAGGCATCTTAACAAACAGCAGCATCCAGTGTAGCGACGGGCCCCAAACTGCATTCAGGCTTTCAGCAGCGTGAAGGAAGCAAGACAACGCTGTTACTGAGCAACGACGTCCACGCAAGGTTGATGTGGATCAATATGTCAACCACATGTTGGTCTCACAAAGGAGCGTGCTGATTATTTCTCATATCTCAGTGACACAATAGACGTATGACTGTGAGCGATTAGCTGCTTATTGCTGCATTCACAGGTTGGCAGAACAGGAAGCACACAATGTTCATGTAATGCTTCAAGCTGGTGGTCAACAGCTAAGGCCAAAGCAAACTCAACTACTGTATGTTACAGAAGCTACTTGTTGTTACTTTTAATGTGGATCTGAAGCATTTGAATCAGTTGTAAGAACTGCATTTAACTGTAGAGAGGTTTGTAGACTGGTTCTGAATGGCTGTTTCCATTTGGCGAACAACGCTAAATAATTAGCACTTTCTCATGTTGCTGCATTTTAAAGAGCATTGAATAATTGGAAGAACCACATCAACCCAATGTCACAAACAACCATGTTCGTCATCCACGCCATGTTGCATAGGTCCTTAATAAGCTGTTCACAGCCGACTCACAGCCAGAAGGACCGACTCCCGTCGGGCCACAGGAGGATTGGTGAGGCCTGCTACCAGCCAGCGCTGCACGTAATGACTGCAAACGCAAAAGGTACTTTTAATGTCTGGTCATGTGCGAGACTGAACCGCATCAAATTATTCAGAAACGTTCATCAACAGCAAACAGAGCACAAGATGAAAACGTATACAACCCGACGCGTGAGCGCTCCAGAGCCTGCAAACAGTGTCACAGGGGACGTTCGACAAATATAGGAGTATCACACAAAAACACACAAAACATAATATATACACAGAAACAAACAGACAAAGTCTACGTTTATATAGCAAGTGTACAGTAAACACCAAGATGAGCTCGTCTTTGCCCGTGGACGCAAGGACGCCACTGAAACTAATGAAATCTCTGTCTCTGCTGCAGAAGTCAAACTACACATCTGACCCAAAAGTTATAAACAAAAAGCAGACGCACACTCATGTGCAAAACCCACATTTACTATGATCTACCATAATGTCTTTAAACCGTCTTTCCAGCTCGTACAAATGTTACATGTCTTATTTGCAGGTTCAAAAGGTTGCTGCAACGCCCCCGTACTTAAAAAACAAACAGGCGCGAGCTGATGTGGAGTGAGCAGTGTAAATGTTTGTGTCTCGGCTAAATTGAAAGAGGAAGAAATGACTTCAGGAGCTAAAAGCTAAAAACAAATTTAGGCAATAATTGAAATGTAGCATAAAATTGCCCCTGCAAATAACCATGAGCCATTACTGTACACGAACACGCTCTCTCCCCTTTCAGTCTCAAACCAAACCTCTGACACACAGCACAAAAAAAGAAAACACACACCAGCACACACACACACACACACACACACACACACACACACACACACACACACACACACACACACACACACACACACACACACACAGACACGCACAGGTGGGGGAGACCTTTGAAGGTTTCACAATAGCACATTTATCCGCAAAATTAAAAATGGTGATTGATCCGTGGAATATTAACGGTCAACAATGTTTTTCATTAAGTTGTGAAGGGGAGCGAGGGGAAACATTCTGCTCGGAGAAAGAGAACAGGAAGGAAAGAGAGCAGGAGCTTTAATGCTGATCCTGTACTGTAAAAAGGCCCGAAGAGAAATGTAAATACTAGACTCCAATAACGTGTCAGCACACTAATCATATTTACAAACTATATTAAATCTGCCCATTGTGTTTGCCTTGCTGAGGATTGGCTACCATGTAATTGTCATTGTAACCAGTGTTGGCTTATGGGAAAATTTAACTGCAGTGATATAAGGTGACTGGTAGGATTATTATTACTTTATTATGACCCAGTATATGTTTATTAAAACAATTTGTCATGCAGAACAGGAGTGGGGAATGGAAACATTAAATCCTGCTCCACTCTGGCTGCAAAAATGAGTTACAATAAAATTAATGGTGGGGAGGCCCGGGCTGACACCACAGTGGTACGTAATAACCCGCTGCTTCGTTTCATTTGCCGATCATTTCCTGTTGGGCCCTCACCATTAAACATACATGCTGGGAATTATTGAAATAGCCCTGCGACAGCCATTGTGGCACAGTGTGCGTCCGCCTGCTCGCGCTCGCGTCCGCCCGTGTGCGTTTCCGGCTGGAAACGCTGCTTTTATGTGGCAGGGCACTTGATCTTAAAAAACAGCGGCGTCACGGCAATGCGCCACGGCGCGTTTGTGTTTCTGGTTGTGCCGTTACGAGATGAGAGATATTGGGACGGAGAGAGGCAGCGAGGCTGGGATCTGAAGTCTTAGGAGGAGGCGTCATTTCCCTGAGTGCCTGGGAGGGGCGAGATTAGTCTGTCAGTTCTGTCTGAAACGACTTTGAGGCTGCAGCTACGAGGATGCGGCAGAAGTTGAGCGAAGGAGTTAAGTGCATTTTCACTGAGCAATGCCCTTCATTCCCCTTGCAGCGTGGCATTCGCGAGAACTGCCGTGGTAAGGTCATTATATACTGATTGTATGGGTTTTTTCTCCTATCTTAACTAGCACGGGGAAAACCTGTGCGGATTTGTGTGCTTCCTACAACTGGACCTGAGCAAAACAAACAGTGGCGGGTTTCATCGCAGGTGACTCACTCACTCCTGTCACTGTAATTATGCGTTAATGCCGAACCCTCTCATCTACATTAAAGCAACCATACACTCTGACTGCTAAAAACAGCTTATACAAGTGGCACTCGATGCCCTCATGTCATTCCCCTATACACTGAATGTGTACATGTAAATTACACATTCATTTAAGGGTAGACAATTTACATACATGTGAATTATGATGGTTATACTGGATGTTTTTACAGGTAGTAGTCTACAAAGCGGCTACTTTGGACCCATTTTACCACCACCACTGAAAAACAATTTAAAGTTTTGCAGCTTTGAACAGCTCTTTAATTTACTTGCATTTTGCATTGTGGGAGATTAATGTCCATCAACATCAAAGGTTCATTAGTATGCATGCCGACTGCTCTGACTACACGTTATTTAGACACGTTTTCCAGTCTGAACATTCGAGGCCTGCTAAGAATTACTGTAAAGTGCATTCTTTGAAGGGAGACATGAAGAACTACCATCTACTGTACATCCAACCCCCTCAAAGACAGAGTTCCACTCATATTTAGTGAGATTTACACAGAGTTCAGAAGAAAATGCTAATTAATGCAACGTCCATTACTGTAATGTTGAATGGTGGGGTTCGGAATACAAACAGCTCAATGTGCCAATTGTCCAGTTGAATTGTGTTTAAGGCCTTCTGGTCTCAGTGATGCTGTTTATTGTTAGAGCAGCGCAGCCCTTCATATGTTCCCTCTTAGGAATTTCATAGTTATATGAACAGAAACATTGCTTACAGTAATACGATAGGATCCGTCCAGTGCCACAGCCTGGTCAGATCTCTAGCCTGTGAATCTTGTGTTTGTAGATTTACTGAGCACCAGTTATGCCAACAAAGCCTCAAAATGCTAAGAGATGTTTCATTAGAACACAGGATACACAAATAAACCAGCGCTACCCTCTAATTCCTCAATAATTAAAAAATAAGCCCGCGCTCACCATTACACAACTCTGGGTACAGCAACGAGCCATGAGACCTCTTCCATCAAACAGAGGAAATGGAAGCTTTTGAGTTCGCTGTATTAACCCCGTCATCATCAAGTGTTTGAGAGAATTCTACGAGTTCGATGACGTTGGAGGAGGGCGCTTCGTAAGGAGTCAGATGTTTGGTTTTCCATTCTTCAAGTGGCCTGCTACCATTTTACACAATATTTTAGCAGGTACGCTGCTAGGAACACATTAGCATTAGCAGAGGAAAGCGGACTGGATGAGTCAATTAAACCGCTAACTGCTTTAAAAGCTACTCAGTAATTCGTGTGGATCAGCATGGCCTTGCACATCGGAGGTGCCGTTGCAATTGTAGCTTATCAAGTACTTACAGCAACTGTAAACAATTGCCCACAAACACTTTAGGAGCAACGGAGCAAAAGTGCATCCCATAATGTCTTTATCTGCCAACTGCCATATACACAGTGCGTTCAGTATTCATTGATTTCCTTTAGCCTCGCTTTGGTTCTGTCTCATTTTAAAAGTTTTCAGCTTTTCTTATCAGCCGCTGCTTCTTTACTCTGGCCCGTTGCCATTTTGTTCTGGACAGGTACAGCGTGCCAGATCACAGTCGGCTGGATAAACACTTTTGAACGAACACTGTACTGGTTTGCGAGATTGTCGAACTAGAAGATAAAGATAAAAGTGAATTAGTCAGCAGCACGTGGCTGAAACGTGCACGGAGCTGCACAGCGAGGGCTGATGCTCCGCGGGGTAGAAGCCAACCTTGAGCCGCTTCACAGGTACCTCTGCATCCTTTGATGAGCCACACTCCATTCTATTCTATAACGGCCCCTCAATAAACCTAAACAATTATTTAAGATTTACTTTGTTGTTTGTAGATTGAATTAGACAGCGAATGTGTCTCTCGTGCAAAATGCTTTAATATGAGGCACAAAAAGCTGAAAAAAGCAGATTTTTGCCTTCGTATACCTGAGAACCCTCCCTGGTGCCAGAATGCATTTGCACCAACACAGCAGGCATTAGCAATGTATAATGACGGCATTCTCGAAAAAAAACATAATAAAAACTCCGCTCCACTGATAATAAAAGATTTAAATGATTCACACGACTGAGTGGTGCATAATCTGAAAGCTGAAATTATACTTTTGTTACTTTTGTTAATGGCGGTGCCATTTGAGACAAAATTACTGTCAAAAAAGTGGTGATAATCAAATGGACAATAATTTTTTAAGTGAGGTCACAGTGCCTATTTCCCATTTCCTAATGTCTACTGCCCACCCTTCAACAGTTCACTGCATACAAAGCCTCTTATGACCACATTAATGCAACTAATTACCATGTCAATCACGAGTAATGCTTATTAATTGCCCCTCAGAAAGTGGCTATTTCAAACAGTGAGCAGTGCTTTTAAAAGCTCACTGAAAGGCTGACTGTAGGGTGGGTTATGAGAGAGCGAGCGCCGTGTTTCAGCCCTACTGCTGGCATTAGTCAATCTGCTGTCCAGATGTCTTCCACAGGTGACAGCTGCAATAGCCTAACAAGCAAATTAATCACGGAGCTTTTGTGGCGCTTCATTTTAGGGAAACTCATTTCGTTTCATAAAAGGCTTCAACGCCTGTGAAAAATGACAAATTGCGGCCATGGAGTGATGTGGAGGACCAAGCAGCCGGCTCTCATTTCTGTAGCATGCCTGCAAGGTACTGAAGAACAGAGAGGCGGAGAGATAGAGCAGAGAGAACTGGGCCAGAACCAGCGACATAGTAATGAAGCCCAGCTCTGCCCCCGTGGGCTCAAGTTCTGACGAGGCTCACAGGTGGCTCGGTCAGATTAAAACCCAGCCTGGTTATGAGGCCTAAGCTTTGAATGAGGGGATACGCTCTGTGGTCTGTCAGTCATTGTCCTGAAATTGCAACATGGAGAACATTTTTGAAAAGCCGACCCAACTAGGTTTAGTGGCAGGGAGTTTGCTTTGATTTAAACCCAGATGGCTTGTTAGACTTTAATGGTTTTTTTCTTTGGTTTGTACGAGATGCTTCAACCCACAGTTCAGTGGTTGTTTTGGCAAGTGAGTGTTGCTAATAAAGGGGTAGGAGAGCAGAGTACTTTTAATGGGTTTGGGATGGAGGCCTGTTGACAAGAACAACAGCACTATTTACTTTCATGTTCCCAAATGTTGCTTGTGTGACTCTTGGTGGTTTGGGTGGAAATCGAGAGGCTACAGAGCTGCAGACGTCAAGGTTGCAGGTGCTTCCACAGATCCTCGCATTAGCAAAGGACAAGAATGGGTTCTGAGGTGCTCATGAACCAGCGGTAATGAGTGGCTGCTGCACCTGAGACGAACTAATTCAACACGCGATCAAAAACAGGAGACAAGCGCTGTTCTGGTGCCGACCGAGGTGACAGTTCACATCTGCTGTTCTAGGGGGAAATTACAAAGTATGTATTTTGAATCAGTTGTTAAGTGGGTTTTCAATTGGACCCATTTAGCTGCACAAACACATTTACCCCAGGGCAAACATAAAGGACTCTGCCGTGTTTCATCAAAAACTAAAACGCTCTCTATACGAGAGGAGCAGCTGCGACTGCGGGAATATTTTCACGACGGAACATCAAGAAGAATGTCACAGAACAACTTAAAGGTATTTCAAACAAAAGTGGGCAAAATTGAAAACTTACAATGGTTACACAGAACCAGCAAATTAAACTTTTTGGATTTAAAACCTTCAGAAAGTCATTAATACAAAAAGGAGATAAATCCTTGAAAGCTGTCCAACAAAAACTGTAATTATCATTGTCAGTAGAAAAGAAAAGAGCACAGGGAGGCAAGAGGATTACACTCCTGCACAACAGAGGAATGTTCTCTGTTTATTTCCCTTCATTTGTTGAAAGAAATTCTGGGGTGACAGATGTCAGCAACACTTTATAATTTAGCATAATTATCATGTTCATTGTGTTCTACTTGTGCATGTTTTATTCCACCTTTCTACTTCACATTCTCACTTCAGCGCGCTGTGATTGCACAGAAATTCAGTCCCCTACTTGAAGGTTTGACCTCTGTGCACAGAGACAGTCTTCCCTTAATGGATTAACAAAAACAGATCCCTTGACAATAAAAAGAATGTTTCATAACCGCAAAGCTTTCATTTTGTTTATCTTTGCTGAAGTCCTCTTTAAACCTTCCCCGTCAATACACTTTGCTATTCAGAGACTTTTGACAACAATTCTTAAGGATTCTTCAGTGGGATGCTTTCATGTGTTAGGACTGCACCAAAATAAAGGAACACAACGCTGCTGCCTTTGCTTTTTTCATCCAATTAATGTTAATTACACCTTTTTTTAAGCTAGTTTTAATTAAAGAGCTGCTAACATGTACATGCTGCACTTGAGTTAAATGTATAAATGTCTGAAACAGCAGGAACTAAGAATCTACAGTTCCTTGTAAGGAAGGTAACTAACTTTTGATCAATTCATCAAATTGTTCAGTTAATGTCTTGGTTATTCTTTAAATCTTTAGGTTGGTCACCAATAAATATTAAATGAAACCTTTGTCTGAAAAAAATAGTTTAGCATAGAACAAAGGCATTTTATTTACAGTAAACTTTCACCTTATGATACTATTTATCCAAACATGCGTGCATGAGTTTATCCTGGTACTGTAGGTGCTGCCATTCCAGTCAATGTTAATTGCAATGCAAAATGTGTTTCTATGTTCCAGCAGGAGATTAAGGAAATGTGCTACAAAGCAGTGTTGCCATCATGATACTCATCCCTTCACCACAGATGAGAATGAAATGACTTATCTCAGTAATACTGATACCAACCAACAAAAAGCAGTAGAGATCAGGAAAAGTACTTTTAATCAGTCATTTTGAGGTTATTGGGAACCGGGATGTGTTTTTTTTTTATTCTTGCATAGCACTTGTGCTGCTGTGGTAACATTTGTCTTTGTCAGCTTTACAAAGTGTGTACAGCCCCATTTTATTAAGTCTCTGATGAAATAATCTGACACTTTGCGGTACGGACGCATTCTCGGCAGGCCTGAGAGTGGGGGCTGCCATAATTGGTGATGAATGTAATTCATCCAAACTGACATATCTACATAATCAATTACATCAACACGTTGTTTTGGGCCTGGATGCTTGTACAGTTCAAAAATTAAATTTTCAAATCGTGCAATCCATTGGCAGTAACAGAATTTCCAACAAGATCTGGCTGGTGCACGTAGCACGATAGTCACCAGCTCACTCACTCCTCTGCTGCTTAGGCTGGTGGTTATGCTGTAGCCCCTCCCAGCTGTCAGTCGGGCGAGAGGCAGGGTTCATCCTGGACAGGTTGCCCGTCCATCACGGGGCCACATGTAGAGACAGTACGGGCAATTTAGACTCTCCAATCAAGCTAACCGCATGCCTTTGGACTGTGGGAGGAAACGGGAGGAAACCCACGCAGAAGCAGGGAGAACATACCAACCTCACACAGAAAGGCACCTACAAAAGCCATTTGTGTCGTGAACTGAATCCACTATCACACATACCCCAATAATTGGAAAACATGTCAAACAAAATGGTGTTGTTTAACTGTCACCTCACAGGGAGTCAGAGGAGACAACATTCAGGTTTGAACTTTCCATGCACAGTGTGCATCGCCGTGGAGACCCTCAGACCCCGACGCCTCCATGCAGCGCTCGTCCAGAGACCGAGATACGGCCAACCTCTGACTCCTCAATGCGGTCCCACTGGCAGATATGCTCTTATCAAGACAGGCTGTAGCATACATCTCCTAACAGCCCAACACAGACGTCGAAAAGGGCCCCTAAACGGTGCGATAGGTGAAATTCCCGGCACAATCTATTGTTGTTTGACCCAGTGAAGTTTAATCAAACTTAGATTGCTGTGAAAAGTATGTCAGGCAGGTTCACTTCTAAATGATGATGTATGGTGGCTTACAAATTTGCCGGAAATAGTTTTAAACCATCAAAACCCATTTAAGACTTGAATCAGATTCCACTGTGGAATCTCACTGCTACTGTACATTTACAACTGCAGCACAACCAGCAGACAGTGAGCTTCGCCCGGCACTGAAACCTTTATTATGTACAAATACGGAAATAGATTTATTTATAAATGAGATTATAACCTCCACATGAACCGCGATGTGTATGTTTTACACCTCTGCTTTGTCTCAGGTTAAACAAATGACACATGCGTTCTATCACACGGGCTATTAAACAAATTAGTCGACTTCATGGGCGCTGCTAAACATAGGAAGGGTTTGAAGTGCGTGCAAATGTGTGAGCGAGCGGGTGGGGTGAGACGGAGCAGGAAGTGGACTGCTGTCAACTAGAAGATACGGCAACATACGGAAACACACACACACACACACACTCGGACACCCAGCACCCCCCTCCCCCGAGGGCCTTGACGCTAATTAGCTCCTAAAGCATTTATTTATCACAGATAAACTGTCAAACAATCTCACTAGCGCATCCCCAACGGAAATAAGAACTACTCATTAGTTTGTTCAATTAAGCTTTCTGTTCCCACATCACCTCTGTGACGAGAATACACTTTTTAGTACGGCAGAAGTTACTTCTGCAATGAACGTCAGAGCATTCGAGATCTCTGTTTTCATGTGACAAAATCCACCTGCGCTGGATAAATTTACATGGGATCTTAAAATGCTCAAACAGGGACATTGATACATACGCCACATGTTAGTGTGTTAGTGATGAAGAATCAGCCGCATGGCAAGAAGAAACTCACTCACCTTTCCACACGAGACCACATTCATATTGCTGACTGCAGCATTTCATTTGTGCAGAATGGCAACAAGCTGGGACCAAGTGGATCCAACTTGGTGTCGGGACAACTTGTTGTCAATAGCCAATTATTCAGTGAGCTGCAGGACAATTTCGGCGCTTCCGGTTGTACAGTGTTTGCTACAGAAGCATGTTCTGATTCCAGGTTGGACGGATCAGGTTTGATCTGGAGGCTGAGATACGCAGCCTAACATTTAGACAATCTAATATTTACTACAACTGAGGACTGAAGGTTTAATACAGTAAACTAGTTTTAGCAGTTTGGCTGAAATGCAGGAAACATTGAGATGAGAAGGTTTGTCCTCTGTCATTTTCATTCTTCTACGTTTGATGAAGTATGTTCATTAAATGAAAAAAGCCCAGTGATGTAATAATAATCAAGTGTTACGTTCATAAGATCATTAAAAGGAAATGACATTTATTCACCGTTTGTATTTGAACAGAGGCGTAATAGATCTGTTGAGATAACATTGTAGTTAGAATGATTTTCCTCAGGTCAAACCCTGATCACAGGTAAAGGTTACGGATATTCCCAGTGATTCTAGTTCTCCCTCACATACCAAAATACTCAGCAGCACAACAGTCATCAACATTGCATGGAGGCAAACTTCTCTGGCCTGCTGATGAATGCGCTGAACTTGGAAAGGGATTTTACTTTCCTCAGGCCTGAGTCTCTATCCCCTCAAGACAGTATTGCCGAGACACCACAAAGGCAATATTTGGCCCATTCCATCACTCTAATTCACTCCCTGCACATCCATATTTCATTCGGCCTCGGCTTTAATGAAAGTCATGGCAACTTCACCACCGCTGGAGTCTCAAAGCGCACACACTGAAAAGTAGAAAAAAAAAACATAAATAAGGACACTGGCCTTCATACAAAACAATATGAGAGGGAATGAGACCCCAAAGTTGTAGAGCGAGAGGGGGCGGGGGGATTTAGCCGTGTTGCAGCTGAGGGAGGTCATTTGCCTCAAAGAGAATGGCTATCTCCATCCCCAGACCCCCACATTCCCTCCATCCAAAACTCCACTCCCTCCACTGCACAGACAAGTGCCTGTTTATCCCTATGCCCTTCAGAAGACATTAGCACAGGTCTCATGTGCAATCCTGTTATCTTCCACTGGCCTGAATATGCTCAGATTTTAAGTAGGATTTGCTGTGTTGAGTTGGACGAGTATATCCCCAGGAAGCAAACATGACATCCCCACTAAAAGGCTGCTGGGACGCTGGGCTGGGGGGCACAGCTGTTACCTGCACATGCACCGCCCTCACACAAACCCCTCCTGCCGGATGCGCCGCCGCGCCGGCGACAAGAGCACGGTGTCATTTCTGGGCCGGCTCCTCGCGCGAGAGCAACGCATTAATTCAAGCGCTTCCCAAGCCCGTGCGTTTTAACTTTCATCCTGATAAATTAATATAAATGGAAGAAAAGAAAATGTGACCTTTAAGAAAAAGTGTTGTAGACAGATTTTGTTATAATTGGACAGAGCCAGACTGTTGCCGTTACCACCTCCAGTCTTTATGGGAAGCGCGAACGCAGGGGGTGCGGCAGCAGGCTCATCTTTTTGTTAGTGAGGAGCCGAATAAGCCGAACTGTTAGGCACAGGCTTGTACAGAGGGTCATTGTACTTGCTAAGTCAAATTAAGTTGCATTAAAACAAACGCGTCAAAAGCACGCGCCGCTCACTGGTGTCCACTTCCTGCTGTCTAACCTCTGCTCTCCTGCATCACACTCGCAGGTGGTAGCGGCTGCTCATTGGATATGCACCATCCCAACTGTGGAGCTTAACTGATTAACACAGCCAGTCACCAGATTAATGAAAGCTCTAAATTATGCCATCATTACTCAATTCATTATTTCTAAATAATTACACCAAACGCACAGGATGAGACGAATGCAGCTGTTGTATTTTAGTCTCTGTCTGCTCCTTTATATGATGAAAATGAGCAGGCAGCCAGAAGCGGAGCATCACACTCTGCACCTTCACTGGGTTGAATTTAAACGGGGAAATTTGCTGGTTTACCCCATCGCTCGACAATCACTAAGCCATAATGGCTGATAAATTAAAAATGTCATTAGATTTTCTTGGCAAAGCTTTAGATTAATTAAACCAAAGTGAGAGACATTTGCAGAGAAAAGAGGCACAGGAAGGAGATTCAAGGTCCAAACGGGGCCTCAGGGGCCTCTGCAGACGTTGGACAACAAGCCAGAACCTCAGCAGTCCGTCATTTGGACCTTCATGATAATATAGAAGGTTCTGGACACTGCGCATTAGGAAAAAGGGATGAAGCCAAACTGGGATGATGGTTAACCTTGATGGTGATTAGAAGTTATCACACCATTAACTAAAACTGAGCCACAGTAAAGAAAGCCTCATTAGAGGACTGTTATTTTTGACTATTAATTATCCAGACCTACCTACTAATAAACTGAGCATTTATGGCAACACACAGGCTCAGAATTTATTTCAGTTAAATATTTTTATGTTTTTCTGTTGAACCATCTTAGCGGTTAGTGGGAGAAATAAAGGGTGGCAGAAAATATCATTTACCTGCATTTGCTGGCATAAATGTATCAACAAGGTTTCAAGTCAATGGTCTAAAAACAAATACAGATGAAGACTATTATCCCATTACAGCCACTCAGACCCGTGTGATGCAGCGGGAGATAAAGAACAGGCCGGGGCCATCAGAGGACATTAAATGGGGCCGGCTCTCACCCAGGGTGCTTTTACTGGATCACACATGTCCCGCAGAACCACACAAACAAACGTGACGCGCGCCGGGTTTGGGTCCGGCCACCAGCAGCCAGGCCTGAGGACCAGCGCAGGTGATGGAGCGACACAGCGTTTCCGTTTGAATCGCGAACGTAAGAGGGAACGTCGCGAGTGGGAACGAGAGCTGGGGGAGCGCACTGCAAATATCCCCCGGAGCTCCCTCTTTAAAGAAGCCGGCTCAGCATAAGGTATTCACTCTGCAGATAAAGGCCTTCTTTCCTCTCTTAATCAACATATACAGTAATGCATCATTTTCTAGCAGATAGCAAGAAAAGAATTAGCCCAAATTATTTTAAGTTTTTCTTAATTACTTTTGGAGCCTGGAGCTGTGCACTGCAGCAGCTCGTGCCTCCGAACTGCTGCGAAGTTTACAGTCACTCAGTCACATTAGCCGACTTATAATTCAAGCACTTATCACCCAACTCTGAAGCAGCGCTTTATGGAGCGTCCCGCTCTTTATCTGTATGTACACCTCCAATGCCATCACATGGCTAAATGATATTTCTGCTAACACTCATGCCTTAAATTAAAAAAAGCAGTGGGCGTGCATTTCTGTGGGCAGAATCTAATACTCTGATCTCAATGGGGCATTTATCGAGGGTTTTAAAACTCTAATTATCTTAGCCCATTACAGTATATCAACTTTTAGTGGTCTATTGTATTCCCAGTAAGCATCAACTGGATGGACGCCGCTCTGCTACAGAGGCTTTCTCCAAGTCTTAGCCGGATGCAACGTTTTACACCTGGATATATTAAGCAGGAACATATTAAAGGGATTTTTAAGTAGAGCAGGACAAATATTTTTTTTCCCGTGGAGCAAACTGTTTTGTTTGACTCAATCACAGTGAGCCAGAGCAGCATGAGGGTGGCCTTACTGTCAAAAAGTGACACCCAGGTTTTAACCTCCATCTGTGACTCAGGGGTTACATTTGCATATAAACACAAAGTACAGCAGATTAGTGACACTAATAATATTAGTATGGTAATAGAAATCCATCATATTAAGCGATAGGTAGGTAAAGACAGGGTCTGGTCAAAATACTGCAAGGCGTCAGCAAACTTCTCAGTTAATGTGCACCAACAGCAATGGCTGTTTATAACACCTGATACAGTACCACCAATGGGTTCTACACGTATGAAGCACGAGGCAGATACTGAACAATGATAGAATGATGTAATGAAGGTGTAATTACATCTGTGAGCATCCACGTTTACAGTTTCAACCTGTCTGTAACTGAATAAAGATCACGCCTTGGAACAATTTAGAAAAATGTCACAGCCCAAAACAGAGGCGGACGCTGCAGAAAGCGTCGGCTGCAGCACGCCATAAATAAAGCAAGAATATATTCAAATACTGTAGGGGTGAATATAGTCTATTATTGCAATAACACAATCATTATTTTATATACTATACTGTGATATGCATCGTTATCTGGATATGGAATTAACTGCTGCACATCAGGAAATGAGGTTCGGTCGAACTGCAGAGCCTTATTCATGACCAGTGTCATCAACTGTGTAATTTCCTGTACATGATGAGTTGTGTTTTGAAACCTTAAAATGTCCTTATCTGTACTAAACTGTAGGGGTTAAGAAGTATACATTAATAAAGCTACATGTAAATAGCAGGCCTTAATAAATACAGCATTATATTGTGTGTGTAAGGTGTCCAGCATATAGAGTAGGAAGGGAAGTGAAGTGTTCCCTTTGCATGTGCCCTAGAACCTGGGCCTCCACACCAGCAGCCGGTGCCCCAGCTCCTGACAAAGCTGTTAATGTTCTGCAAAGAATGTGCAAATTGCAGAAACGAGTCCAAGTGTGGGCAGAAAACACTTCTGGTACTTAGAACCAGTGATGGAACAAATTTGGTCAAATTGGTAAAGTGCCCAAAGGGAGGAGGGAGATGTTCCACGGAAAACCAATTCCAAGCTTGGGTGAGCTCAGGATTGTTTGGAAACTCTCCAATCTGGGGGCCTGCATTGAATTGGGTGTCAGGCAGAGACTGTTAAATAAGATTAGAATAAGGACCAAGAGAGCAGCACAGGTACCTCACAGGATGGCTGTATAATGTCGAGCTACAGCTCCTCTTTCAACAGCCACACCTCAGAGCGGAGCGGCGCAGGGAAAAAACGGTACACGAGGTAAGATGTAAACTCGCTGGACAGTCGCGAGAAACATGAGAGGTTTTAGTGCATTATGAGCTCTGTTTGAAACAAGTTCTGTTTCCTGCTTTGATTTATTCCTCGTAGCACCAATTAGGCTTGGCTCCCTCCTGGAGGAGTTGAAAAGCTGACGATGGATATGTCATGGGATGGGATGATCAAAGCAGATAGAGAAGCACAGAGAGAAAAGACTCTCATTCAGTTTCATATTTATTAGGCCTTCAAGAGACTTGTATTACAGCTTGTAAATGCAGCCACTTCCAAAAAATGCAGCTTAAATCATACAAAAAGCAAATTGAAGACCTTAGAATGGAACGCACAGACGCATTAGCATCTTTTGATGAGCACTCCAGTGAGTTAATGTGGCAGAGAGATCTCGAAGCCTCCAAACACCGACTGATCTCGGGCTGCCTTCCTTTTGGTTCGCTTTATCGGGGGCAGCCAAGTATTGTGTGAGAAACATCTTAAATAGGTCACCCGTAGTTTCAGCGCCGCATGCGGATCAGGAGGTTTGGCGTGAGGGTAATGTTGGTGGGGAGGTGAGCGGTCCTTGGCCGCGCACAGACACCGGCTACAGAGAGAGTTTGACTCGGTTTACTTCATTTAACCCTAATCACCAGTGCACTGCTGCTCACGGGCACAAGGACGACGCCCAACACTTTACATTAAGCACGAGTTACACTTCAGCTCGTCCTTTACAATGTTCAGCTTCACATTTTTTTGGACAATTAAGTCTTTCAAGCCAGACTTCATGAAGGTACAAGATCCAACTGCTTTATGACATACAGTACAGTAGTTTAAAACCAATAAACCAAACTAATACAGTAATAATAAAGTACCATAATAGAAAAATACATCTATACATGGCTTTCCCCCAGTGTAGCCGTTCTCTTATGTCCCTCCCTCATCTGCTATTGTTATTATGCAAGCGAATTAACCAAAGCAAACAACAATCTGGGGGAACATTCTTTGTGGGTTTAGACGAGTAACACCTTACGTTAAATTGTGGCAAAGCTTCCTGGGATTATGGGAAGCAGACACAGATTCCTGTGCTCAAACAGACCTGTGACTCACTGGAACAGAAGGACCGCGGCGTTAGCTCCCGTGAAGCCGCCTCATTGTTTAATACGAGGATGCGGAATTAGCATCCCGCCCATCTTGCTTTATTCCCCAACTTTGCACTGTTTGACTGAGACAGATGGGGAAGGTAAATCAAGGCAGCTGAGTGGAGAGCACTGCTGACAGCACATTAGAGCCTCTCTCAATGAACTGTCACAAGTGCACAGTGAAAGTAAAGTTTGATCATACGTGGCTGCTGTCCTGTCAGACATCCTTAAAAGCAAATGGGGCCTAAGTGCTGCGGAGCCCTGAATGAGCCCGAGATGACAGTTGTAGCCGGTGCAAAGAGAGGGCACGAGCACTCCATCCTCCATCCCGCAAGAGGACAATGAGGTGAAGAGGACCGCGGCGGCGTTTCTCGCCCCAAACCCTCACGCTCGCGGTAAAAGCATCTGACAGTGCCAGTCTTCCACATCATCATCCGCGTCATTAGGGGCCGCGCTAAACTTTTATGCAGCCTGTGCAAAAGGGTCAAGCTTTCATGCTATGTGCCTATAGAAAGGCAAACTTTGTCCTCCCATGCTACTAGTCACTGTGACGTAGGCTACGTCTGCCTCTGTTCATTATTGATGGGATGTATGGTGCATGGTTCAACCATAATAAACAAATTGTAATATTTCACACTAATGTGCTATTCTAGTTCATTTTGCTCTTTAACTAAGGATAAATGTGAGTTCAGAACACTTTAGAGGCCTCACAACCTGGTGCATGTTCTGATGTGAGCTGCAGCCGCCTATGTCATCTGCCACTTCACACGTCCTCCAATCTGCCGTGGCGACTGAGCGCTGGCCTAACGTAACCCCCGCCCCCATCGTGCGCCTGGCTTTTATCTCTCTGACGGTGAGCGTGACGGCTCTTTGTCATAATTACTGTCATATTCATAACTGGATCGAGCTAATGAGTGCCATCCCGGTGACTATTACAAAGCAGTCAAACACCGAGATGTGATTGTTTTCATCGCAGAATAATAAATGCACTGACGATGACAAGTTTGCATTTTGTCTTGAATTTTATTTCTGAGTGTATTTATTGCATGTTCTCCTTCAATCCATCAGTGTAAAGTTGTTAAGCAGCCAAACTTATGAAATATAACTCAATATATGCAAAGCGGCATATTCCTTCCAATCACACAGATATACAGCACCCCTCTTAATTAACGCTAGTCGTTAAAATCAACTTTTTTTGGTGGGAATGTTGTTTTTCACCGTTCCACAGAGCATTTGCAAAGTGTAGATAAATTGCAGATTAAGCTGATTAAATAAACGCTTGATTGGAGCTTTTGAAAAACCGTAATCTGAAATAACCGAAGCTTAATTTGTCTGATTGGAAAGCGCGCCGCCTTAAACGAAACACAAAAGAGCAGCAACTGTGGGAATAGGCGGGCAGGTCTTGGGCCGGCATATTTTTAATGAATAACTTACAGGCCGTGGCGGCGGCAGCAGGTAGAGCCTGCCTGGTGTTTACCTCGGCCCGGCCCGGCCCGGCCGGCGCCGCTGCTGCTGCCTCCCTCTTCCATTAGGGCGTGTGTCGAGGCCCGCGCCCACTGTTTAGCCTGGCGCAGAAGCACTTCGAGCTGTTGGAACTTGGTCTCCCACATATTCTAAAACCCACTTTCGCTGGCCTCCCCGTGGGCCCGCGTACCTTATCTCTGATGCAAGAGAACACTTTTCATAAGTGCCCTGCTGGAAGGGGAGAACACACAAACAAAGGCATATGCAGACACAAATTGAACTTTGTTGTTCTCGGCCGATTTGTTTGGTGGGTGGTAGTGGGTAAATGGGCTTTTGTTGCAAGTGGCATGTTTTTACACGCGTAAAAAATTCACTAGATGTGCGAGTATGCTGTGTACATTGAACGTGGGATCATCCTTAAGGCATTAAAAATGTAAAATTTCTCAAGGCCTTTTCCCTGTGTGAGCACTTCTCTCCCACCATTGACCGTTTAACGGCGAGGTCCTTCGGGAGTTCTATTCAACAAAGAGGATCGCCTCCTTCAAAAACAACACAGAGGACAATGGCAGAGCAGCAGTGGCCTGTTAGTCCACCTCATCCTGGCTCGGTGATTTAACAGCACTGTTTTTCAGGCGTCAGCCCACATCGAAAGAAGGGTCGGAAACAGGGGAAACAGCCATTAGGAGCAATTCTTAACTGAAGGAAAGTAGTGTCTGACAGGTCCTCTCTCTGTGACAGATGCCATTATAACCTGCAAAATGTGATACTGCCACTTTAAGGTTATATCGTTTTACCCTTCAACTCCACCGACCCATCTGCTGGCTGGTAAGGCCGCGCTGCTTTATTTGGGGTCACGCGGCCAAAGTGTGAACATGCGCTAGTGTTTGTTATCGTGTTTTTATGACATTACTTTAAAAGTGAGATTTTAAAGGGCAGTTTTAGGCTGAGAGTGCTGAGAACCATTTTGTGTATGTTACGGCATCAATAGAAAAACAGTCCAAGTTTAATATTCACTCACGGCAACACAAAAGCTTCTGTCCCCGTTCCTCAGAGCTGCACTGCTTCTATCTGCTGAACTAAGAAGCGGTGGGGAAAAAAACCTCAAATTTCCATTGTCACCACAGTTCAGATGACAATTATGACAGCCCGGGTTTAATCATAGAATCAGGTAGTTCATTTTCTCAATGTCAACATGAAACCTTGTCAAAAAATGAATTCTGTCTTTCTCTCGGGAGATAAGCAGGCTCCAGTGCACCAGGCTCATTCAGAGGAAAAAAAACTTGCAGGTCACAAGGCAGCAACTTGCATGTTTTCTTATTTTTTTCCACCCTCTCGCTCCGTCCTCCCCCCTCTCCTTTTTTCTGAAAACCACCCAAGAAGAGATTAATCATGAAGGGAAAACTCAACTTCACCCTCTAGCTGCAGGTCACAGTTCTTATTTCGTGTGGAATTGGCTTTCGGAAAGCAGAAGGCCTGCCCGGGGGGCAGGGACCTGATATGAGAGGAATTTGAGAATGAAGCAGAGGGGATTGATTAGCCCACTTCATATCCCACAGTCCGTAAGCACAGTCCAGCTGCAATCTAACACACCGCTGAGCTGAATAGACAAGAGAAATTGGATTCCTTCCTAATATTTAACCTTCAAGTCAGCTCTAACAGCTGTTGATGGGTTGCTCTCCCAGGTAGTTACAAGAGGACTTTTTACATGTTACACAGAGAGGGAACAGCAAAGTGGGAATGTGATGACTTTTCTGTAGGTTATTCAATTAGAATGGTGCAAAGAGCAGCTAGGTTATTGAAGCACATCATCTGCATGCAACCGCACAGAGGGATTTAATTTTACACCTGCACTTGTCTGAACAGGTTGTGTGTGTGTGTGTGTGTGTGTGTGTGTGTGTGTGTGTGTGTGTGTGTGTGTGTGTGTGTGTGTGTGTGTGTGGGCGCTTGCACTTGCACATGCACCGCTCGCACATGTGCACACACACACACACACGCACGCACACACACACACACACACACACACACACACACACACACACACACACAAGAAGCAATTAATGGCACAAAGGTGGAATGTGCAGCTAATGGACGGATCATATAGTGACATAATGACTTACTTTGATGTTGTGGAAGTAGACCTATTTAAGACTCGGAGCAAAAGGCGCTTGAAAGCATCCTGTAATGCTTCCATTCTTTTTATCTCTTTTCACACGCAGATGGTGCAACAAAGAGCGATGGCATCACTTCCTTACGCGCGCGTCTCAAGTGTGACTCGCTTCCTTAATTTGTACCTAAATCTAGATCGATGCACAAAAACGCGGGGGGCTGACTCATGAGTGGTGCATCTCGGCGACTCCGTGACCACATTAGATGCCAGTGGAGATTCAGCGGGCTCATTTATAGACCGCTTTGACCATATCCGCCCACCATCTCTTGTGCCAGCTATTGGGAAGTGTTGATAAGAGAGCAGGATGTCATCAGGCTCTTTTCTCAAGTCATTAAGCCGTACAGTTTATTCCAAGCAAAGTGTTGCCCATTTGAATGAGCACATTAGCGAATGTCTTATGATAATTAAGTGCTTGAGTTGCAGAATTGCAGAATCGGATTCATTAGTAGAGTCACACATTTTTTATTAGCACCTCATTCTGTTCCAGGGCTGCAGAAATGCCTGACGACGTGCAGCCCCCCCTCCCTCCCTCTCTCCTGAGTGAGGACCAGAAATTTAAGCACTGAACTCCCATGATTAAAGCCAGCACGTCGTAAAACCTCACATCATGGATTTAACAGAAGAACATTTAAAGTAAATTTAGCTGGTTTGTATGTTCCCCCAAAAGAATTCAGGTCAATTTGCTAAAGCATATTTCAGGCACGGCGAAGCAATCCAATAAAGTAGTCTGGTACAAATCTATAGATAAATGGTGCTTCACTTTTAATTACAGTGAGGATTTTATCTTTAACTTTCAATGATTTTGTCAATTAGTGAACAGAGTGTTTCTTAATTCATCAAAGACTCTGGTCTAGTTTTTGTCAGTGTGTAAGCATTTATTAGATTAGCAAAGGCAGAGGGAGCGAAGGAGAACGCGTGTTCACAGGCAAGGATGTTTTTGTGTCTTTGTTAAAACAAATCCACCAGTAAATGAAGGTTTCTCATTTTCCCCCCGTTTGCTTTTTTGTTATTTGAGAATGAATGATCTCCGCTTGTGAACAATCTCAGCACAACAAGAAGGGGAAAAAAACAGACGGCAAACAGGCGCTTATTCATTGAGTTTTGACACATTGACTACCGTGCAAACACACAGTGCACCAAACCCAACCGAACCACCAGGGAGGCGAAGCAGGGACCATGAAAAGATACTCAAAACACAAATTAATTGGAGGAAAAAAACTAATTCTGACATTCCCCGAAGAGGCCCTTTCATCTTATAAATAGTGACTGCAAAGTTGAGTATTTTTGCTTAAGTAACACAACACTGCAGATGATAGGATTTGTTTGGTTCAGCCCCAGGGGCCCAGCATGACAAAGAACACTTGTTTAGCAACTGCATGCCCGGGTCCCAACATGGGCCTGTGACTGTGCCCAACCTCACCTAGGAACCTGCTCCATTTGCATTCCCCCTCTCCAGACACCAGCAACACAGTCTACAGGGAAGCGGTGTCCCAGCGATGGCACTGGGAACTCACATAAATTAGTCCTCACCCCCCTCCTCCGTCTCTCCCCCCTCTATTCTTCCGCCTCTGCTCCTCCCCTCTCCCTCCTCATTTGTCCCATGGCTTCATCGCATCACGGTTCACGCAGAGGAGAGGGAGTGGGATCCAACTTTAAAGTTTCTCCATCTAATTACGATCTGTATTTACGTTCCTGGGGCTTCTGCGTGCGAGCCGGCAAATCGGCTTTTTAAGTCTGGCAAGAAATGTTTAATTCAGCATTAAATGTGTCCTTTGAAACAATAAAACAACAATGGGAAATTAAGTTTTCACTAAATCCATGTGCACAATGCATCGCACAGAACGGCGAGCTAAAAAGTACCAGCAAACAAAGGGCTGTGACATATTAAATGATAAAAATAAATTAGAAATAAAAAGGAAAAGGTCACAGAAAACATGACAGTAGAGAACAACAGGTAACCTTAAGGTCAAAGCAAACCGTACACTGTGGACATGGTCTTTATAGCCCACGTTTTCCTATTTTATTGAGTTCTCTCGCTTGCTTCTCCTGATTTTCACCAACTCTCTGGACACAAGCCCATGAATTAGGTGGATTCACAGCCTTAATCTGGCCCAGTGTCCACGCCCAGGATGAGCAGGTTACAACGGACGCGTGGATCCCAATCACTGCATTAATTAATCACCCCAGCCAAATATCCTGCAACATATTAGAGATGCTCCGTGAGCCCCCTCGTGCCTGCGTGTCGACAGACACCTGCAGAGGGATGACGAATTAACAGAAATAACTGAATCAATGAGTAGAAAACCAATAACCGATGCAGATGCCTCCGCGCAGGACACAGGGGTCACCGGATGATTTGATGAGTAATAAAACAATATGATTCATATGCCGTTGCCTCGGCAGTCACTACATCTCAACCCAGTGGATAAATGATTTGCTCAGCGCCCTCCGCCACCACAGTATCACTTGGCGTCCAGCAGGTTTCAGAGGGTTGTGGAATAAAAGACGAGAGATGTTGGGTGACGTGCATCAAAAGCGGTCTGTTTGTGGTTGTAGAGGCCCAAGACTAGTTGTGCACATGAGCTACGATGACATCAGATCTATAGCATGTGACAGAACGTTTGCATAGCTGCTGTAACGTGAGAGATCGACCGATGCCCACAAAGAGTCTCCAGTAGCTCCATACTCGACTCTGCAACTTCACAAACAAATAACCGTTGGTGGCGTTTTTATAAACATATAAAACCATGGCGTAACAAACCTAATGTGTCAGCAGCGAAGCGTCCGCACAGACAACAAATCCTGCCTCCAGCCTGTCCATCTGATGGGGAGAGGGAGACAGAAGGCCGCTGTGCTGGTGACTCGTCCAATGCCAGTTCCTCGCCTGCCGACCGTCACACTCTCTGCTGCCACGTCGTTTGCTCTTGCTGCAAATGCGATCATTAATTTACTCTTCCCCATGAAACTTCATATGCCCATGACACTTTTTTTTCTTTGTCTAATTAAATATAATTTTGAAGCTCTTTAAATCCAACTTCATCCAAATGCACAATCTAATTTTTCATTTGCTTTTGTACATGATATAAGACATCAAGTCAATAATTTATTAAATTACTTTTCCCATTCATTTTCTTCTATCTATAATTGATCTCTCCAGTTGAAATTCTGTTGTTCCTCTTACTCAGCCTGTCTGCGGAGAGGCTGCGTGACATCACTGTGAACAGGGCTTGTACCATCCCATAGCCTCACTGGAAGCCACACACACACACACACACACACACACACACACACACACACACACACACACACACACACACACACACACACACACACACACACACACACACACACACACACACACACACACACACACACACACACACACACAGGATCAGCCTGGGACAGTCTTACAGTGTGTGTGTGTAACGCAGCACTTTTTGAACCATTTACTCTAATCATTTAATTCTATTCTGAGTTTGATCATTACATGTTATGACGTTATCTTCTGCATGTAAATGTAAATAAAATACTTATTCATAAATAAAACTGTTAAAGCATATGATGCACCACGTTGCAGGACACAGCCTGTGAACTTGACTACATGTTTTCATTTCCACGCATTACAAACAAGCGTGAGCTCAGTTGTCTGAAACTCCTCTGCAGTTTGTTCTGTACACACCACTGCTGCTGCAGACTAATGAATCAAATGAGGACGAATGCATTAATGCGAGTAACTGTCTGTCAGCAGCGGTGACAGTGCTAACATAATAGGTGAAGTGTGATGTCAAGGCGAGCGAGTCCAGATTCAGCGGGTTCAATGCTGTGCCGTGAGGGAGTTCCTGAAGGAATGAATGCGAGCCTCATAGAAATTCAGGAACTGCTGCTCGATTTCAACATTTCCACTGAAGAACAGGAAGAGGGGAATCTATTCTAGCTTCTTCCTGGTTCCCAGGGCACCAGACCCCTTCGTGATTTGCATCCAATGAATGCTTGCAGAGCGAATGTTCCTTTCTGCTCACTCACATTAACACGCTTACTAGAGCTGGCTCAGACAAACTATAGACTTGAAAGGTTTTTCAGTTGCAGCGAAGCCCTGAGATGAAATGTTCTTCTGTTCAGCCTGCTGCATTTGTAAGCTGCTCCCTAGCAGGCTATCGTTCAGTTACTTTCTGGGGGCCAAGGTTTCTGCCAGGGTACGTGTGGTCTTCTGTTTAAATGACCTTAAGATTGTTTTGGCCTGGTCTCGAGAGTCAGCAACTGTATGTTCCACACAGTGCAGTTGATGCCGACTCACCAGGTAAAGACAAACAAGGCAAACTCCCCACGGCCCATCAAGCAGGTGCTTTACCGGGAAGCGGGGCTGCATCCTACTACGCTAAATGCCAGACCTCCAAGTCCAGATGCACAGCAATGACAGCATTTATTGGCAGCGTCTCACTCACCGGTTCTCCTGGGGCTCCGGCGTACGAGATGGATGCAGATATGTTTAGAGCATCTGGGCTTGAACCACAAATGTCACATACATTAGCCTAACCATTTCCCAGAAGTCGCTTAAGTGGGTGAGTGCCCAACTATGCGTCTGTGTTCACAGGCGGTGGACTGGATTCGCACGATGGCCCCTTTTGTGAATCTCTGGTATACATTCTTACCTTTCGTTGGTGGGTAAATACCGTGATGTACTGTATAAAGAAGAAATATGCAGAACACTATATTTCTTTAAGTTCAAGTCACATATGAAGGCTACTGGACGGCCTTTTCCCTTTCAGACAGGGAACGGTGTGAACTAAGGTGGTCCATCACGAGCCGGACGTGTGGATAGATGAGATCTGTATTATTTGTGTGACCCTGCATGAGTGATGTCCCTCCATATGGCTATGGCTTGAACTATGAGCGTCAGCTTTGGCTGGCTGTGTTATCCTTTGTCTGTCTGTCCACATTCCAACTACTTGCTGCTTTTTTTTGGACTGAGATACTTCATTGGGCTTCGTACAATCAGGCTGACAGCACACTATTTTGCTTTCCAACCTCTCATCACAGCTGGATTTGGAAGAACACTTGTTACTGTTTAACCCGGTTCATGCTGAAAGCGAGCGTCATGTCTTACATCATTAAGTATATAAACGGGCTGTTCATTGTACTGTACACATGGCTGATTGGCTGAGTGGCCAGTGAGGTCAACATCCAGTAAATGGAAATGTACTATACAGTCAATAATAACTGGGTCAAAAAGTCATGCCCACTTTGATTTGTGGAGCAGGTACTACAGGCTCACATTCACACTTCACTAAAAGCTCCCTCAAAGCGGTCTGATGCTCTCAGCACTGTCACCATTCCTGCCTTCAGCTGCCCACGGTGCTGAGGACAAGTCTGCAGCACATACACTGGATGACTGCACCTGCACCTGTAATGAAGCTATATACAAATCCTTAACATGACTGTGTATGTAGTATCCAGCATGTGCTTTATGCTTCCCACATGTTATTGCCTTTAAAACATATTGGAGACATAGTTGCC
Source organism: Betta splendens (assembly GCF_900634795.4). Classification (NCBI taxonomy): domain Eukaryota; kingdom Metazoa; phylum Chordata; class Actinopteri; order Anabantiformes; family Osphronemidae; genus Betta; species Betta splendens. Next base: position 15,659,709 of record NC_040883.2, read on the forward strand.
AAGAACGACCAACAAATCACTCATCAGCAAGCTGTGTGTAATCAGTGTAGCCACAGACCACATGCCAAGTCTCTGGTGCAGTCCCAATTATGTAATTGCAGAGGTTTTCTGGTCCGTGCGAAAGCGCGTAGAGGCCAACTGGAAACCAGGGAGCAGGTCGCGTGGACCCAGCAGTGGAGACAGCAATGGGCCTAAAAACATCACCTTTGGATGACCAGGGTTCAACGTGAAGCACAACTTTCTACTGCAAACTGAGATTACAATAATTTAGTAATGTTCATTTCTAATTTTTAATTATTTCTCATGTATCCTGTCACGTCTAAATACAACACCGCTAAATGTGACCAGTGTGTGTGTGTGTGTGTGCGTGTGTGCGTAAGACACTGTGACACTAAGAAATGACATTCTCTACACCAATTTTACATATCAGCATATGTGATCTCACAGCTCAGCTCCTGTCATTAACCTGCCTTTGGTTCATCACAGAGAGGTGATAAAAAAACATGCCAGCAGCAAGCACCCGGTTCTCTCGCTCGCTCTCATACCTGACTGTCATCCTAAATGCAGACGAATTCAAAGTCAACTCTCAACAATTACACACACTACATTTCATTTATCCATAAGTGTAGAACGTCACAAACAACGCTCATCCTACCAGAGTTTGTCTAGCCATTCATTCTGAAGGGTAATACAGAAGAAAACATGCATCACTACCTGAATTATCTATGATTTATTATAGCAAAACATGTTTAATAAGCATTTATTTAGAAAGAAATTATTATTCTTGCATTACTGATACAATATTACTTTTATATTACCATCAAAATGTAGAACATAGAAAAATATGAAAGAAAAATATTTCAGTGAACAGTCAAGAGTATCTCAAGTCAAAGGTAGAGTGAGGTAAATGAGATTAATATCATCGCTGTGATCTAAATAATTGCCTAGTGTCTACCTGAACCTCTCACTGGCTGTGACGATGTGATGAACAAGGGTCAGCAAAGGGGCCCGACAAGAAATAGTCTAGAAATTGGTTTATAATTAAATGTTTACATAATGCAATTGTTCATTTTGGTTCATTTTAAATTTCAAGTGCTTCACTGTAACAATTTCCTCTGCCTAATTATAATTTCCTTCTAGACTGACATTTACAATGTAATCTCCAGATCTTTGTAAATGTGTTTCTGATTTATTACTTCTGATTTCATCAGAGTCGTTAGCGCCAAGGAATGAGTTTATAAAATAAGATCACAAATCGCTACAGCTTTTGACCCTTGCGGTTCACTCATTATTGTATGTGGGAGAAAAGCTGAGCACTTTTGACAAGCGTGTACGATACAGGAACGTCAACACCTTGAGATCCCCTTAGACTATTAAAATGAAGTGATGGGCATCAAACGTTCTCGCATGCAAGGGTTTCAGAGGGAAGATGGGCAGAACGGCTTGATGCCATCTGAGGCTCAGCACATATATGAATGGGATGTGAACAGTCAGAAGTTCTAACCCCGGCCCAAACAATGGTCCCAAGCATTTCTCTCAGCGGTGACACAGCAGAGAGCTGAAGTGAAGCAGACATCTCCGTCTCCCTTGGGTGTAATCTGACTTAGATAAATATTTGCCGTGCAGTCTGAACATCACGCAGACCCATTGTGATGCTCCTGTGAAGCTGAATGTGATTGTTTTACTCCACCGCAGAGATGGATTTCAGCCTTCAAGTGACTTTCCCTTAAAATGGCTCCTCTAAAGTATCTACAAACAGGCACGATACCCAGCTCAGAGTGGAATGAAAGCCAATAGGAAAATCAATGAAGAAGAAGGCATGTTGAATAATTCTAAATCTGAAATGATATAATTGTTTCTGGCATGAAGATATTCCAAAATCTTGAAATTCATAGAAACAAGAAGGAGGGTTTTGCTTTGTATGTTGAGGCTACACCAGGCGACCGACATGTGGCTAAGTATTAGTAGTGACACAAATGTTATTGCTTTGTCTTTGAAGGGCTCCGTTGAAGCTGTTCTCTGAATTTCCGCTTACCCTCAAGCACACTGACCCGTGTAGCTCGTGTTTTACCATCACACGCATCCATCACTGAGTCAAGAATCATATCAATACTTGCCCATTTCCCCATTTGGGAAGAGCCGGGTGGATCAATTCATTTAAAAGGAGCCACGGCCAGACATCCGTTTTAGAGATTAGAGCATATATTGGCTAGTCATCTGATGGAGGGTTGAAGGTTCATTAAGTCAATGGAATCCTTAATCAATAGGCAAACTTTAAGTTCAGGCTTTTATGGCAGAACATCTAGTTACGCTGGTAAGACACAACAAAGCACAACTCATTCCTACGGCGTGTGCATTTCCAAACTTCTGGGTATTTGGCCCTCGGTAAACTAGTCTGACGAATTGCCAAATACTTTTCAGAGAGGACGCTTCAAAAGGGCGGTGATGTATTTAGAAATTTGTAAAATGTAGCGCTGAAAAAAAAGAAAAAGTTTGACAAATCTGTTTCATAACCTTGGCGCTGTGAGCAGGCTTCCAGACAATAAGAACGGGAGGAATATTGTTCTCGTCTCAAAGTCAAACAAATGGTAATCTCGGGTAGCCGGAGACAAAGGAGAAGGATGCAGGTCGAAGGCACGATGTCATATCCTTACAGTGCTGCCCAAATGACAAAGGCTGAAAACTCAGCGGGGTCCTCAATCACTGGGTTTATGTAAATCCTGCAGCTTAAGTTTCTGTCTACAATCCAGCGTCTCCCTCTCAGGATAAATCATGGGGCATACTCTCGCCATGATTCTTAAGTGTCCACTTGCGTCCACCTGAATTATTGTTTGTGTGTAATGCAGGGGAAGAACCAGCATGTAATGAGAAGTGGTTGTGCCCTCTGATTGATTGTTAAGTGTTGTCCAGGAGCCCATCGCCAGACTCCACTTAACGGCCTGCACAGCAGAAAGCAATCAGTGGCTGTTACTAAGGGTCTCGTGGGGACAGGCCCAGTCATGATTGATCTTCAGTGGATCTCTGAAGATGTCTCAGAGAACTGGGTTTCACCGGAGCTGTGTTCAGGTCAGAGAGACTGCCCTTAGACCTCCATGTGAGGCATCGCATCAAGCGAAAACTTCGCTCGGTTCGGCACCAACAAGCCAAAACTTTTTAAATACAGACACACGCGGGCCGGCGAAACAGGCGGCGTCTCGGCGCGCCGCGATCACGCCGGGCCTCCGCGAGGCGTTTTAATTGGCATGACAAACTGTGGGCGTATGCGTGCATCATTCACACAGTGCGTTAACCACAAATAACTGCAGGACGCTGCCTATTACGGCCAAACAGAAACTCCCACCGGATGTAGCGCACGTCTCCAGGCACTCATGTACCTGAGGACACGCGCACATAAACATTAGCCTCCAGTACCAGGCGGCCGGGTTGTCGGCTCTCCAGTGGTGCGTCAATGTGTTCAGTGACCACAACGCCTGGTGTTAGTCTCATTACAGAGGGATCAAAAGAACACCAGCTTCATAGCAGTAGGGACTCCCTTCAGCTCCCTGAGAAGCAACTCCTCCTCTAATCTCAAAGGTCACACTTAGTCATTCAAATATAATAATACGGCATCGCATCACTCACATCCATGCGAGCTGCTCGAGACCTTTCCAGGGCTGATCTTCAGCAGGAAATGAATAAATGCAAAGCTGTTTAGCTGTTAGTGTTAATTTGGTCTCTAAGGTGGACACTGTTAAAGGGACGATCCTACGAATACGACATTTAATCGAGCCTAATATATAATGCTTAAAAAGAACTGTAAATATTATCTCAAACTACTGGTTGGCTGAAACTCTCTAATGACAGAAAATAATGTAAATTAATAGCACAACTGTTTCACCAGTGGGATTATTGGCAGCTGCTATGCACATCTTTCATTGCGCATTGTATTCTCTATTCTATATACACCCACTTGCACAAACTATATGCTTCTATATGATCCCTTTATTGTTGTGGCCTTGCACAATTGTTGTGCAGTGGTCGAAGACACAAGCTCGGCTGTACACAATGCAATTAAAATCACACTAGTGAGTTTTGTCATGGAATTTAGTTTTCATTCTTTAAATGACACAGTGGCTGGACAATGATGGCGGCAGCTAATAACACTGCAGTGCCAACAGCAGTTCCTCGGGATCTGAGCAGCTGTTCTGCAGTCTATATTGGCCTGTTCTTCAAGTGGAGGGGGAAAAAAAGAGCAACCTAGATGAGAATTTTGTGCTTCAGTGGCTATTGAAAGATGAGGCAATAAACTGCTAAACTTGAGTAATCACACACTCCCTGAGGAATTTCTCAAATGGGGATGGTCAAAAACCTTGAAATTTGAGCCCCTCACGCGCGGCCCGGGCTTTAACATTTGATGAGATTCATTATTGTGGGGACCTGAATACAAGTGTCGTCTGATTACAGGGACCACCATTAAAAGTTCCCACCAGTGTGCGTTTCCATGGTGGAACGTCAATGGGATTAAAATCTCAATTCACTCCAGTCAATTCTCCAGTAACAAGATTTCATTAAGAGCAGGCAGGGAGGAAAATGGACTCGAAAGCACTGAAACAGCTGGACTATAAATTATAAAAATATGCTTTCTGCTAAGTGAACACACCTTCAGCTTGCAGATGCATTATTATTTAATGTTCAGAGGAGCTGGTTTTATGTAAATTGGAGTCTTCCATTCTCTTCACTCCCCTTCTCAATGCCAGGTACTTCCAAACCAAGCAACGGGAGAGATTATGCAAACCAATTAACATATGAAAATAACGTATTAATATACTGTCTCTGAACTGTATCCAATCAGTTCCTTTTCACTGGCGTGTGTACAAAACAATTAAAATTAAATTTATACTGCTCTTCCTTAACATATTCGGCAGCAAATGGAATCAGTGAGTAAATGCTGACAAAAGTTTTACAGGCCTGCGTTCTTCCTTAAAGGCACACTGACTTTAAGAATATTTATAAGAAGCCACGCTAATAAATTCCACTCTTTGTTTCTCCCTAATGATGTGTGCATCTGAGACAAAGCAGTGAAATCCATAGCGGTAGCCAGGTGCTAATGAATGGCTTACATTATGCTGTCCACTAATTACTACTGCACCATAAATAAAACAGAAGACAATCAATTAGTGGGAGACGTGTGTGTGTTTGTTAGTCAAGTTCCTCCAGGCCAAGGCTTCTCGCCAGACCTGCCTCTTCAGGGTGGAGTTTAAAAAAAAAACGCGATGGGTATGGATAAATAACATCTGAACATTTCTGAACGCACTTCAAACATTCTTTCTCTACCCGCACAGATTATACTGTAAGTAAACGAACATGTACGCAGCTTGAGCCAGGAGGTGAGTAAAACTCTGAAATGCACTTGGAGCAGAAAGTCCTTTCCACTGAATTAGACAAAAGAAATCCGACAGACAGCTATCATCTCTCTGCCTTTTAATGGAGCTTTGCAAAAGGGCTTCCTCCGCCCGTTCACATAAACCTCCTCCAGTTTCCCAGACACCAAGAGGCTGACGTATCACAGCTGATTTCAACCAGAGCAGGAGAAAATCAGAGTGCATTAACACTGCATGTAGAAGCCACTAACTGAATGATCCCGGCATTATGCGGCCTCTGGCCTGGCCTATCTGCGTAGTTTGATGCATAATTTGAGCATTAATGTAATTTACATTTTAACACAGTCCCAAAAGTAAACTGATTAGTTGATGGTTATCTACTAATGTGGCAAGAGGACCCACATGTCACTTGCATGCAGCCGGAGGAACAGGATTACAAATGACAAGGTTGGCCTTGCAGGAACACAGACAAAGAGACGACGCTTGCCAGGAGGATACACACCAGAGAGAAGCTCGTGGGGTAAATGGTTGTCGTTCAGGTTTGCTAGTGTAGCAATTCTGTCTAACAGGATCCATCTTTCTTCTTTATTTTCAAGGACCTTTTAACGGATCTTAAGGAGTCAGACCATAACAATGAATCTGGAGGATTTAACAATAGGTCCTCAGCTGTGTCTGTAGTCTTTGGACCACCCGGTACCGTCCAACGCTGGGTTTTGCTCACTGTTTGTGAAGCGGTTTACTTATCAGGGAGGGTACCAATCTAGAATTCTAATTAAAAACATCTATTAAAATATTTCCAGCCCATCAAATGTCTTTTGAATCAGTCTTGCAGCCTTCCTTCATTTCCATGGGACAAATTAGTGCCCCATAGATGACAGAAGTGCTTTAAAAAAAAGTGCCACAGAGTTGCAGTCCCATGATGCAACACTCCCAGTGGTTACATCTGCTCCATTCTTTCATCTTTCTCCATTGTTAGGTGGGAGCTGTCACATTAGGAGGAGAAGCGTGGCTTCTTCCCACCCCCAAGTACCCCTTTTTCCCATTCCAGCAGTTGGCAGGGTGGCAGGCCCATACAAAGGAGCATGCACCAGGAGCGCAGAGGGGAGCACCGTTAGAGGAAAAACAGTTTGGGAATTAAGGTCATTAATTTTCCACTTTCAAGGGCTGCCACACAGACGGAGATAAAGTCAGCATAAATATTCCGCCGAAGTTTCTCCTGTTTTTCTCCTCTCCCCATTTTCATCGGCAGCCCATTTATCTCCGTGCTGTCAATTAGAGGCAAAAGCAAAGAACTAATTAGGAACTGTGCAATTTTAATTAGCTGTTTTGATAATTAAACTAATTGGTTCCCTTGTGTTTCTGCAATGTGTGCTGAGAACTTTTTTGATATCTGGGCAGCAGATTTCCCATCCGCTGGTTAATTAGTCACTTTTGCATTAAAAAGGAGCCTTCCTTAATAGCCTTAATTTGCAGTTGAAAAGAGAATCTACCATCAATAATTTGTGTAATTGGTAACCGTTTGATTGTAATTTAGAGGCACGGCCGGACAGCTCGGCATGTCTAATTCCTAATGACTAGGATTAAAGTTGGATTAACTGTTTGGAAAAGGGATTCACTCTCCCCTCTCCCCTACCCACCAAATGACACCTTGTCTACATTTGATTGGTCATGAAATTCAAATTGACAAGGTGAACAGCTGGGCTTATGCTTTCCCATTACTTTCTGTATGGCGAGCCTGTCAGGTTACATCAAAAAGATTCCAGTAATTCCTATTTTCCACCTACTGCCTCACAAGCTCCATGAAGTGAAGAATAAAATGTGGCGGCAGATTATTATATGATGTGTTAAAATCTCTGCTATCAAACCCATTTGTGTACAAATCTGGGGGGGAAACACACTGTAGCCGGGCTGAGCCACTAGGAGGAGCAGAACCTTAGATCTCTGAGTGGCAAAGTAAAGTAGGTCTCTGTTAACTGAAACACATTTGTGTCGTCAGCGCGGCTCATCTCTCTGAACATAAAACTGCACTGCATTAAACCGGAGTTTACGCTCATAGGCGCTAACCCGCCGCCTGCCTGCAAGTCACGGGCCCAAAATCGGTGCAAACGTTCTGACATACTTATGAAACCAATGTTTGCCACTGCAGCACAAACAACAGGAGAAATCCCACTGATGTGTACAGGTGTCAGCATAATGCTCGAATACATTTAAATGTTGCTGGGAGCAGGAAAACCCGGACTAAAAGCATATCATTCAGCATCCTAACTATCAGGCACCATCTCTGTACTTTTACAACACTGAGCCCCGTCAGTGGTCTGATTAAAAAGCACCATTCATCCCACTTAGCCAAAATACAATTAAGGGACATGGCTTTAAAAGCCCAGCCCCGGAGCCTCTCCCCATCCCATATAAAAGGAGCACTCTCCACTGAGCCTTGCCTGTAAATATCATGTTTGATATGAGGTTTTAATCTGCTTAGCTGTTCTGAACTATAGAATGGGCTCATCCTCTGTCTGAAACCCCCGTCCAGCGGCTGTGTGCTTGAGGACGAACAGGAACACAACACTAACGCGCTATCTGATTAGGTGGGGTTAATTACAGAGCACTGTTTTGTAGTGGCTGCATTTGAGGGCTGCCCATAAATAGATGGGCATGGCTAATGCATGCTCAGAAATGAATTTTAATTAACTGTGTATCAGAGGAGCCCACTCAGGGGCTTGTTTCTAGTATGTACCGAGCCCGCCGCTGGCGGTGGAGTGGGAAAGGGTCTGCACCCAAGACACTGCCAAAGGGCCGCAGATCTGCAGGAGCCACATGTCATCAGCACAAAGGTGATGTGGGTAATTAGCACTGATGAGAACTATCTTGATGAAGAGCATCCTGCCCGTGTCTCCACATCACAACATATATACCTGGATATAAAGTGTAGACCCCAGACTCTGGTGCACCGATTAATTCACAAGTCCATCTGTTATGACCCATGCAGCACACACAGTTTTTGTTCCCGTCTTTATATTGTGTTTTTTTACATTCAAATGTCAAATGGTCCTTTGAAGTCAAGCCCTGATGATATTGAACCATTATTTCCTCTTTTTCCTTTCCAGTTTTCTATGTGATTGGATTAATTATGTGTCACTCACTTTGCTAGAGGTCAGCAAACATACATTTTCGGTCATAAGTCATCAATCTATGTGACCATAGTGATGAAAAGTCAAGCATGTCAGCCAGGAAGCTGGACAGCGAAGGATCAGCCCATTGATTTCAGGGCCAAGCCAATCTCACCACAGCTTGCTGCCTTGAGAACTGAAATTATCCCTATGGGCTATGTACAGTGCGCTTTGTGCCTTAGATTTGTGGCACATGATCTTATTAGATAGACCTATGAAACGGTTTTTCGCAAGCAGAACATGGTATTTAACATAAACACGTGTCGTCGCCGCTCTGTGCTGTCATTATAGAATGTATAAAACCAGTGTAACATGGTTCCACGTGTATGTGGATGTGAATGCACGTCTCTCTCACCGGCCTACAGATAATCTCACCTACCTATCTTCTACCACATGAAATGGAGCAAAATATGACCTAATGCAGAACTTACAGTAAATTGTCCCCTGATCTAGTTCGAGTATAACTATTATTGTAGCTATTTCATTACAGAGCAGCTAATGTTAATGTCGGCTTGGAGTAGGTTTGTAATATCTGATGCAAAATGTAACAGAAGGCAAGGACAGACTGAGCGAGCTCACACCACAGACAGCCTGCTGGCCGCTGACGAACCAGCATTATTGAAGCTATATTCCACTCCACTCTCCTAAATGGCTAATCTTTGTTGGATCTCACCCTTAATTGGTTAACAGTCTCCGCAGGGCAAGTGAAAGTGGTGCTATTTAAGGCTCCACCATGAAACAGCAACACTTTCATCTTGGCAATAACAGGCAACAATTATATTACCAGATTCGAAACTGAACCTTCTATCTTCCCACTAATCAAAAACGCGGCCCATCTGTTGTGCTGTCTCTTTTGAAACGACTGTTTATCTGCAGCCTGTATGATAACCGAGTCTGGACACTAATTAACAGCTAAACAGACCACAATTAGATGTTATTTCTATTAAATAGAAAAAAAAAAGCAAAAAAAAAGTAAAGAGAAGACAAACAATAAAATCATTTTGTGTTTACTCCAACTGTACCAGCCACGGATGGAGCTGCATCACTCTCGCTCTGAGTCTCTCTCTCTCTCTCTTCCTCACTCCGGCACGCACGCGCACACGCATGCGCACCGGTGTAACCTTGTGTGCAGCGACGCGCTCTCTCGCGCGCAGCTCGGAGTGGCAGGCAGACCAGTCTCTCTCTCTCTCTCTCCCTCTCTCTCTCTCAGACACACATGCGCACACACTTTCCCTTAGCTGTGCTTTTGTGTTTTGTCAGAATTAATGAGAAAAGTTCCCTTGCCCTAGGGGTAATTAGTGTCCTTGGAGTTAAATAAGCTAATACTTAGACACCTCTGGCACAAGCAATTATGTTTGTGTATTGAATAATTGATTCAAAGAGGGGGGAAGGGCTGCTAATCAGATCTGAGCATAATGAATTGATTTAATTAACAGGGGAATCCGAGGGTCTCTGGAAACTGCGCGCATTTATTCAGTAGCAGCAGAGGCGAGCGCGGCACACAAACTGGGAGCGCGAGGCGGCGTGAGTTCGCTGTTAGCAGTTGTCAGATTTGCAATTGGATTTGTTTGAATATAGTTACTGTTTCGGAGCAAATGAGAACGGGAAAGGGAGAATATTAGGAGCGAGCGGAGCTCAGCCGTCCAGTGTGAGCGCCCGATCCGTCCGTGCGCGCACACTTCCCACACAGGCGACACTAGATTTATATCGCTTTTCATTGTTTTGCCCTTTTCTTATTCGCATGGAATTTATCAAGAGCAACCAACGCTGCTTGATCGCTATTTATTCGCGTTTCACTTCGCTCCGGATAGGGGGACCTCGCGGCGCGCATCGCGTATTCCGCGTATGAAATATTATTGATAGGGGGTAAAGAGAAATCGCGCAGACGGCAATTCATCTTTCCGGGGTTCTGCTTTATCGAGGCGTAGTCTCGTCAGCCGCGCGTTTCAAAGCCATTTCCAGGAGACGCTCTGAGCGGACCGAGCGGTGCAGCCTGCTGGAGCCGAGGACGGATCGCCCGGGGAAGGACTCCTCGTTCCTCAGGACGATGGTGTTGGACAAGGAAGAGGGTGAGTAGCATCGCCGACCGCATGACGCTTTAACCCGGCAAACTACTGACATTTTCCACGCTAAGTGCTTCCTGTCGCCGCGGACCCCGCGCGCCCGCAGCCTCCGCTCGCCGCCGCTCTCGACCCCTTTTAGCGGCGACGGGCTCCGCGTTTTCGCGAGGAAACGCGGATTTCCGCGGCTTTGTGGCAACGCGAAGTTGGGGTGTGGGGGGGGGGGGGTGCGCCGACACAAAAGAGGCGTCCGCAGCCCGGGCTGCAGCTTAGTTGGGAAGTGGCGTGTTTATTTCGAGCACATTTTTGTGCGTGGCGTTTCGACGCGTAACCCGGAGTTTGGGGTTACTCCGCAGACGCCGCGGTGCATGTAGCTCCGCTTTCTTTCCTGCTCTAAGTGCTTTTCGCGTCTGTGAACTTAGCGAGGCAGCCTTTGACATCACCACGGGATGGGAGATGACAGCAGAGTGCTTTTAACTTGATTGCAAATTATGGATAGCGCCGTGCACCGTTCACTCACTTTCCGTCCAAATAGGCCTACTTGCATTACTTATCTATTTCAATGTATTTAGGTTAATGGGTGAGGCAATCTAATTAATTTCAATTTAAATCAAACTCGCCTCTAATGACGTCCCATTTCGGACTAAACTGATAGCGAGATGGGCTGTGATTTTATCACACTCGAAGTGGTGCTCAGGATATTCATTTAAATGCATTTATACAACATGCTAATAATAATTAATTAGTAGTGTTCACGCAGGCTGAGACGGAGGCGCTCTGGTGTTTTTTCCTTCTTGTGACATTACTTTGAGAGAGTGTGACAACACACACCACCTGCTCTCACGCACAGACCTCCACTAAGCAAAAGAAATGATTTTTGTGCCATTTTGCAAAGCACAGTGTTGCACACTCGAGTTTATCCAGGGCTCCTCCTCATTTAAAAGTAATGGATGCATTTGTAACCCATTATTTATGTCTGAAAATGGATATTTCATATCTCTTAGCAGAGCATCCTTTCACTTACACATCAAAAAAAAAAAAGGAAAAACAATAAAAGGATTGCGGCAGAGACATAAATTGCTCTGTCTGGCTGAACTCATGTTGTGCAGCTAATGTACCCAAATTAACTCAACTGTAAATTGTCTCCTTTGGATGTCTGTCTAGCTACAAGTTCCCTATATGATTCATGATTCAGATTGCTTTTAACAGTTATTGGCTAAGCAATATGGTAAATGTACAAGGTGATGCAAATGGCATTAGTGGGAAAGGATGCACAGGAGCATGTAATGCAGTCAATACTACATTAACTACTGATGCCCAATTACAGAACCAGGGAGAGTGGCTTTTAGGAGCATTAGGACTTGCAGAAAAGCTGAGATCACCTGCTGCTCATTGCCTAAAAGCTTCACCCTTTATTTGCTGGGCCCGACCAGCAGCTCCCAGCGTTTTGGCCGGGTTGTCAACAGAGCTCCTTGGTCCTGGTCTCTCTCACTGTGGTGCCTCTTGGCGTTTATTGGCTCTAAAGTTATAGGCTTGTCAATTCAACCTTCTCGTCTAATGTGTCCACTTAGTGCCAGCGCAAAAAAGAAAAAAAAAACAAAAAAACACAACGTGTGCGTATGTGAGGAGGGAGGTGTGGGTGGGAGTTCTGGGTGGCCACGCCAGCGCCTGTGTGCGATCACGGTCCGCGTGTGCTGTGTCTTACGTGGCCTGTTGAGCGGAGCATCGGTGCGTCTGGGCTCGTCTCGCAGTCCTACTTGGCAACAAAGCGATGCCCCGTCTCGCTTGGCAGACGCTTGGTGAACTCTGACTCCCCGCAGAAAAGTCCGCGACAGTTTGTGCTGCAAAAGCAATAAGGAGAAATGAATCCCTGCGCCCACTTATCTGCGGTCCATTGAGGAAATCTGTCCGCCACGAATCATTTCCCACCGTATCAGTTTATTAAGATTTAGAAATGTAACATGAAATTTTAAGGCGGACGCTGCGACGTTGGTGGCATCTCACATAACACTGACAGCGTGACATAAACTCATCACCGTAATCTCGCACGATGCGTTCAATAACTCATAATCCAGCAGCCAGTAAAGCACCTGGTGGAGTGTGGGTGCACGGAGGAGGACTTGTAAATGGACACAGGCACCGCTCTGTGACACCACCGAACACGCAGGTCATCGTTAGTAATGAAAGGCAGCACCGAAATGTCCCGTGTCAACAATTTATTTCAACCCACGATTTTGAAGCGTCCAATTTGTGTCTAATTTGAGAGGAAAGAGCAACTCAGCCATTTTCTCTCCTCCCTCCTACCAACTGTAGAGGGAAGTGAGTGGCTGCTCGCTGAACATTAACACAACATCAGTAAACTCTTTACAGACCCGAGCGGAAGAAAATCCTCCAGCTACTGATAAAATTCTGATTACCTTTCCCTGTTAATTTATGCCCCTGTTATCATCCTGTACATTCATAACACGTGTGATTGAAAAGCAACGCTTCAGATGAATACAGACTGGTGATCTGTCGGCTGCTGTAATAAAACTTAGGCTTCAGGCTCCCGATTTTTATTTTGAAATAATACGAATTGCTTCATCCTTTACCGTGTTACCATGGTAATGCTGTCTTGTAGCGATGTTATATTGATTTAGAAAGTGGACAGTAATATTTCTTTTCTTTATTTGGTTTCTGAGGGTTGATTTCTAATTTCCAGCTGGAGATTACTTTTATGTGTTCCTTAAGTCTTTTCACTTTTCCAAAGGAATGCAATTTGCTCCCCTGTATTTGCTATTTTCTCAGCTTATTGGTTTGCTCTTACTTCAAAATTAAACTTGCTCATTTCAAATATTGAAATTACGTCTGGTTTTTGTGCTCTGGGCCCTGAACAATATTACAAATGCATTGCTACATTTGATATTTTTTTAAGTCACCACCTTTTTTTAATAAAGGTGCTTGGTGAATGCTGAGGCTGTACCTTCCATTTTTGTCTTTACCGCAGACTGTCAGGAGGCAGTGGGGGGGTGAAAATGTTGCACAATTAATGCATGAAAACATTCATTTGCATACACATAAACAGTAGCAGTATGTTTGTGTCTGATATAAGGGCTGTGATAATTACAACACTTAATTCTACACGTAGTGTAGCTGGCGTCCTCTCTTTTGTGTGTCCATCCCACATTGTGCCAATGCTCCAGCTCGCTGTTCATTTCAGCTAAGCTCAGGAAAGATGAACACAAAATCACATTCACGCCATTTTCATCTACGAGTGTTTAATTCCGTCTAATCTGTTTCTGATCTTACGAACGCGGAATTCTCAGCGGAGACAATTTCGTCTGTTACCACTAAACCTCTAGATCCCTATCAGGCGCTGATCATTTCACATCTACGAGTGCGGGAGATGTGTATCATTTTCTATAATCTTAGTGGAATTCAGAAAGACTGAATTGAGACTTAAGAGACACGTGTTAGCGAGAGCGCCCACCTGCCTTCGATGCAAATGGCTGCACTCATCACTATGGCACACAAACTCAATTATGCACTCTTGAGCTGTAAGAGCATCCCTTTTATTATCGCTGGAAGCCACATGCGTGCCATGTTTTCATACTCATTTTCACACAACAAGATCTGGCGACCACTTGCAGAACAGCGAGCGGACCATCCCTGTTGTGTTATTCAGTCTGACCCTCTGTTTTTATATCACTCCAGATCATTATTTTCTACATCAACAAGGATTTCTGGTGCGCTCTTGAGTTTTGTGTGAAAATGGTGAATGTTGCTGATGTAGAGGTGCCACTGAAATTACATGAACACACAAGCCGCAAGTGCCTACAGCCATCAGTCAAATGTTACAATGAGGGCTTTTACAAATCCCCCAAAAATGCTGACAAGTGATGAATTGTTTCTTTAAACCGCCTCAGAGGAACCGACCACATCTGAGACAAACGCAGACACACAAAAAAAGTTACTGTTCTCATACGCCTTATAATATTCTCACATACGATCTACGTACAGTCTGTAATTGATTTGTCTGAACCTGGTGGAAGCAGGTCTCAGTGCAACTTGTTATTGCCAAGTTGTTTCTCTCAAGCTGCCGACTACACTCACGTTAATGTGGGAAACAAGTATTCATACACTGATGCCTCTGCAAACACGCTCGCACACCCTGCGAGATCCCATCCGTTCCTTTTCACGTGGAGGTATTTATTCTGCTGTTTACCTATTGTGCAGCCTCTGCTCCGACTTGTTTGACATCCTGACGAACGCTGTAAATCTCACTCTTTGCTCTCTTGAACTCAATGTGTTTTTATTCAGTCATCATTAGATTAGCAGAGGAAGAAAAGGAGCGATGACAAGAGCAATGACACACAGGAAGAGCTTGAGATGAGGAGAATATACAGTATCGTCCCCACGGTACCACGGTGTCACCTGTTACACTGATACTGTGTAGTTGGGGTAAATCCTTGGCCTTAGATTATAGCAACATAATCATCTGATTAAAGAGACCAACCCAGCATTAAGCAGTTGACTTCGTTCAGGCTGTTCATCCAGACGTGGCAGAATTTATCACCAGCACAAACAAACAATCATTCGACCAGCGTGCTTTTAACCTAATCTGCTTTTATTCGTTCTTGCTTCCTCCCGCTTCCCCTGCGTCGTGCACACAAACACAGCAGGCGCAGAGGAGGCTGGGGGATGAAAATGGCCAGGTGTAAATGACCGTGAAGGTCCCAGCTGACCAGTGCCTCTCCCACTTTAACTGCAGCGCTGAGCTGGTGAACTCAATTAAATCAACTCAACATTTGATACAACTTTGCATGAGGTCGTGCACGCTTACACTTCGACCAGTGATGCCTGCCGGCCGGTACCTGGCCTAGTTGACTCCGGTGGCTGATGGAAGGAAGCTGCATTAAGTTAGCAAATAACTTTTTTGATGCTTGATGATTATTAAGAGTCATATTTACATTTTAAGATATACTTTAGTCACATACTCTGCTAAACAAAACCCTCCCTCCTTTTATTTCAGTGTAATAGTGATGTATTTAGCATATTTCAAATGATTTTTGGCTCATAATAAACATGAATGTTTATTTGATTACTCCAGTGCATTATTCATGTGTAAACTGAATATCAGATCATTACTGCGCTGACGTCTCAGGAGGCTTTAACGTGCCTTTAAACAACCAGGTCCACCGTTGTTGCTCAAGTCTTGTTTAATCCGCGATGAAGTATTCCCCTGATGCTTATATGTTGAAATGAAAAAGCCACGGCTAAATATATGTGAGTATGTATGTTCGGTGTTTAGTACTGGACTATTAAAGCCAATATCAATAGCGTCACCTGATGCATACAAACCAACCACCAGTGCAGACACATACTGTACAGTACTAAGCAGGACTTACAGTATGTCGACTACTACATGTGTCAATGTGCTACTAATGAGTGGAGCTCTAGCGGCTACTGTGCGTTTATAAGTGCTGGGGAGGAAGCCGCAGCTAAACTGTGTGCGTGTGTTTTGAGATGTGAACTCCGCTACGCTAGCTTTTGATGGAAACTCCTCTTTGGGGGCTTCAGCTGCGGGACCAGCCTGTTGTGTCCCCTGTACACTGCACATCCCGGTGCCAACAGGAAGTCTTGCCCATGTCACACTTCCCATTTGCCAAAGCCCCGATCATTGTTGCTGAGTGTTTCAATGTGTTCCTTCTCGCCCTGCTTGTGTGAGCGTGTGCCTCTGAGGAAAAGCACTTTTGGTTGGTCAGTTAAAAAAGAAAACCAACACTTTGTTCTTGAAGGGAACTGAGGAGGAGGAGCACAGCCTCTAGGGGCTGCTAGTGGGGCTTTTAAACTTAAATTCCCATCGCTGTGTTGAGTTTTCTGGATGTTGAGTGTTAAATCGCGTGTGCCCCTTCCTCTAAATTACATGCATGTTGTGAACTGCATGATCACTGTTGAGTGTAATAACACAGGAGTTAACACACGGGGAGAGGACATTCAACACAACTGCTTTTGGAAGCCTGTGATTCGGAAAGCATCTTCTACACACCGTGAAATGACCTTTACTTGGTTATTTATGGCAAAAGCAAACTATCACATGACTTATTTGGGTCAAAAACAACCAAATTAAAGCCTCCTTAGAACAACTTTTAAGTACGACAATCCAGGGAGAAATGAGGACAGCGACTTCACACTTGGAGGTACAGCAGCTGTGGTGGTGGTGGTGGTAAATAGAAAAGCCTGGGGTGCTTTCTCTTAAATAAGAGCCAGTAATCTCTCGCTGGATGACCTTCACTAAATCAAATCTTAAAGAGCGAATTAAGGCCTGATTCAGAAGGGGCCAGGTGTTTGCCTCTTAACGCTAGTAAATAGGGTTTTGGACACTGAAGTTGTCGATTCAATTAGTGCTTAACTATGATGGGTGCAAAATTCATTGGTAAATGACAGCAGCCATCCAGTGAACTCAACAGAAACTAGTTGCTTGACCCCCCCAACCCCCAACCCCCATTCCAATCACACCTCTTTTCATTTACTGTTATTTCATTTCAATTGACCAGCTGAATTGTCACTTGATTGTAGTCAGTAACAAGAATTACTCCTTGAGGAAAGGGGGCAGTCTTTATATAATGAGGCAATATAAAAGGAATTCATTAAAAGGAAAGCGTTTCGCGATCACACATCAGCTGACATCATCGGCGGCGTCGCTCTCCAGGGCTTCAGAACGAGCTGTACAGCACAAGAGCGCCTAGTTTACCGTCCCACGTGACACCACGCCTAATCTTCACCAAGACCTCTTCCCCAACCGTGCACCCAAGCAACCTCGCTCATTATTTACCCCATCAGGTGGGAGAATAGCTACTTGAATGACATTAGAGGTCTGTGCTGCCAAATAACTGCCCCCTGTGGGGAATTTGCATTATTCAAGATTAAAGAGTCTCACACAGTGCACCGCAGTATGGTGTTCCTCCTTCCCTTCCATTTTCAACACACCGGACCCTGAATGGCACACCTGTCTCCTGGCATATCCTTTGAAATAATAAGTGTGCGGTAATTGCTGGGGAGTGGTGAGGATTTTGTACATCACTTCCTGACCTCGTGAGTGACACAAACTTTAGAGGGGCTACATTTGTTCCTTTCCAAATGCATTTTTAATGTGGACTAAAAAGTGTTTGTGCATTATTCGGTTCCGGATAGCGGAAAGTGGCAGTGACAGGCCTAATGGTTTGAGCTTTCTTTTTATTTTGGAATCACAAAGTGGCAGATAATTTTACCTGTTCTATGAATGTTTAAAAAGTTGAGCATCAACGGATGTTTTCTTCAGTTCGTTGCAAACATGGACGTATGGGGAAAATGCAGTCTGCTCTTATATGCCTCCTACCGACTATATGAGGGTAGAAGAAGAAGGCGCATTCAGCTTCCCAAATGGAGAAATTGCAGAAAATTGCACATTGCAACTAAAATCCAGACACCGCCAACAAAGCCCAACATTTGATTACCAAATCCCCCCTTTGCACTGTCAACACTGACGGTCTTTAATGCTCTGGCGGGTTTATTTGGGGTAACCCTGCATGATAAAACCTTGTATGTTTGTGTCTCCTCTTCCTCATTCATCTTTTTTCCCCCCCTCGCGCTCGTTTTCCTGCTCCATCTTCCGCTCTCTTTCCGGCGTTGACAGTTTACCTTGCAGAGCTCTAATCTCACCCTACTACTGAGAAACCAAGTGTTGGAACAAGTCGCCTTCTGTAATAATTTGGAAACTCTGCCAGTTTCATGTCTTTAAAAAAAGCTGCAATGAATTTAATTAGAAAGCTGTTGCATATCTCTGTGATACATTTCTTTTAATTAACCCCATGTGAATAAATTAAAAATAATAAGGGGCTGAAAAGTGTGGAAAAAAAAACACTCTAATGAAGTTTTCCGTTAATTGGGATGGAGTCTGCAGCCAAACCACAGTGAGGAGTGAGCACCAGGAGCTAACAATGCCTTCTGTAAGCCTCAGAAAAAGGCCCAGGGCCTTCGTGCTGACTTCAAGTGTAAGAAATGCACCTCTGACGTGATGGAAATGACCGTGGGCTGGGAGAAAAGGCAGTCCTGTTCCAGGCTGCTCTGCTGAGACTCCCCATGCCGCGCTTGAAGCTGGGCCAGTGTTATTGCAGCCCTAATGCGGCTGACTCATTTGGAGCGGATCAGGAGTAATTATGGTAGGGAAAGTGGCTGCCGACCGTGAGGGTCAGGACACTTGTAACATGTGAAAAGAGCAATTATTCCAGGAGACAAAACCCTCCCTTATCCTGGGCAGTGCCAGGGTCAATGCAAGGGACGGCTGGGCTCCGTTTCACCGGGGCTTATTAGCCGCAGCAAGCTGCAAAGTTTGAGAGAGTGCATCTTGTTAATGAACAGTCCCCTCCTCATTCGCACTAGCCCTGTCTGCTTTCTCTCCCACTTACTGTGGGTGTTAATTATGTCATAATCATAGCATGAATACAGTCCCAGAAATCACCTCACAGACCCCAGCATTCATACACAACCATCTGGAAATGTAGCTTGTTGTACAGTAACATACTGTAAAAAGGCTCTTACAGCGAACCATAAAAATAAAAAAATAAAAAAAACACAGGATGAAATGTAATATTGACTTGGGCCTTTTAGGAACCTACCTAATTTGACAGAGACAGTGTCTTTTCTATTAATCCTTGCATATGCTACTATGAAGGATAAAAAAACATGAATCAGACACTGAAACAGTGGACTTTAGTTTCCTTATCATTCAGAATACACTGCTTCGCAGCTGATGTTATTACCAGATGTCTTGTATTTTGTCTTGGCAATAGAGAGACGCGTCTGTGGGCTCAATTACAACGATGACGGAAGCTGAATGAAAGGGGCTGATTCATGCGCACAATGGCAAGACATCTGCATGAGATCCCCATTAACCTCAGTGGCGACACCTTGGCCCAGGGACAGGCTTTATTTGGGATCGCCATGGTCACAGTATTTACTGTGGTCACATAAAGGAGTTGGGTTTAAAGCCCAGAGACTGTCTAAGAGTTTGCCTAATACACTACAAATATAAAACAATATAATGACATCCAACTGTTTATATATTTATAGACGTCTGGTTGATGTCTCCAATTAAGAGTTGATGAGGACAAATCCAGTTAAATGCAGGGTTTGGTGACGCAGCATCCAATTTCCCAGATCACCCTCTCTGTGTATTCACTAAGCCGGTAGTTAACGCTCTTAGTTGCTGCAGCTACCAGTTGGAGAATTATGGGGGCCTCTGAAGGAGGCCCACCCAGGGCCTGCTTCCACCTCCTTGAAAGGCCACCTCATGTGTCAGGAAGGCTGAGTGATTCTCCTTTACCTCCCCCCTGAAGCAGCCAAGTCTGCAACACACCATGGCGTCAGTGCTTTTAATTGATCAAGAGGCATTTAACAAAACACAGAATCAGGTGGAACTGCACTAGCATTAGAGCTGAGTGGCCCTAAGAACAGCTCCGCTGGGATCCTGCCTGTATTAGCAGACTGAAGGGTATCTGATAGGGCCTTATGGGTCAGTATCTTTACCGTTTTACATGCACGTGCCTATGTGTTCATAAAAAAACGCAGGTTTTCATAATAAAGACAGGAAGAGAGAATTGAGGGCAAGTCATCTTCACTCTCGCATTCCTGTCCAGATTGAGGAAATGTGGGCCATGTCTATGTGATAATTATATTATTTCACTTTCAGACACTTCCCTGAGTGCTCCAAACAGCATATTTTCCTTTAAAACCTTAAATATATCAAAAATAGTTTGCAGACTGATGTGATTTCTCTTTTGATAGCTGTAAAGACGGAAGTCTAAATGGGCTAACACAGAAATCGGATGCTATCTCTATAATGGAAAATACATGCTCTGACAGACAGCCTGGGCTGAGAAAAACTAACTGTACATAGTCTTGAAAGATACAATCTTTAAGAAAGTAGATGGATGTAAGAAGAGCGAGATGACAGAGCCTTTACACACAGCACTAATGGCAAATTAAATTCCTTCTCAGGAAGGATATTTGGCAGGGCAAGTGCTCTGTTCCCACTTTGAGGGCTAAAACGCAGCCCTTGTTGGAGAATGAATCGTCATGTGGAGAGGCATGCTTTTGGTGACATCAAATGACGCTGGAAGGTCAGTGGCACTTGTATCTGTTAAATGGATTGGATTAAGTGGAGGCTGCCTCCTAGTCTGCTGCCTCCTTTCATAATGCAGCTTTTCTTTCTGGGAGGTGGTAAGCATGGGAGTTCTGTTCTACACCACAGTTTGACAGAGTGCTGGGAGCGGTGACAGGTGCAAGAAAATGTCTCCTGGCATTAAGGGAATTGAAAAGACATTTACTTTATACAATCATTTTTTTCTGTCAAATCTTTTTGTTTAGGAGGTTTGAGCTTGTGTGCGCTACACTACTGTTAAAGCCGTTTTCCAGACTCGGCTTTAGTGGAAGACATCAAACCCGTGTTTGCTTCCTGCGATGGCTTCAAGAAGGAGGCATCGATTGAATGTGCTCACCGGTTTCCTGGTAGGCAGCGCCGAGACGTCTCTTTTACACCCAGGCCTGAAGAAGTAGGACATATGCAGGAAGACGTAGACGCTACGGTGACTGCAAACATGGAGCCCGAGCTGCAAAGAGAGTGTTGTCACTTTGATGATGTGGAACAGGGCTTTTTTTTTTTTTTTAACAAAGCGCGCATTTAAAACAGAGGGTGGGCGGCGCGCGGTAATTCCAAGATAGGTTAAGCTTTGGCCTTTTCAAATGTGATGTAAAACACACACGTGACATGTTTGAAGAGTGCGTGGCGGGTGGTGGTCTCAACCAATTACGAATGGTTCTCTGGAGGTGGAGGAGCGACCTTTTTGTATAATTAGTTCTCTTATTTAAAGCAAAGATTTTGAGTAGAATAACTAATTAGGTGTCATAAAAGGCAAATTAAAGATTTTTGTGATCCTCAAGGGAATTGGAGCAACTCCTTTCTTTTTCTTTCCACCAGCAATGAAACACACGCTCACTCACACACACACGCACACACACACACACACAGCAGACAAATACTCTCTCTCCTCATTAAGACTGTTTTTAGTTCTGTAGAAGCCTGTCAGCCGAGCACTGTTGGCATACCTGCAGAGAGCTCCCCTAACAAGCCATGAAATGATGCAGGTAGAGGAGTCCGCCCTTATTCAGTGTGGCTTGAATTTGAAGCTTTTTAGCTTCATTTACACTGAACATTGGTATTTATAGCAGGTTTTGTGATCCTAATGTGCCAACTTCAAGAGGACTGTTTCGGGGAGCGAGGGAGGTGAGGGAGCTACAGGGCAGGCAGAACACTAATTGATGGCTCCCATCACCAGCGCTGGACCAATTAGCCTCTCAGTTCTACTTCTGATAAAGAAATAAGACAGCTCAACAGCACCGGAGCACGTACTGACACATAAACTAAAGCCATAAATTTGACTAACAAGCGCTCTTATTCCTTTCACCTCTTTTTTAAAGGGGGAACTGCTAATTATATTACATTCATAGACGTATTGATGTGTGGATAGCCAAAAATTGCAGAGCAAATCTGGATTCAATAAGGTGCTTTGTGAGCCCACTTACGTGTGCAGATGCGAGCGCGCGTGTGTTCACACATGTGAGATAGACAGAGAGCAGGGGGAAATATGCTTTCCTCCTCCAAAGGACGTCTTTGAAAGGCGCTATAAGGGTTTTTTTTTTGTGAAAGAGAACAAACTTGACAGGCTTAGCCGGGAAAAATAGCGCGCGGAATGAATCGGTCCCCCGTTAGCAGCCGAGGTTGTATTTATCACTGAGCGAAGCGCAGAAGTTACAGTCAAACAGCAGGTCTAACTGCAGAATGACCCCATTCACACTCAACGGCGCGCAGCTGCGGCCGTGCGCGCCGCCGTAGAGGAGAAAATAAAAAAGTTGGTTGGGTCTGGACAAAATGTGCCTCTGCGCATCTCTGAAGTGCATCAGTGAAGCGGTGACATTTTGCACATAACTCGGGATAACGTGTTTAAAATGGACCTTTACTGTGTAGATACTCACACATACAAAACGCTGCCCAAGCCCCCCGCGACGCCGAGTGTCCAGCCTGTGTGGGTTTTTTTTTTTTTTTTACAGGGAGAGAGAGAGAAATGTGTTTTGAAAGTAGAGTGGCAAGTGGCGTCCACTGTGTGTTCTTTTGGACGGATCAATAGCTCAGTGTGTGAGAGAGTGTCTTAAGAGCTGTTGTCTTGTGCTTTCAGCTGTGGCAGACCTGTTAGTGCTACGGAGGGGAGCTACGCGCCCCTGCCTCTGTACCAGCAGTGGCCTGAGGGGGGCTTTTAGTCCAAACAGAAAATGTCAACCACACATAGACTATTAGTGTTTAGTGCAGTTATTAAATGGACTTTATTTGTCCTTTAGGAGGCTAAAAGGTGCACTTAAAGGGGACCTGCGTGACAGCAGGGCAATTTGCGAGTTTGATAACTTAGGCTCGCTCGTTGCAGACACATGAGTACAGATAAGTGTAAAAGGAGGAAAGGCTGTAATGCTCTGAGTAGGGAACACTGTGTGTGTGTGTGTGTGTGTGTGTGTGTGTGTGTGTGTGTGTGTGTGTGTGTGTGTGTGTGTGTTTGTGGTTAGTGCGCATCGGTGTCTGTGCGTGTCCCCGTGTGTGTATGTATGAAACACAGCGAGTGAGTGTATGCTAAAAGGCACTTAGGCCATAACATATCTCACCGGGGTCTGGTAGCAGCGTTTTTGTGGTCAGAGGCTTTTTAAAAGGTTAATGTTAATCTATACCAAACAAAGCCCATGAGGAGCTTTTACAGCTGTGGACGGTTGAGTGAAATGGGCTTTGATGAAATGGTAGGTAACTAACATACTACGCAGCCTGCTGTAAATACCACAGTAAGCAAAGTGAGCGCGCTGTCCTTTATCCCCACTATACACAACACATGCTCCCGCTCCTCAAGGCTGCTGCCGGTGATCTTGTAACTTTTGTATTACAGCATGTTCGCAGTGCAACAAGGAAGTCGCGGCTCTGTAGTCCAATGTGACCTGTGTGCCTATCTACATGGAAGAATGTTTTCTTTAATGCATATGAAGCAGGTAGGCAGCGTGCTGTAGCAGCGCGCCGGGCCGGGCTTAGACGCCTCGAGAAGCAGCCGCCTTATCGAGAGGAGAATATGAAAAGTCACTTGTGTTCCTGGGCCGTAAATCACGCATGGCTGTTTGTCTCCTTATCACTACAGGTGTGCCGATGCTCTCCGTCCAGCCCAAAGGGAAACAGAAGGGGTGTGCCGGCTGCAATCGCAAGATTAAAGACCGCTACCTGCTCAAGGCCCTGGACAAATACTGGCATGAGGACTGTCTGAAATGTGCCTGCTGTGACTGCCGCCTGGGGGAGGTGGGCTCCACCCTCTACACGAAAGCCAACCTCATCCTCTGTCGCAGGGACTACCTGAGGCAAGAAAGACACACACTCGCCCGTCTCCGCTGCCAGCCAACGCGAATGCATGCCTTTCAAAAGAGCCGCGTGCCATGCAGGGACCACAAAGGTCCCTTTTAACCTCAGCGTACAGGGCGTGCTTTGTGTGGCTCCGAATCGTCCGATCGGAATCGACCAGTCGTTAACGCGCGGGGCGCTGGCCGTCACTTAGTGTCAGCGGTGTTTTGGGATCCCCCGACCAAAGAGCAGAAGGAAGCGCCATGTGGGCCGTCTTTGTAGCAGCGCGTCTCCTTTTGTGTTAGCTGCAGAAGGACAAACCACCCTGTCACCACGCGTCTGTATCAGTGTAGGTGCGAATGCAGCAGCGCGGTTTAAACAGCGTGAGCGGTGGGTCACACCGTCATGGAGGAGACACGTTCTATAGGCTGCGTGAAACCTGCAGGCAGGCTTGTTGCTAACCCCCTATTCAGCCCCCTGCCATCTGCTCCTTAAATTAAACATGACCATTTCCTGGGCGTTAAGTCACAACCGCAATGAGATCCCACCATTTATCTCAGAGGAGATCCCCCTGGGACCGACTTAGGGATGCCAGTGCCCCGGGCCCCCTCTCCCAAAACTCCCCCCACCCTCCACCCCTTTCACTTTCTTCATTCCGCTCCTGCCATCCTGTCTCTCCCTCATCCATATATCTAGATTACTGCAACCCCACTTAAGCTCGGATACCTTTATTGTTTAATTAGAGAGCGAGAGCGGGAGAAATTGAAAAGAGCAGCGCTATTGTATATGACTGCTAAAATCAAAAGGGAAAGGCTACTGTACCTTTATCGGCTCAGTTTTCCTTTTACCTCACTCACGGATCTCCATGACATTTCACTTTCATCTCAGCTCCTCCTATGACCTGGAGGAGGCCTGCAGCCCACTTGAGAGGCGCTTAGGGACGTTACACTCAGATAGGCCATTACCATCCATCAGTTCCTACCCAGACTTAATGCTTTTAAGATGCAGTGAGATGTCCAGTAGGACCTGATGTTGCACCCAGAAGGGGCAGATGGTGCAGATGAGGTAATAATAAATGGCCAAATGACCAAGAGAAAGCAAAAATGATGAAGCTCAGACTTTCATTTGGTAAAATACATCTGCGGAAAGGACAGCAACCCCAACCCCCAAGACATAAGTGCCTAACTGGTCCAGAGAAAGCAAAAGGAAAAGCTTTCTCACATATTAGACCACTAAGAAGTAGAGGTCAGAGAAGGAATGAAGAAGCAGGATGACATATGAAATCAAGAGTTAGGAATACTATGATAAGACTAAAAAGGAAAGAGGAGGAGAGTGCTTTCAGTGCTCCTCTGTTGCCCCGGATTGCCTAATGAAATCCATCCCACTCGCCTGCTCTTCAGCCTGCGACAAATGCAGAACACTTAATGGCTAGAGATGCTTGAGATGAATTCTATTATGGAACAAATTAAAAACCTTGCCTTGCGTGTAGAGTAGAGGCAGTTTGAGAGACCAGAGTATTTGAAAGTAGGTGATGCAGTCTCCATCCGGCGCCAATTTCCTTTTCATCCCCTCTTTTCTGTGTAGTAAGACGAAGGCTCCCCTCACCTGCAGTAATGAAGTTAAATCTGTGCACTGAATTAGCCTCCTGCACTTCATTAAAGACAAGCAGGTGGATCAAACACACTGGTTATTTCCCAGGGTTTGGAATCCTGCCATGTTCACATTAATTATTATAGAAGCTCCATCTGCGATTGTCCTTCAGTGGCATTAGCAACTTATTGAATGCACTCACGCTTTCTGCAATGTTACACTTCAGCACACAAACACCGAAATCCACACGCAGTCTGAACCAGTGTCCTCACCTGCCCTCCAAACCATTACATCCACCACAAGTCCAGTTTCCAGTCTCCCTGTGTTCACTCCCCTGAGTCTTGACCACATTGTCTCTTTATGAAGGAGAACAGATTATTTAAGCGTTTCATACGTCCACAGTGCAGGATCATAAGACATCACCAGAGGGTTGACAATCTAGTCATGGTGTGATCATCAGGACTTGAAGCCTGGAATCATTAAATCTTCTATTTCATATATTAGAGAGGACATAATAGTCATCCACTTATCAAAATGGGGTATAATTAACTGTAAGAGGAAAACGTTTTCAAGATAATGGACATTATAAGTTATCCACAAACCATTGAAATAGTGGGGGGAAGATGATAGTGCCCATCTGGATGTGACTGTTTTTCAAATCTGTCCTCTCTTTACTACTTGAGTTTAGTAAAACAATGGCTCTCCTCCTACAGTACAACAGTTGCTCTTCTTCTCTGGGCAAGATAGATCTGAACAGAAAGGTTTACGCTTTCAAAATGACACTGCTGGGGAAGGTCAGAACATGCAATGCATGCATTAACAGCTTTCCCTTTTATGAAATCTGACAAACCCTGTGCAGGCAGGAAAGTCTCAGAGAGCTCAGAGAACAGGTAGAAAACTTCAAGAGCCACAGCCCAATCTGAGAGAAGCAATTCAGAGAGGCAGATGATGCACTGTAGGAGCTTTAAGGGTTTGAAGTTAGCAAAGCAGCAAGTTGAAAGAACTAAAGAAGGCCCTCTTTTCTCTAAAGACCCATTGTAATAACTCAATAACAGCGCAAGGAGAACTGAGCTTCTTTACATTCCTGCCGTCCAACTCTGCTCGCAGCAACTCACATCAGCACACAGTTAAGGTTTGCTACAAAACAGGAGCCCTTTCAAGTCGTGCAGGGTATGGATGTTCCCATGTGTGGAAGGCTATAGGAAGCAGGGGATAGACAGCAAGACCTGCCAGTACTGTTACTCC
Organism: Betta splendens; assembly: GCF_900634795.4. Lineage (NCBI taxonomy): Eukaryota > Metazoa > Chordata > Actinopteri > Anabantiformes > Osphronemidae > Betta > Betta splendens. The sequence goes on from NC_040883.2 coordinate 15,686,566, forward strand.
TACAGCTCAGCTCTACTGTAGCTCTGTTAGCTCTAGAATTAGACCGACTTGTGTTATAGCAAATTAAATTAAAAAAAAAAACAAACAAAAAAAAAACACCACGTCCACTTTACCATCCATTCAGGAGTATGTATGCAATTCAAATGATTCATTCATTGAATATATCCATTCTTATTTATTATTATTATTATATTGATAATAAGTGTTTTCAGTTTCCCATTCTAAAATCTGCACTTTCTAATATCATAATCATTCGGTATTTCTGAGCCTTCTACGTGTTTAAATGCTGTGCTTGTACTCGCAACTACTTTTCAACATTTTCAACGCCGCACATGTGAACACAGATGATGATGAAATGCAAAAGTTCACACACTCCTCCAATAAATAGCTGGTCTGCTTTCACTTTATACCGCATTATGCTGAAACCCACACCAGAATGCCTAACAGGTTGTGGGGAGCAATCCAAATCAGCTCTTCTAACCCCCTGACCCATTTAAATGAACCACAGAGGAGCCTGTGGACTTTTTATGCTTCAGACCCTGCTACAATGTAGATGATTGATTGACAAAACCTGATGGGCTCAATTTGTTATGAGAAGTCATAACCAATACTCCCACGGACTCCAGAAACTCGCCGCTCAAACTGTATTTAAATAGAAATAGTTGAAAAGGCTGTTTTGATGTTGGATTTTTATTCCACACCTTCCTTTTGAGAATATTGATTTATTTAATCCAAATGACCAGGGAAATTGAAGTGCATGAGCCACTGCACTCCTACAATGCAGGACATGTGTCAGAACAATATGTGGGATTTCAGCAGAAAATAGTCTATTCAAACAAAGAGGCCATTGTAAATGAAGTGAATTAATGTGTAAGGTAATTCAAAAGTTATGTTCTTTCAAGGCACTGTTTCAGCGCTGTGGAGCCTGTCAACTAATAAAGGGGAGAAATACTGCAGCCTGTACTGTATATTCCACATACTGTGACATCACCTATGCAGATATTAGTGTTGTCTATACTTTTCATGTGCTGGCTGGACCTAATCGGGCCTAATCCCCTTTTTTATCATGACATCATGTTTGTGATAATGCTGTACAGTATGCTGCATTTTCACAGTTGACGTCAAATCTCTTGACCTTTTAATTTGCCTTCTGATCACTTTTTGGTGTGAACCGTTTATTCCTCACCAGACGCAGCAGCCCTTCCGCTGTTATGCAGAGGTTTCTGCAGCGGCGGTTCAACTCTGATTGCTTTTAGCTTCATGGGGGCAGGAAGAGAAGAGTGTAATGTGTTTGAACAATTATCTCAGGCTGTAATCTCCTCTTAGCACAAGGAGCTCAATTAAGCCGTATGTTGATGCCACGCTATAACCCAGACACATTAATTATTACTTGAAAAACTGTGAGCAGGCATATCTGATGCCATTTTTACATTTAACTCTTTGTGTTACGCCGATGCTTGTTATTCTACATTTCTGCCTATGTTAGTGCAACGCCATAGAAACAATCATCACACGTCTAAACATGAACCTATAGAACATTACAGTACGTGAAGCATTGTACTTTAGCACCATTTGCTTGTTGCAACCACTTATTCAATGCTAAAGAGACTTAAAACACTGAGTATGAGTAAATAAAAAAAAATATTTGACACCACTAATTAAATTTGATGCATGAAATCCCACTAACTTACAAAATAAAGTGAAAATACAGGATTGATCTGTTTTCATTCTGCAGAGGAAGCAAACATAATAAAGAGGATTTATAGCTGATAATGTTAAGATGTTGGACTACAAAGCTGTTTTCATCCTGTATGTATGTAACAGGTCCTGCAGGAAACTGGCTTTTATCTATAATATCTACATTATTGGTTGGCTGAGGATAGACACATGGGTAAAAACTACACAGTGACTTCACACAATCCTCTGACTGAAGGTAGAGCTTGGTGTCAGCAGCCACCCGGGCTTCCCTACTAGGCGTTTTCACAAGCGCTGTGTATCAAGTGAGCACCATGTCCACAGCCCAGCGGGGTGTAATGGAGATGGGTTAGAATAATCCTACGAGCTGTTATAGGTGTGTGTGTGTGTATGTCAGTCGCTGTAAGTGACCCAGGCTCTCTTATAGCCTCGTTTCCCCCAAGGGAGAGCAAAAGACGTGTGACCTCCTCAGTGCGGCAGCAGCAGCTTGGGTGTGTGATGAAACCTGTAGCATTACCTGACACTCAGCTGTCACAATGACGCAAAAGTGTGTGTATCCAATGGGGGGGGGAAATCGCTTTTGGTGAATGGCAGACAAAAAAAGAGGAGTCAACTAAACCTACTCTTCAGACGAGTTGCCAGTAAATTTCTTTAAACGAGTGATTGCCTTCAAAACGTTAGTCTGTTTCCACAGAGCTGATATTGGGTCCATTTTGTATTCAGGCTGAATTTGAGAGAACTGTTTCCTGGATAAGCAAAAACAGTTTTGTCTAAATGCATCTGTGAAGAAAAAAGATCTTCGTGAGTGCCCTGTGGGTGGCAGATGTCTACAGTATGAGAACATTCAGTTTTTCCTGAAACAGTAACCGGTTGTAACAATGTCTCTGCTTAACACCCTGTGAATCCCTTTAATGGAACATAACAGCCTTTCTACCTCTGTGTCTGCCTCTCCTGCTCCTCTGGGGCAGTGGCCCCTAATTAGAAGCAGGGCTGCTGGATAGACGTTTTCTTTAACAAGGTGAAAGCAAGTGAATGGGACCAGCATAAACCAGGCAGAATATCAACAGTGTGACTCCTCTGTCTGAGCCCTACAAGTTTGGAGGAAAGTGTTTAACATACAGTACTGCGGGAATGGCAATCTGCTGTTGCCTTATCCCCTCTTGCAAAGCTGCGAAACGGTTCTTTTACCGCTGCAGAATATATAAATCTATCTGTGCCTCAGAATCTCCAAATTAAACACAAGAGCAGGGGCTTGGAAAATGAAAATGTAAATCTGAGCGCGGAAAGCACTTTGGGCTCCTTTGCTTTGAGGAGGAGACGAGATCTACACCAGTGCCTCCTTGCTCTGTTTGTGACCTTTATCATTGGGCTTTTATTTAATAAGCCTAAACAAGCAGCGGCGAGGCTCCAGCGCCGAGCCCGTTCGCTGTGAAACATTTAGTTGGCTCTTCAAGGTTACATCTCTCGTCATTTTCTCAGGCTCGCCTCTGAATGAAAGGAGGAAGGCGGAAAAATAAAGAATGAGGATCGAGCGTGGATCCTTGTAACAGAAATCTTTTTGAACTCAGGAGTACATTACAGAACGCAGCCTCTCGTGTAGAAATCCAGCTGGCTTTGGTTGAACATAGACTCATTAGGTATTTCACTTTTGAAAACTTTCAACGGCTCCGTTTGCCTCAGATCTGTTTTCACTGCTTTCGCAAAGTGCAAGGGGGGGGGGGGGGGTTCTTTGAAGAAGATTAAAACCATGTGATTATTTTAATTAGATCATTAGCCAGGAATTAAGATCTATGTTTGTAACTCTCATTAACAAAAATACCGAGCGGGTGCCAGGAAAGATTTGTGCTTTACCTTCGACGCCGTTCCATTCCGCCCCACTTCTCCTTCCATCACAGCGCTCCGTCGCTATTGTTCCCGCTGTCAGTGCGTTATTTTTTTATTTTTTTTTTGTTTGCTCTTTTATTGCATCAAGGTAAAGAGAAGGTGGGTTAATCTCTGCCTGTGCTCTCTGTCTTCCAGGCTCTTTGGTACAACGGGGAACTGCGCTGCCTGCAGTAAACTGATCCCAGCCTTTGAAATGGTGATGAGAGCCAGAGATAATGTTTACCATTTGGACTGTTTTGCCTGTCAGCTTTGTAACCAGAGGTAAGAACGCGGATCAGAACTGCACAACAACACTGCGTTTTTATTTAAAAGATGGCCAATAGCTTAAATATTCTTAGAGCGCACCAGTTTTAACACCTGAATAGAAAGCTGTGTGTTACAGAGCATTCGCGCTGCCCTGCTAATTATTTCCTATTGTCGCGCGCTGCCGGCGGCCTGCCCTCGTTTGCGTCTACATCTGTAAATCTTTTAAGACGCACATGTAAAATTAGGTCTTGTTCTTGAAAGCTATAGGAGCCACCAAAATAAAGTCCTCCAGAGGTGTCACTTCATAACCTGCGCTGATGTGCAGCGCCGTTGCCTTAGCGATAACACAACTGGCGCCAGCACCGAGCGTATGGTGTGATGTACATAAAAGATGACATAGCCAAATATTGCTTTTTTTTTCTCCATTAATACATTGTCAGTAATGGCACCACTCTGGGAGCAGAACGCCCTTTGCATGCTTGTCAGGGGTGCTGTGACCCTGTTCTTCCACACAGCACAAGCCCATTAACCTTCTGCAGGCCAGATTCAGTTACCATAGTGAACACCTGCTGTAAGGGAATTATGACTGCAGCCTCTCCTTTCAGCTGGCAGACACCAAGCCAGGACTCATCTGGCACAGAATTGCCATGGCCGTGACTGTTTTACCAGCCTGGCACATTACTAAAGCCCAGCTATGCTCGGCTATATTCTTATCTTCACTCCCCTTCAGTCGCATTATGGAGCCGTCTCCACTGTGTCACACAAACAAACAGCTGCACAGAGAAGAACATCAGTGGGACAGGCTGCTGTGTGTTGTTTTCCCTCGTCAATTGACTTTGAGACTTTGGAGGGAAAACATTCTGCGGCACTGGAACCAAACTGGTGTGTGAATAACTAACCCTGTGGCAGAGTTTCCCTGGAAACTCCGGTGGCGCCAGCGCCTCCGTGTCGGGCCGAGCAGAGCTGACCGGCCTTTCACCGAGCGCCGGCGCCCGCCCGCCCGCTCGCTTTCAAGCGCCCGCGTTTTAATCCGCTCTTTATTTGAAGCCGCACATTTACGGTGACCGTCAAAGGCGGCTTTGAATGCGACGAGGCGCGGCGCCGGCGTGCGTCAGGTGAAGCGTCTCGAGCGCAATTAAACCGAACCGCTACCTGCTGATCTTGAGAGCGGCGGCGGCGGCGGCGCTGTCAGATGAGACAGAGCCGAGTGGAAAACACACACGCGCCACTTTGTCCTGGCGCCAACGCTAATCGCCTTTGTGTTTTTAACAACGCTCCGGCCTTTTGTGTGCTTCTGTCTGCCAACAGGTTTTGCGTGGGGGACAAGTTTTTCCTAAAAAACAACATGATTTTGTGTCAAATGGACTATGAGGAGGGCCAGCTGAACGGGAGCTTTGAGACACAGGTTCAATAGTTGGAAGCCCATGGCAGCAACGACTGGCTCCACACTTTACACACGACATGGATGTTCTGCTGCACTTGGATAAAGACAAGCGTCTGTCTGCTTGCCTGCAATACTTTTTAAAAACCCCTTTATCAGTCCCCAAGGACTCTATTGTAAATGTTCAACTTTTTGCCCCTCCCACACCCCAACACTGAGCAGTTACAAATTTGGATGTACAGTTGTGCCTGCTTAGCTGAGCACTGTATTGCTTGTATGTTTTGTGAAATTTGTTTCAGGTTTGTTTTCTTTCATTTTAGAAATGGTTCACTGGAGGGTATGTACAGTCTGTTTTCTCTGTATATATAAACTGGAACATTTATTTTATGAAATGTAATGCAATTTTATTACTAGTGTGAATTAAAGATTCTTAAATGTTGATAGTGAGTTTTTTTCTCTTGTACCAAAACCAAAGTTGTTGAGGAGCTTGGCCCATGTGTTGGTATGTAATCATGTCTCCAAACACTGCAGCGCTATAAAAAGCCTCGCGAGAGAAAATATATTTGAAGACCTTATTTAAAACATGATGCAACGAAAGAAGTTTTATTACGTTTTGCAGGAATCTGATGGAAACAGAAATGCTGTTTAATATGGACTAACCGAGATTTTATTTGGAATAAAAGAATGCTTCTCCAAACTGTGTTGTTGTGAACGTGCAGGTGTCATGAAAGGGAGTGCGTTAAGCTGAGCTGCTCTCTGTGATTCATGCTTCGCTAATTGCCATCTGATTAGGAGGGTGAATTGGCCTGGAAATGAAATGCAACAGCAAATAAATTAGAGCGAAAATAAATGCTCATTGAGTTTGAGCTCATTCAAACTCATCAGCAACAGAGGTGCAGAGCTGTATTAAAAAGTCCTTTTCCCAGAAGACTCTGTTAATGGAGCTGCGTGACACTGTGTTTATCTGATGAGGTTATATCTGATTCACGCAGCAAGAGAAAACAATATACAAAGTCTGGTGGAGCTGTCACATATTCAGCGATTTTCAAGTGATATTCATGATAATGTCAGTTGCTTTGCTTATTCCATGTAGTTGTATGAATTAATTATGTAATTATTTTGATTTTGACAATGGCTACTCAATCCCTAAATCAGAAAAAAAACACTGGGTAAAAATACTGAAGATCATTTGTTGCAAATAACATGATGTGGGTGATATGGCAGCAGAATGTGTACCTGTTACTTGTTCCCCAAATATTAAACAGTTCCTCCGATTTCACTGGCTTTTATTGACTAAAAGACAAAGTGTGACAGTTCTGACACAACATGCTGCATTTTTAGCAAGTGCAGTTATTCTCCAACTAGTTCATTTATTCAAGGGCAAATACCAACAAGTATTTTTTTTAAATGACATCTGCTGTTTATATTGTCGATTAATTTGCTTCAATGTGTAAAACACTAAAGTAACTATGTGAAACAAACCCTATCCCAGTTTTTCAGACCCAAGGTGAAATCTTTAAACTATTTGTCTTATCTATAGACCACACACTGATTGAGCGAACCCTAGCAAATGGTAAAGACAGCTAATTATTGCAGTAGTTGCTGATTAGTTCTCGGTCACTCTACAGATCAATTAATCATTTCAGATCTAGTTTATGTATTTTGGGTTCAAATTAATTTGACATAAACTGTTAATGCTGCTTTGGGTTACAATTAAAACACTAGAGCTACTATTCAAACAACATCAATTTATCAGAAAGAAACAAACATGATTATTTTAATGCACCTTTCTTTTCAGGTTCATTAGCATAATGTAAACTGACAAAAAGAAACACAAAGATCAGATCACATGAATTGAAAAGAACATAAGCATGTCTAGGCCTAAACTAACATCATGTTACCAGACCTCATACTTTAATTGACACATCAGACCCCAATCTTTGATTTAGTGCGATGCTGTAACATCATACATAGGTCTACATACTGTACAGCATTGAGTACATGTTTTCTCCCCAGTGCACAATGTACTACAAGCAATGGAATCCTCAAAGATCAAATCCCAGTATGAGGTCGAGATCAAACCTTTGCTAAAACCATGCATGTCAGGCCCACCTGTGCAACTGTTCAATAAATGTTAGTCGTCTGCAGTTTGTGTGGGTTTGATACAAAGACCCCACATACAGCGAAGCAGCATAAAAACATTCTATCTGGAGAAAGGAACGCCTAAACTAACTAATATTTAACACAATACGTTCTCCTTCCTCTTTGGAGAAAGCAGCCAAACTTCAGATTCAACCCAGGTGCGACATACTGTAGGCACTTTCCAACCAGCAGGACACAGAACAGCAATATAATTTGCTAACACATAAATCAAGTGTGCAAAGAGCATTAATTAGGAATTCATTAAAAATTCAGACTCACCGGCAGGTGTGCAAATAAAGGATTAGGTAGACATCAATTATACCACATAAGAGAACATTTTAATTGCAGTTCGTGGATTGATTTACAGGAGGAAACAATCAGGCTCCGTGCAATATGGCTGATTGCTCATTTTCCAGAGAAATAATGAAGAAAACACCTCACCGGGAACATTGTCCCCAGCTGTAAATTCTCACACACACACACACACACACACACAGTCACAGGTTTGTCTTTGCCGTTCACACGTACACATGTAATTAGTGTACATACCTACAGTGCACATTTAAATAATAATCCTATAGTAAAACTAATGCTGGCAGATACTATTAAGATATACACGGACTCAGTCAGAATGACAAAGCAGGACTCAGAGACATGCTCACACACATAAATACACATGCACTGCAGCCTGGCAGCCCCATCTGCTTGGGTTGGTGGAGAAGTTCTTAAGCACCAAATGTTGCGCTGTTATGACTCAAGTTTGTGAATTCTCCAACCTCCTCTGTGTTCCTGATTACTGCATTATGGCATCTGCTTAATTAGCTTGGCTTGTGTCATATGTTGCACACGAGGGGGTGTTAAAAAGTGCCCTTCCCTCTTGCTCATTATCTGCCTCAATTCATGTGATGTATAATCTCTCCTGACAGACATCCATATTGACATAGGGACAGCTGTCAGCAGAGCACGGACATAAAGAGTGCACACATAGGATGAAACCCACAGAGGGGACAGGAAAGTGGAGAGGCCACCAAAAACTATTGATTCGGTTTTATTTCGCATCCATCAAAACAGCAACAGTTCCTAATTATACAGGATTTAATTTTATATTAAAAAGAGACTTATTTGAGGGAATGGACTGATAGTATGTTATGCATTTTTATTACGTGGGGCAATATTGAAGGTAAACTCCTGTCGGTGTGTTTTCTAAATTGGTTTTGTCCAAATCTTGGCAAGGAATCAACCTTATTATTGCTTTGCAGGAAATTCTAATCGTTATCTGCGACACTTGGAGACAATCCCCTCCATCACACAATACACTGCTTGACGGAGGAAGGTCTGTAGATTGCAAATGTCTCTTCTTTACAAGTCAAAGGATAATATAGTCCAGGAGTATTACGATAATGGAAGCAGCCCAACCCGACTGTTAGGCATGTTTAATTAGAGATTGAAGCAGTGACAGGTTGGGAGCGATCAGTTGGACACGGATGGTTCGAAGACCAGTGGTCACTAACAGAACAATTGTCTAAAAGAGAAGATCTGAGAAACATGGTGATCACTATTTTTAAAGACAAGTATTTCACAGCTCAAACATGCTGCTGCCAAAGCCTTGGTGCAGATATTTGCGTAGCTTAACATATAGTACCTGACAATACAGTCAGTTAAATAATAATAATAAATAATGATGACTATAAACTAGTCAGATATTAAATTAGTTCTGTTTGTCTAGAAATGGCCTTTTTATCTCTAATAAGGCCTTAAAAGTCGCTAAATCTGGCCAAACAGGAGCTAAATTGGCAACACTGCACATTGGAGGGTCACATGTCCACACGCGCCACTGACCACACAAAGACTCACTGGTCATCTCCTTATTACAGACGTAGATAACGAGGCAGCGTAGGTGCAGCAGTCGTGTCCACACGTGTACATATTTATTTTATTCAATCACAGCCTTTTAAGGTTACAGTAGGTAATCGCACAGGTTGATATCAGAACTGCGATTAGGTTAACTGTGCAACACTGTAGCCATGTAAACACACAAACTCCAGTATGAGCTGCACTCACGGAGCACTATGCTGTCCTTCAAACAAACACCTGCAAACACGCAGCCTCGACTAATCTAGAGCTTTGTTTAAAAGTGTGGTTACTTTATAGAAATGACAATAAGAGCAGAGATGCTAACTGTGGTCAAGTGACAATTATTCCCATTGAAAATAAACTGATTTTCACACCCACTCCAAAACTCCAACATATGTTCCATTGATGCTTAATGGGTTTGCTTTTGCTATGCGCGAGAGACTGGAGAGGGCAATTAGCTGCATGTGGCTTTGATTAGTAGTGATTCCACAACAGTGCTGGAAGGAACACACAAAACAAAATAGTAAATTACTGTTGAAGGTTTTTCTGACACAATGTAATAAAAATAGAAGAAACTATTTAACCTCATGGTAATAACAAGGTAAATGTGAACACGTTAACTATAGCACGATGCCCGTGGCTAAGATTATGCATACTCTACCTACAAACAGCCTGTGCCAAGCAATGCATATAAAACTGAAATAAATGGCTACAGATGCATGAACTTGCCCTGAAAGAGGTTTGCTTACTCTGTGATCTCATTCTTAAATGAAACCAATTTGCCTAGAAATTGGTTCTAAGGCCTAATGCTGAACTCTGTACATCAGCTCCACCACACACACATACACAGACACGCACATACGCATGCACACACACGCGCACACACACACACACACACACACGCACACACACACGCACACATAAAAACACACACAGACTCACTCACTTGTGCGCGTGCATGTATACACACACACACACACACACACACACACACACACACACACACACACACACACACACACACACACACACAGCTAGCTTTTACAAACGCACTTTCACAGTCACACTGCTTCCACCCCTTCCCTCACTGCAAATCATGTTTGACTTTGAAGTGCTAATTTTGGAAGTTTAGCCAATTTTTATTTGCTGCTTTGAAATGTATCCCCTAAGCTGCTGCACCAGCAATGAAATATACAGACCTTTACAATGACGGATAAGTGACCAAAATGAGAAGCGCCTGGTTTTCTTCCTAACATTATATAACTGTGAATAATCCTCACATATCATTTTCTCCTGTGCCATCACTGCCTCAATTTATATTCACACAAATATTATGCAGACTTTTTACTTTTTGCTCACTCCTCAATCTACCTAAAATTGCAGCTAATTTAAGGTATCTACAATAAAATGCAGCAGATAAAAAGCCCTGAAGCATAGTCACATTATTGCTGTGTTTTATTAATGCAAGTAAAAGTAAAAAAGGAGGTTTAAATGCTAATCTGAGCATATGATTTCATTTTAGTAATGTATCCGGGTTCCTGATAAGCATCTGATAACAAGGACGTTGTGTTATTAATACACTTCTAAGCAGTTTCCAAGAGAGTGCAGGGTTTAATTTATCCACTTTTAGGAACCACGCTGACAACACACGATGGGTCAAACAAGGAACAAACTGGACGTACGGACGGGTACGTACGATCGATTTAGATGTACAGTATCAGCCCCGTGCAAACATTAAAATGGCATTACTGCTATGTCTACTGAGCTTTGTCCCGCTTTGTCCCCAACAGCGTTTACCACCGTGATGGATGCAAGGATGACCTCAATCACAATCCTTTCTTAACAGCTTTCAGTGAGAGCTGAAGCATTATATAGTAAAATAAGTTGATCAGATTGGCTCCCCACCAAGCAGGCCAGCGAATATTACAGCATGCAGAGAGCTTGAGGGAGAGTAGATTTGGAATGTGGGTCCCTCCACTCTCCAGCGCGGCTCCGCTTTAACACTGTCCTGGACTTGGCAATAAATTGCTTTCGTAATCAGCTTTTTGAAAAGCTTATTTACTGCTTGTTTTGTGTTTATTGTAGTTCTCAAAATGAAATATAAAATTGGATTTTATTACATGTGCAATTTTCCTCTCTTGTAGGAAATAGTGAATTGGTGAGCACACACCACCTTGTTGAATATGGATGATCCAGAATGGGTGCATATAGTATATTATTCTTGATGATCTCTGTGTCTGTTTCTGATGCATTCTCCTTGCGCTTGTAACGATACACACTTTAGCATTGGGTTCTATTTCATGTAAAATATATTAATAAAAATCTGAGATCTGAAAGTCTGCCAGCTACACTGGACTATCTGTATGTATGAGTGTGTGAATGAGTGACAGAGAGCGATAGAGGAAAAGGAAAATGCAGAGTAGTTTGTTCCACATGTGGGCACTGAATGAATCAATTGAGTGTTCTGTTAGAAGGTGAACAAAGTGACTGTTCATTCACTGCACAACTGAAATATAAAATTATCCAGAACCCGACTGTTTTTAGAATCATAGCCTCAGCAGCCACAGTTTCATCATTACATACAGTACTGTTCAATGCAATACACTGAGGTAATGTGTTTTTAAGATCATGTAGTATAAAATTAGCATTAGGCGAACATGTTACACAACTGCCCTCACCACAGTAGGTCTTTGTTACCATCATCCAAAACTCTTAGTTTTTCAATCTAATTTATGCTCTGTGAATGTATCATTTGCAGGAGCTTGCAACTTTTTCCAGTTCTCAGAACTCAGAAGTTTTTTTTCCTTAAAATGCCACAAATATAATTAAAAAACATTTAATCAAAATATTTCCTCCAAACCCCAATGTTCTAACTCATAACTACTGGTATAAATTGATTGTTCTAAACAAACCAATCAGTCGTCTCATGATGTTCCTCAGTCTCGGGACCACCACATACCTCACTAAGCCCACACTTTAAACAATCAAGCCATGTGCGCGGGCTGCGTAACAGCTTGTATTTCACTTGCAACGAACATGTTTACATCGGCCCCATGAGGCGAGCTGACCCGAGTCTCTGCTGTGCCGTGTCTGTGAACACTGCATTATGTCTTGTTTTATGTACAGTAACAATGCAGGCATCAGTTTTGGGGGGGGACACTAGTATTTGTCTACTTGAACTGTCCATGGAGGACATCCACTGACTTCCTGATTGGGTCCAGCTGCAACACAGCTGCAAATCTTTATTTCTTAGCTACTGTACATCGAATTAAAAATAGCGACTTTTTTAGTTCACCAATTTTTACTTTGCATAATTAATTTGCGTAGGAAATAAGTTGCAAATTCCATAAAGCGCCAAAAGGGACCAAACGAACCTCATGTTATTAGTATATTAGAATTGCTTTTAAAATGGTGGGTCATCAACAGCTGGGAGGGCAAAAGTGTCAATTATCAGACCATTCACACTCAACTAGTTACATGTACCCAAGTAACCATCAATCAGTGCAACAAGCTTGAAGATCGCATTCACTTAAAGTCTGTGCTAGCAAAATAGCATAAGAATATACTATAATATGCTAGAAACCATAGAAATAATGACAAGTTGCCTATTCATTGCTCTGAAAGGCTGAGAACATGTAAAGTAAAAGAGATGAAATGATATTATAAAACTAAGTGCAAAATAAGCAGCATATACTGTATATGGTTTTCGTTCACATCTATGACTCATCAGCTCTATTTCAGCTTTAATCTCTTTTTGAAAAGAACGTCAACATCATTCATTCCTGGCTGTAGTGCTACTACATTTAGTTTAGAATAAACTTTGACTCTAGGGCCACAACTAAATCAATGTTTTAAAACTAAATTTATTGGCCTCTTGGCCATACATGCAGTTCTGATATAGAATCGTATAATATAGAACGACTACTCTCAGCACTGATACCAAACGACCCGACATACAGTAGGTCATTGTGAAATAAGCATTTGCGCTTATGTTTTGTTTTGATATCTTGTGCGTAGTGATGTGCTGCCGTGGCAACAACGCACCATTTGTGTTGTACAAAGCTCAAAGCACCAGGTCTCTGTTTGAAAAACTACTGACTAGTGAAAAGAAGAAAATCCAATTGACATGACTCAACCTTCAGACTGTGCCACCTGGATGACTGAGAATATCCACCGACCAGGAGAAACCCAGAGCTGAACCACTGACCCAGCAGATCATGGACAGATGCTCCACCAACTGATTCTGATTCTGATCAACATACAACCAAATAATGTGCACATGTTTCCTAACTTAGAAATCTTTTGCTGTGAACATATATTAGGTTGCATAGCTGTCCCACTCTCATCTACGCTTAATGCCATTCTTCATTATGTATACTGTAGTTCAGTACCACGATACATAAATCTTACATTGAGACTTCTGAGCTCATATACTGCATACACTTTACCTAAATAAGTCAAAAATGCATGAAATGCAAGAAACAGATTAATTACCAAAATTTGCACCAATAATAACTGACCTTTACTCTGCTGACTGAGAACAGCAATTCAAATTCAGTACTTTGTGTCCAGCGTAACTTCTAAAGCTAGCCCAATTCATATTCAGCAATTATTCTGGTGGCATATAGTTACAATGAAATCCAAATGAGATCTCTGTAGCACTGACATACTTTCCGCTAGCAGGTACAGGATGCCTCATATATGATTAATTAATTGCGGCAGCCTGCCATCTGTGTTTTAACTGATTAAATAGCTCACAAAGTGGGATGCACCTTTTGATGTGAACCTTTGGGGAACTGGCTCTGTCTTTGTATTTCTACCTTGATTAAGCACAATACTCCGGCACTTCCTCCAACCCCCTATTTCAAAGTCTCTTTAATTTGGGAGGAAAGGACACAAAGACATTTGGGGTGCTTTAAAATGTTGCCCATTTCCAGTAGTCAAGGGGCCGTCTCTCTCCTTCTCTCTTTTTTGTGTATTTTATAAAGTGAATGTTTCACACAGGGCTGGGTTGGTGAGCAAGCATTGAGCTTTCAGATAAAAATTGATTCCAGTAAATTCTCACCTGAGATCCATCATGGTGAAAGGCTTTAAAAGGTCACACATGTAATAAGTTCCTATGGTCTCAGTCCCTCCAATAATAGGCCTTTAGTCTGCCATGGAAGGCTGGTATATAGAAATAATTGAGTAATCTGTGGACCATTCAATTCAATCGTGGGACTCTGTGACAGTGCAAGGCCTGCTGGGCTGCGAAGAGGTTGTTCTGGAGTCTTTCTGCTGGCAGGGAAACAGTTTGTCCCCTAAAGACATGCACCTCCATATTCGCAACGGCACAGTGGATCACTGACATTTTTAGAGGCTCTTCCAGGCCTAAACTGTATGGGCTGTGTCAGAATTTCATGACAGAAATGTATGCCTCAGAGCATTACTTGGAATTAAAAGCTCTCTTGGTATTCAAAATTACACGCTATCTGCAACATACAGTCGAAGAAACCTTAGAGGGAACAAAGTTTCTATATTTGCTTCCGCTACTACACGACGTGGGTCATGGCAGGACTCGGTGATAATTAACCATTTGCCCTAACCCAAACACTCCTTGCTTTTTCCAGGCTCGTCTGGCTTTCAGCTGCCAACGGCACAAATGCAGTTTACTGATGGCGAATGATAACAGTGGCAGATTTAGCACTGCAATTTTTGAAACAGTGGGCCCTTAATTACCCAGGGAGGCCGACAAAAGCAGGGCCCTCATTTCTGGTCAGCAACCATTGATTTTGCCGGCTGAATTGACAGCTGTAGCTAGTAGATTTTATCACCTCTACCGAGCTAATTAAGACCTACGAGCTGATTAAAAACAATGCCTGACTTGGTTTTAAATGAGAAGAAAAAAAATCATGCACTATATATTTACATACTTTACATGTAAATTGTTCTAATTGACTGATGGCAAAGTCTCAAGCAGAAACCCAGGTTCTCACCAGGATAGATGGAAATAAATAAACAACATATATTATAGAAACGTTTGAATTTTTAGGCTTAGAAGTGAATAAACCTAAATTATTTACTGTAGAAAACACATCCCTATTGTGACAAATGCTGTGGTTTATCAAACTCACACTTCTTTAAAGTACCACTCTTAGTTTCCAAGCTGATAGACTTTGCTGTTTATTCCCATCATGACCTTTTCATAACTTCATAAGTGTTTATTATTACTGTATGTGCTCACAGCTGTGGAAATGCTGACAGGCTTATTTAAACATAAGGAGCAATCCGTATAAAATGAGAAAAATAAGTAATTGGATGTGTCAGATCTCTCAGCTCATTCGGAGCACTTCCTGTCATTCAAGTAATCTTTTACACTGCAACTCAATATATAGAGCTTCTTACATCACAGCCGTTGCATGCACCACATCAGTCAGCCTCTTTATCTGGCTTACCATGTCCCTTTATCATTACAGAACACCTTTGTATCCACACTTTGTACATTTGGGAAAAGTTAGAGTTGTTTATTTATGAGTCACCTGTACTTAGCATTAATTAGAAAAGTCATTTGCACCGTTGCCAATAGAACGACGCTAACGCAGCGGCGGTGTTTCCACAGATGTCACAGATGTCAAACGTTTTTACACGTCATTTTATTTTCAGAAGGAGGAGTGTTCCCACCCATCAAAGGAGCATTCTCCACACATACACACACAACATGACAGATTTAGAAGTATGAGTTAAACCAGAACAGATGGCCCTTAAAAGTAAAACACAGTAATTCAATCTGGCTAATGGGAGGAAAGCCACAAACTGCTCCATTCTCATTTCTTTGACTCAGAAACTCAGCTGAATTGCTTCTCCAGCTTTGATGCTCAACCCCTCTATCATAGTGTGTTTCTGTGTTCGCCATACATATTATAAGACATTTAAAAGGAAAACAGTGTATATTTACTAGACATGCCTCACCATGTGCACAGACGGGCGCTATTAGTGCCTAGACAGAGAGGGAAATGTATTATAATTGATTGTTACAAAAGATTACCCTCCTCAAGAAGCATCAAGCTATTTTGGAACTGCATTTGATGCCTTGAAGCACTGAGAAAAGAAGGTTTGTTCAGCAACACACATTCACGCTGACATGCAGTTTGCAAAACAATTACCCTGCACTGGTGTTTGATCTTTGTCCCCACTTCGGTTCTTTATACGCGTTAGTACAACTCACTTGCCAGCTACACAGGCAATCATGGCTGCGATGAAGGGATATCAGTTATAGGCTAACAGAATGCATATTCCCTACACATACCCAGAACTGCGAAACGATGGAGGCAAAATGATAATGGACCGCTACTGGAAAATTGCGGCAGCATATGTTCCACTTGTTTAAATCTCACAATGAGCTTCCGCGATGTTGGACGACGTTGCACTTTGGAATAATAAAACCTGGAGTGATCCGAAACACAAAACAAAGGTTTGATGTGGAAAAAGCAACATTACACCATGAGATGGTTTAAGATTGTCATGACAGGTACAGCGAACCACAGCCTTACAGTTAAGAGGAAATAACTCTCCAATGCTTAAACTGATTTAATTTCACTTGCTCCCTTTCTCTGTGTGAAGAGGTCTCCAGTCAGTGAGGGGCTTTATTCCCTCCTGAGGTTTGCCAAACTGCATATAGCCTCAACTTTGCAAACAGACTGGCATTCTGCACACGCCACATGCATTATGGCAGACTAAAATAGCCGGTTTGATGCAAGACACATCTGTGTCAATGAAGGATAAGTAATGGTTGTAAAGGGGGGCTGGGTATTGAATGTGGATATCCCAACTAGCAGAAAATTGGTTTCTGTATAGGAGCAATATAGCTTGGACACTTCTAGTCAGTCTTTGGAGGAAATATATTAACCTGCTGGGCCACATGCACAAACTTTCCAACCTTATTGTTGACAGCTTTTATGAGCCTAATGCACTTTGTGATGTATAGCATAATAACCCAGTCTATGACTGCAGGGCCTTACTCTTAATATCAGCTGCTGAGTGGATCAGGCAAAATTATTGTAATGAGACAAAATTTCCATACAACAGCAAAATGAGTTCATTATTCTAAGTTATATTGGTGAAGTAACCAAAAGAAATTGATGGTTTTATTAAGCTAGAATTGAATTTCAGCCATAAACGGAATTAGGCAAACATGCAGACAGCAAAATGCAATAATAATTACATTAGTGTTATCGAAAAGGTTATCAAGAAGGCCCCTGCTGCTTCTTATTCATCGTTTTCAAACAGCGGCACTATTTTAAGCCTGAGTAGACCTCTAATTTCCTGGTCTTAGCGGGCTGATTGAAATTTGTACAACAGCCTGTTGAAATTGATCATAACCCTGCACACAGCTGTTTAAATGCAGGTGGAAATGTAGCTCGCTGCAGGTCGATTCCAGTCATCTGTTCGAAGCTTAACAAGAGAGGTATGACCCAACTGCATGTGAATCAGGGAAGCAAGGACCATGGAATCCTATGATTTCCCCCAATTTTAAGGCTAGCTGGGAATGTAGTCCCCTTGACTTGGCCCTAGATCTGCCTCACTCAGCTGTACCACTTTTTGTCTTACTCACTGGTCTGACTATTTGTGATTATTTCATATATTGGAAGGATTTCAGACTATTACAAATAGTAAGACAAGTTGTGTGTTGTACAAAAATCACATCTTGGATAGTCCACACCTCATGCATCCAAAAGATCGACCGTCGTTCCCCTCAAGCCAACTCGTCTCTCAGCAGCTGGCTCAACTCTCCAGCTGTCCACTAAGGCCCATCTTCTACATCAGCTGATTATACTATCTATCAAGCCCAGGCTTCGCTGCCCATTTAAGCCTTTGTCAAGTGCTCCATGCAGTGCAGCTTGCAGTAAATCAAATAACTGCACCTTTGTAAACCAACACCTGAGCATCACTTGCTCTATAGTTCCTAAACAGATAAGCTGGCGTTTTTAAAGAGTAATAGTTGGGGACTCGTGTTGGGTTGACAGAGGCATGGGGAGCGGTCCTCATGACAAATACGCTGCGATCGAAAGGAACATTGTTTTCTTTTTGTTGTAGTTACAGCCGGCTAAAAGAAGGAAAAACAGATGCCAACTGCTTTTTTCTTGTTGCCAAGGCACAAACAGGATGCTGGCAGCTACAAAGATTCAATTATAAAACGTACAGAAAATAATTAGAAAAAATAATGGCACTTGAAAAAAATTGCCCCTCCAGAAATTGCGCATAACAATAAATCCGTTAATTAGCTCATTAATATTCAATTGGGGTCAGTGGACTTAATGGAACCTTTTTCATGGGCCAAGGAAATGTTTAACACTCAGTTTTTCCTCTGCCTCTTCTCATTATCAACTATGCACAGGCAGGCCTTATCAGTCCTCCAGATGGTGAGGAACAATGCAGCACCATTATCGTCTTACAGCAGCGTGTGTGCCTTGTAACCGGTGTGTGCCTGAGACAGTGAAGTATAGATACTGAGGCATTTAGTGTAATTGATATGTGGTATATATCGTATTGTTTAGGCCTGTTTGTTTGCTCTGCTGGTATTCAAGGCGAGAGGAGAGGCGAAGATTGATTTTCACCGCAGCCATTCCCACTCTCACCGCAGGTCACAGATAACTTGTCAACGTAGGTTTTTAGTCTGGTGTAAAATGCATCAAGGCTAAACTCTCTCGGGCATAGTAGAGGATAGGGAGTTTCAGCTCTGCAAACAACAACCCTGTCGCCGCTGTTACCTTGTGCATGAGACAGATGTTTTATTCAACAAGTACATGTGATGGAGACCCGTCTGAGCAGAGCCTTCCTTGCATCTCCGCATCCTTGGGTTCCCATTTTAAGTCTTTGCAAGAGCAAAGATCATTTAGTGTAGTGAAAAATTAAGAATTGTTCTACAACTGTAAAACGCTCAGTGGAAGCTAGGTTTTGTTAAACATCACAGGCATCAGGATCAACCCGGTACCATACAACAATCTCAATCTTTGTCATTCCTCTTAGCTTCCATTGTGTGAATATGAATAAACTAAAACCTCTTTTTCTTTTAAAGGTGATGCTTTCTACGTCATTAGGACACCTAGCCTGGTGCCATCGCATTCACTAACACATTCACTTCTCAAAGATTGAGATTAGGCCAAGCTATTTGCACCAACATTCAGCATCAGCCTATCATCAGAAAGCAGAGCAGGACAGAGCCACTCATGCATACATAATTGGCCAGGAAATGACTGTGTTAAAATCTATGGTAAAGCCAAGTTTAATTAATGTAGGTATGATGAAAGCTAAGTTGTCACTATGGGGCATTTCAACAGTCATTTCACTGCCTTTGTTGGGAGGTGTCCCAGAAAAAAGGAACACCAATAAAACATGCAAGGATTTTACAGCAATGTGATTCTCTGCGCATAGTAAATAATGCAATCTGTTAAATCTTCATTCACTGACAGTCAAAAAGGGAAATGATGCCACTTGTTACAAATGTTCAGTGCGTTTACTTTTTATCTGTGTTTTCCATAACGCTGTGGATTAATGTGCCTTAATTCAGAAGAGGAAGCGTGACATTGTCATTTTCCATTAACCTGCTCCATCTCGTGTATCCATCATTACATCTACAACAGTTAAATGTCAACCCTTTGAAAGTCAACATTTTCAGACTCATCCAGGGTTTTTCCCCTTGTAAAAAATAAGGCAAAACATAAAAGCTTAGAGTTTGTGCTTTTTTCTGAAGCTAAGACAGTGAATGTTTACAGAGATAAAGGCTGTTGCATTTGTTCTTAACATGTCAGTTTATTGACACCATTCTAACGGCAAAGGGAGATTATTAGAAATGATGTGATAGCGCTTGGGGAAAAAAAGAACATTTTAGAATCAATTCAGTGGTGCAGAAAAACACGGCGATGGACTGAATGACTTAAAGGAGATTTCCACTCGTCTTTTTGACAACTAAGAAACTAAAGAAGGTACAAAATGAAATTGAATTCACCTGGCTGAAACAATGTAGGTGAAAGGCTTTAACAAGGAAGCAAGCAAACAAATAGCGGCCGTGAGAGCTAACTGAACAAAATGGCAGAGATTGAATGTGCTGAATGTGCTATGGCTATTGCCCAAACGGAGGTGAACCTAAATCATGTGCTTAGAGGTTGCAGCTTGAGAGCTCAGGTGTCATAGATAATTCTTACTCAGATATCTCCAGCTCTCTCTATCTCACCCTATTCTCTCGCTCTCTAGCTTAGCTGTACCTCTGTCAAACTTGCTAGCTGCCGTCCGATTGACCCCCCCATCGCTCTCCAAATGCACCCCTCTATCCTCCGTCTGGCCCCGGACTGAGGGCGGTCGCTAAACCTGTGGGTAAAGGGAGAAAAGAGAACACTCCCCACTGGGTGCAATTGGGATTTGAGAAAGTTAAACACTTCCCCAGCACAAAATTCCAGCCTGGGCAGCAAAGAGGGGATTCTACCCTCAAGCCGGTCTACGTCCACCTGATCAGAAGGTCAGTCTCATCATCATCACCATGATCATCATCCTTCCTGCCCATCCTGCACTATTTGCTGCCTCCCAGTAACTCTGGAAGGGCTCAGCTTTCTTGTTTATCTCAAACATGGTTGTCAACAGTTTTTGGTGCTGTTCTTGACTCTAAAGTGATAAAGGCTTCATATTGTCAGAACGGCACACTGCAGAGATGAAGCCCAAAAAGACGATCAACTCAAAAGAGGATAGAGGATAACATCCTTCAGTTAAATTAGGCAGTTTTGACGGACGAGACAAAAAGAATAATCCTGAAAGGTTAAAGACCAAACTGTCAATAGCTTTGTTCTCTCCGACTTTCTCTGAGGTTAACAGGACACTGTCTAAGCATTCAAACCATGACAGAAATCAGCAGAATAAATCTATGTGGATATTTAAGGTGTATTTTAGTGTACTTCAGCCTGACTGAAAGAACTGCCATGTAAAGCAATAATAATAAAGCTGTTTGTGTGCACTTGTTTGAACTGACAAGAACAAACAGCCATCGTCAGGAGATTTAAATCAGTTCAAACCAACAAATGTGGTAACAGGAATAGCCTAAAGGGTTCAAACCATTTAGCAACACAACATTAACAAATGCACGCGTGAATGTGTGTATTACAATGACATGTAGGCATTATTACAGACAGTTTTGGGTTGAATATGACTACAAAAACATCTGAGATACTGTAAGTTGTACATTAATTTATATAGTGCTTTTAAATCTTATTGTTGTTCAAGAACAAAACTCTACATATAAACAGCAGTTTTAAGTAAATTATTAACTAGTCACATGTTTACAGGCGTCTACAAAATTCACAGACTGTAAATGTAACCCTTACACTAAACTGACAGGACATAGGTTATAACAAAGGTGGACAAAGTTACACAGACCACAATGGGTACATATTTATATAAAAGCTTCATCTTGTATGAACTACTGAAGTATTTTGACATCAAATAAAATTATCAAGAACGCTTTATGGCACCTTTATTAAACAGTGATACAAAATGTTGCACAAGGTCATTTAGGGGAAAGAAGTTGGTCTCCAACTACTGTAACTACCAGCATTTTATCCATGTACTGTATCACAGTCAAGATTTCAGCCCTACATGTATCTGTCATTTAGATAACTACTGAAAGTCAGATTTTTGGTTACTTTGTTGTAAAATGTACAAATAATGAAGGTGAAAGAATACATACTATAATTTTGACTTATTAATTATGATTATAGGCCTAGTACACAGCATGAGGCAGTAAAACAGCCATGACAAAGTACAGGACAGGTCCTTGCTCGTAACGCGACAGATGAAACCAGACGGGTCAAACTCAGGCGCCATGGACGTGTACAGTGCAGCTGTGCCTAACCCTACACCCCTGATACCGCTCTTTATCTGGTCGGACGCACGGGTCCCCTGAAACACAACCTGCGAGAGTGTAGGAGGGGCATTCAAGGCTGTATCGTCACTACAAAAAGACCCGTGTGTTTACAAGTACAAGACAAGCAAATTACGTTCAAACAATGCAGCCCTGCCTCCAATCCTGCGCTCCCTTTCACTCCCAACATCCCACCCCCTCGGGGTTAGCAGACCTTCCTTCATGTTCAAAGATTATCTGTTAATCCAAAATGTGCAGGAGCATGAGACGACAGGAAAGGGACCAATACACTGGAGGGGGGGGGGGGGCATGGCTTTATTTGTTTGTTGGCTTTCATATTAATCCGTTGGAACACAGTGCATTCTCCCCCTCTTTTTTTGGGCATGTGTAAATATTTTAGAGCCTTTAAATGGAAGATGAAATTTTCAATGGATAGCATGTAAAAGTATTAATTGTAAAGACCATTATTTGGTGTCCATGAGGCTGAATCAGCTTAGCCACTCCATTCCCCCATTTGCATACAAAATGCTTTATTTTGGCAATCAATGAAAGTGCTCCACTGTATGTGTGGCTTATCACATGCTTGCAGGAAATGGATTCCTTAGCCATCTCGTTAAATTCTGTTGATGCAGAACAATTTGAAACATGGCACAGGCAGCAATGACATTTAAAGATGCTTCGGCTTAATTATATTTTGCAAACATTTGGGCTGTTTGTCCTCGGGGATAAAGTGCCTCCACTACAAAGTTAACTTGTTAATAATTCAAAATGAATCTCTCTTTTTGTTGAGCACCAATCATTATCTCCTATTAGTGCTGGTTAAGGGCATCCAAGGTGCCTCAGACACACATGGGAGACATGCCGCTATTTAATGCTTAAAATGAAGCACATATGCAGCACAATGAACTTTGAAAACTTCAGCAGAAAAATCCATCCACTAAAGTTGCTGGATATTAACTGTTAATAAAGGGTAGAGATGCGGAAGTGCCTTAGATAAGTAAGTGAATTAATAATTAAGGTACATACACACTTGCACTATACAGAAATACAAGCAGGACGCAGAAGATAAATTTATGAGATAAGCTTAAATAAACTTTGCACGCTTTGTATGATGTGAGACTCAATGAATCTGCGAACGGGGATAACAATGCACAAGGCTGTCGCAGCTTGAAGGCATTCAATCAAGTAATATAGAGATGAAACAACTATTTAATGATTCAATTAGTCAACTGAGAAAAAATAATTAGGAATTAGACTGTTATTGACTAATCACTTAGGTAATTAATGATAGCAAAATTTCTAAACGCTAACTCAACGGACTGTGCAGCTAAGTGAGTATCTCCATATTTGGGACTAATAATTTTACCAATCATGAAAACCTTGGATTTACAGTTTGGTGTTTTTTGATAAGGCACAGAAGCCTTAAAGCTGCCTGTCCACCAGGATTGCTCCTACGGGATTAATAAAGTATCAATTAGCCTCATTATTAGTGCATTCAAGCCATAGACAGTAAGAAAGTGTGCACGCTTTGATCATACCAGCGCCTTAGGGCAACACAAAGGTGATATATGTCCTTCTAATACCAATACATTGTTGTGCAAACAGGCAGCCGTACAACTAAAAGACAGCCAAGGCCTGGTCTTTATTGTAAAGACCGCTTCGCCTCCATTAATCAATCACATTCACAACTTTGTTTCTTCTTTGAATATACAGAATTCAAATTTGTACTAGCGTGTCCTTCATGACACTCAAAGCCAGGGGCGTCCCCATCAACATCAGCAAACAGAGGGAAAATTTAAACCTTCTGAAAATATATACTGTAGGAGTGCATTGATTTAATATACTGCCATAAGCCCTTGCTCCTACACTCGACATGCAATTTGGAAATAAATTGACTGATTTAGATAGAGGCACGGGGAGGAGTGGAAAAAACCTGATGTAAACCTGCTCCACTACCATTGAGTAAGGTGACATTGCGCAACAAATCACTTGCATGAATAGAGAAAGAAAACGATTTCTATTTCTAAAAAGTAATTTTGTTTGGGGAAGGTGCGTTGATTGCCATGTATGTGAATCTATTCCTCACTCGACTCGAGGAGCATGAGCATTTTATAAAAGTCAATGTTATATTTTGCTGTTAGCATAATAATCAGAAAGGCCAGACTTTCATCCAAAGAATAACAGAATCTCATTTATTCCAAGTACATAATAGAAGGCCAACAGCCTATCTCTCCCTTGCTTTGTATATTGCCGTGCGGGAGTAGAAATAGCTGACTTTTTCATCTACAGAGTCCATTGTGTTTTAATTGAGCCCAATGAAGAATAATTAAGTAATTAAAGGCTTGAGAAGAGCGAAACACAGTAAACAGATAAAAGACCATGCTGGTATTAACTGTATAGTAGGCTGCAGAGTAAATTGGAGATACCTCCAGCATGGCATCTAAAGAAGACAAAGCCTCAAAAGCACCAACCAAGATGGGAACAGTCTGATGTCAGTCCTTAAAAGAGCCCATTGCTGTAAATATGCACGTGGTCAGACTCAAAATGTAATACTTCCCAGCTGGATTTTGGGAATGGGAGTGCGCTGTGATATTTTCACCACTCTGACATTAGCGGGTTTTATTTTTTGAGTAATTGCACAGCTTGATGTGTACTCAGGGGTTTCCATGAGAACCATGAAAGTCTTATTTCAACAATGCTGCAATTATGGGAAAATATGGAAATGCATTTTGAGCCAGTTCACACTTGAGTTGACTGGAATAATAGGAATAGAAAACAGAAACAGGAAGCAGGGGTGAAAATGGCAATTCAGAACTCAACTGTCGTTAAAATACCAAGTCATTATGAAAACGAATCCTTACAACTGAAGTCTGTAAAACCCTCTATGTGTGTCACATACGGCAGCCCATCCATATTACTTTGAAGTAGTTCACGATGCCAGAATTTCCCAAACAGTGGTATCTGCTTTATTCAACATAGAGCAGCCATAATCTCTGTTGGCATCATATGCTGGTTGGCAGTGATAATCTATAATCCATTCATCCAGAGAGGGTACACAAATGCATATTTGTTTCCTAGGATTAAAAGCTTATAGAGGGTGTATGGCATGGCCAATAATGCTCATCCATGCCACGTTTTTTTAAATATATCGTAAAGGCAGGGTGTTTTCTAAAGTCGCAATCGCAAGTCTTTGAAGAGAAAGAAGAGGAATGTTTTATTATTCTAGGGTTGTTGTTTTCATTATTTCACTTTTTCTCTAAGCACTGATTACTGACCACCTCTACCTGCCAGCCTGCCCTGTGGTCAGCAAACAAAGCTTTCACGTGAAGGTCGGCAGTTCATGGTCCAAGTCTAAAAGGGTCTACAAAAGTAGTTTGACCATAATTGCCCTAAAAACAGGATGCCAGTCAGAACACGGGAGTAAAATGACGACGTACTCAAGGTTATGACTAAGGCCTTAATGATTATGTATTGTTTACCTCAGAATAGTGTCTTTACAGCATAAGAGGCCCTTCAGACTGCAAAGACACAATTATCTTAGTACATTTGGTCTTTTTTTAGTTCTCCTACTTTCTGTAAAGCCCAAATTCAGCCTTCAGTAATCAACACTAAGACTAGCAGCATTTTACAGGCTGCAAATCACAGCACAGCATGATAAAAACACGGTTTTATTGTGTATTCATTAGGAGTCGCATTAGTATAGAGCAAGACCATGCACGACTGTTGCTTCATAGGTGTTTTACAGAAAGTGAATGAAGTGCTGTTCAAGGGTCACAACACCCAGTGCACTGCTCGGTGAGTAAAAGTAGCACATTCCAATGGCAGTAAACGCACCTGTGAGTGTAATTTGATTTGGGTTTACTAGGTCTCACTATTTGTGGGATCCCTAGGGCTCAACACAGTGCTCAAAAGTTTCTAATTATTTAAATAGTACCTATATTGTACATATCGCTACATTTCCAAAGGTGTGAAAATGATAGAACGTACTGCTGCACTTACTTCACACCCCCCCCCCGCTGCACTAACCATAGGAAAACAAAGGATCTGGCCGTGCAGAGAAACGTACAGATTCCACTGGGGAACCGAGGACTGGACAGCAGAACCCGGCCTCCAAAACACTTCATAATAACCTTTTAATTAGCAGATGGCTCCTGACTGTGAAGCCTCCATGACCTTTGTGGCCAGCGGCATGTGTTTCCACGAACACAGTACATCAACATGGGCCAGCACAACCTTTTTAGAGCACTTCCTCCAAAGGTGTGCTGGCTGTATGAGGCGCTGGCTTTGTATGAGATAAATATGTAGCTGCCTCAAAGCGACTAAAGCCAAAGAGGCAATTATAGGTTTTATTCAACATATCAGCCCGGTTCACTAAAAGTTCCATGTTTTAGCAAAGACACGACTGCTTCTATTTTAATGACTACATCACATTTTTACACAGAAACTCCTATTAAAAAAATGATTCCTGCAGTATATGATTACACCGACTTCCTCAAGATTTAATACATGAATTTCAAATATTTCACTTTTATTTAGATCCAGCTGCAGAAAATATTGAACCATCCCAGTTCTGCATGTCTCAGACATAGATGAGGTGATATTCAAAATAGGGTGCTGAGACCTGCATAACAGGTGAATCTGCATATCATCTGCATAATTAAGAACAATGGCTGCATGTATGCAACAGATGACCTCAAGATGACATGTAAAGAGTAAACAGAATTGGACACAGGTATGACCTTTAAGAAACTCAGTGGAACATCACGATTTACAGCAGAACATTCATCCCTTAGACATTTTGGTTTGTTGCGATTCAAACGTTGATTTTACTAAAATATGGTTCATGTGACATGTGTATGCTTTAACATAGATACACTAATAAATTGTATAAGTCTTATCCAACTCCAATCCAAGAGATGACAGCTCTTTCATAATATTTTGACATTTTGTTCAGTTTCATTAGTTAAGATTAACAGCTTTACAAAATATTCCCTTCATGTGGCTCCACTTTACTTTGGCCTTCAGAATACGCCTAAATTATTTCCTATCCAGACTGTTGTTACAATAGGTTGTACAGCTCTTCACCATTCAAGCAACACGTTTTGAGGAATGAATGCACAAGGGTAAGTACCCCTCTTCGCCTGCCAATCACTGGGATGTGCACAGTGATGCGCGCGCACACACACACACACACACACACACACACACACACACACACACACACACACACACACACACACACACACACACACACACACACACACACACACACACACACACACGGACATGTAAGTTGAACTATTCCTTCATTAAAGGCAAGAATCATTAAACCAAAATATCATCTGATTACACTTACACCATTAATAATATATCTGACACCTTCAGGGTTTATACATCGATCACTGTTTCTGAAAGCCTTTAGACGGTTGATAGACATTCTGTGAAAGACACACATGGGAGTTATCTTCTCTTTGCTAATAAATCCCCAGGTTTTATCCTACTTAACCTCTGGCTAAACTGATTTGAGTTGAATTGCTTTTCTGGAGTGTTTAACTTTTTAAATATGTTGAAAAACTCCATTACAGCTATCAAGTTAGCCTTGCCTTTATCTCATTCCAAACCTTCTTGTATTAAAACATGGCAACAGTATCCTATGCAACTATCAAAGCAAAAGCTTAAAGTCATGTACTATTTTACAGTAATAATAAACACACTAAACGCTCAGCCTCTGTAGTCATCATTCAGCAGTTGAATAGTGAAAATGCATCTTAATCTCTAGACTCTAGTACTAGAGACGTACTAGACTGTTAACTACTTCACCAAATCTCCAATATGCCACACGCATATTGGGACCTGAGCCTGCACTGCCATCTGCTGCCCTTTGGTATATAACACACACCACCCAGATTACAGAGGGATGAGTTTATAGGTCATGTGTTGCATTCAAGTGCTTTTCGTAAATACCTAACTTTGCATTTCAACCTGGTTTCATCAAGAAAAAAAATACTGAAAAATGTGTGAAAAAAGCTTTAGTGTATTTGACACCAAACAAAGATGGCGTTTAGCATAGGGACATACAACACGACAAAATATGACAACATGGGTATAATTTCTGTAACACTTAAATTCCAGAGTGGTTATAAAGCAAGTATGAAGTGCTTAGCAACAAACCAGTCCATGCTGATCCTTTCCACTACAATATCAAAAACGCCATATGGACTTAATGTTGTGACTAAGAAAATTTCTCACTCAAATTTCACTGTCCTGTCACAATATAATACAAATCCCAATGAGAAACATCAGTGAATACAATTAACAAGATCAATGCCAAAGCAGACAGGGCCATGTGCTCTCCATCCAAGGCCATTTTTATCAAACCTGAATTAAAATTAGCTGCGATAAGAAATTCTGTACTGCTTCACGTCCCTCAGCAAAGCACGGCTCAAACACTCGTTATTGAAATCACCCATAATGCAGAGTTGTTGTCTTACCTTACCTTAAGTGGTGTATTATCCTCACCAGTCCCTGGGCAAAATCATTCTTCACTTCAATAAAATTTTGGGCTCTGGCTCATTATTCCAAGTTCATCTTGCTGCTGAACCGACCTAAGATCCTTGCAATAGAATAAAAAAGTCAGTTCAATTGAAATGTCAATTCAAATGTACTATATATGGATTGTGTATGTGACCATGTGTCCCAAATGTGTACAGTATAATATTATGAATTTAAACAGCTTGGTCTATAATGATAATTGGTTATATTTTAAAGATGATGCTTATTATTTGCTTTGGATGAGGTAAAATCTCATTTATACTCTTGGCTGCATAGAATCAAATATTTAGCCTAAGGAATCAAAGCAAACATTGCCTGCTGCATTTAGCTGCAGCAAATAATGCAGTTTCTCCAGACGGTATTATTATGCCATAAAACTAACACCAGGAACAGATGTCACTCCTCTGGGGAGTTGAAGTTCTTTTTTCAAATAGCATTTGAAAGCATCTAGTCTAATCTGCTCTAATCTGGGTGGGAACATCACCAGATGAGAGATGACATCTGTGCATCCTAGCTTTTACAGTTTAAGTGAAACAGACGCATAGCTGTCATTTTATTTGAGACAAAATGTCTATAACAACTTGCCAAAAGGTTACTCTTATATCCTGCTCAGTTCTATGTGTTTCTCTCTTCCTGCCCAGAATGCTTTTACCCAGAGAGAAAAAGGACATGGGGCAGCCCGAGGGTAAGGCAGCTTATCAGATCATCATCCATCAATCTCCATCTTTCTCAGTCTCTGATGTCTTTTTTTATTGTTGCTGCTGTGTTCGTGGATGCTGCCAGCTGTTACTCTGACTACACTGTACACTGTGTGGCCAACCGTGGGCACGTCAATAATGCACATCACATCAAACCATGCCCATATTGTGTAGTTTATGTTAAAAATTAAAAGACAACACGTGCAATGACTTGTGCTTGTTTGTTTGTTTGTTGATGACCACACATGTGAATCTGCGTAGACATTATTTTTAAATGTATAGGCTACTGTAATGCTGACACAGATGATTACTTTGCTGTCATTTTACCATATACAAACAATCAAACAACAACATGACACCACACATGTTCTTTTCATGCCCAGGCATGAACAGCGCCAGGATTAGTATAGCAGTGCATTGCCTGCACTTTATTTTACTAATATCACTAACTCGAACCTTTATATTATTTTGAAGTGTATTAAAATGTGATAAAATGATCGCCGATGCTGGAAAGCTGGAGCATACTACAATGCTGGTCAAGTGCCAAGAACAAAAATAACTAACTGATATGGGGATAAAAAAAAAGATATTTTGTGTAAAAATTAAAAATAGCATTAGCAGGTGACTTTAGCCAATCAATCAGTGCAGCAACTGTCACAAATAGCTTACAATCACACAAACTATACTATATTCGCTACTTTAATTGACAGTGTTAGTGGTCGTATCTTACGTATGAGTCAAAGATGACGTAGATTCGTCTTTGGTCCGAAGTTTAGCAAACTTCTTAACACTGGAGCTTCAATATACTAAGACAGTCAATTTACGTCAATTAGCTTCTCTTTCCGTCCTTCTAGCTAACCTACAACACACAATACAGGTGGCCGATGCCCCGCCCACTTCAAGGAAACGTATTAGCGGCCTTTATTGTGATTAGTGGGAAAGACTGTAGGTTATAAAAGACAGCATGTGATTGGCTAAAAATGTTGCAACGATGTTTTAGTGACTTGATGAAAGTTGCCACGATGCAAGCCGCTGTAAAACTCGACGACATGTGCTCGAAACATATTTCTATGAAGTTGTTTAACCTTGAATCAAGTCAATTAATGGAAAACAATCTTCCCTGAAAACAAATACATGCACAAATTATTTTGCATTTTTTTGATGATGTTATATGTTCTCCTGCAGCATATACAGTATTTCCTGTCATTTATTGCTCATGTGAAACCAAGAACATCACTAACATACTTTCTTCAAACCTTTCCCAAAGTAATTGCTGACTTTTTCCTCCAGTTGGACCCGGCTTCTACCCTCCCGTGACGCGTCAGCTGTCATCGCCAGAGGACGCGGAGCAGTGGGGTGTGGACCCTTCAAACTCCCTGATTCGCAGCGCTGAGGCCATGGCAAAAGTAAAAGGCATCGGACGAGGCAAAAAGTACAACTTGATGGCTCAAGTGATACCAATATATGGATTTGGAATCCTACTTTACATACTCTATATAATCTATAAGGTAACAACTTTGACTCCATGGCAGATGTGTGTGCATTGAGATCATTGCTTGCTGGTTTTCCCACTCTCCCTGTCCAGATAATACTGATCCCGTTGACCAGGTGTGTTCAGTCAATCAGCTGTGAACTGACACACCTGATCAAGGTGGTCAGTATTAGCTGGACAGGGAGAGTGGGAAAACCAGCAGGATAGAGGCCCTCGAGGACTGGAGCTGGACAAAAGTAATGTACAATAATAATATAACAATAATAATATATACTGTATGTATGATAATTTTAGGCGTTGCCATACAGTTTTACACTAAATGAGAACATTTTCCCTACACTGGATTTCATGTGCTGTAACTACAACATTCTGCTGTCTGGTATTGTGTTCATAAAACTCTTTTCACAGCTGACGTGTAAAGAAAAGACCAAATTAGGAAACCACTCTACAGGAGAGAAAGCAAACATGGAGAAGAGTAAGAACCTTCAGTAATTTTTATGCAAAATATTGTGTCATTAAAAGTTTGTACTAAATAACTGTAACAGCACAATTTGTGGACATACAGCAGTTGGACTTTATTTCAAAGAGATGAAGGTGTATTGTACATGTTGCCTCGGCTGACAGTGTGTGATACTGCAGCAGTGCGACCCAGATACATTGCCCTTAATGTACACATCTGACAGTGTTGCTTTAAAATTGAATGTATGCTATTACCATAGAGAATCATTAATGTATGTACATACATTTAAACAACAATGTTTCCAATCAACATCCTAGGAACTGATTATGAGCTAGTCAGGCTTCAACAGAGACTTCTGCACACAGAGCAGATGATGGAAAGTATTTTCTCTGAAAACGGCCACAGTTCTAGGAGGTAATTTGTTCCTTTTTTTGTTTAATGCACTAATGTACTTCAAAGAACAGAACCACAGTAAATTCTTCAGACTTTAATTAAACCTCGTAATCAAGATAATTGTCATAACTACTAATCCTACAACTTCATTTACAAACTGTTTAAAAGTAGAAAACGGGCTCAATGTGATTTACATTTACACCACCAGCTGTTAATGCAGTACTGTATTAATCCCTGCTTTTGAGTAAAAAAATCAAATTTAAATCAAGGCAAAAGACAAAGTAGATGCAAATACTGACTGACTTCCTACTAAACATTTGGTTTTGTGTATGGAGTATGATTTCTGCCATCATACTATAGTCTGCTTACACGTTTGCTCTGCTCTCTAGTGGCAGAAGGAGGAGAAGTAAAACTGCACCAATGAAGAAAGAGAAACTACGGTGGCATTTTCGACAGATCACACAGCTAATGCAGGAGGGTCGGTTGGAGGAAGCCACCCCAGAGATGG
This sequence comes from Betta splendens, assembly GCF_900634795.4. NCBI lineage: Eukaryota > Metazoa > Chordata > Actinopteri > Anabantiformes > Osphronemidae > Betta > Betta splendens. Next base: position 15,718,754 of record NC_040883.2, read on the forward strand.
AGGCGGAGGAGCTTGCCTACGGTGCAGAATGGGAAGGTATCCCCCTGGGATCGGCATTATTATATCACAGATTTAGATCCAGTTCCTTTTGTTTTTTCAACCTATAGCGTAGAACTGTACAAGCAGATTTTTTGAAACTTGACTAAACTTTTATTCATCCAGTTTCTCAAATGATGCATCTTTGTTGCCCAGTGGAGGTTTACCCAGAATGTGAGCCCAGCGACAGCCAGGGATCTGACCCCAGTACGATGAAGGACTCACTGGACCAGCCCACTGCAGAGGCCCTGGCCGAGGAAATGGAACAAGAAGAGGAAGATGTTACAGCCAGGAAACTATCTGTAGTGCAAGAAGAGGATGAAGAGGAGGAGCATGGAGAGGAAGACGATGAGGATGAAGAAGACGTAGAGGCGGAGGAACTGGAGGATGACTCTGAGGAAGATGATGAAGAGGAAGCGGAGAAACGGCAGTTGCTGAGCCCTCGTCCTTCTCAGTCTGCTGTGGAAAGGAAACAGGAGAGACTTCATTTGGAAAAGGACGAAAGAGGAAGGAAAAAAATCAGCTTCAACAACCAGAGAGACGTGTACCACTACCCTAAAGAAGATTCATATGAGGAGGAGGAAGATGAAGATGAAGGCGAAGGGATGGAGGTAGAGGAGGAGGGTGACGCTGATGAAGACGACCCAGTGATGCAGGCAGAGAGTGTGCAGTTCAGTGGTGAATGCTGTTCGAACCCGGAGGAAGAAGCACAGGATGATGAAGAAGAGTGTTTGTTAGTGTCGGCGTCAGTGGAGGGTGACAGTCAATTCCATGCAGACGCGCCTAAGGAAGATAGAATGATTGTGCTGAGAATGCGAAACAGGAGAGAGACATAAAGAACTTTCAAAGAAGTTTTTCCAAAATAATTTTTGTAGCAAACAAGGAGCTCAGCACTGTGTGTAGCGCTTTAGTTTCCAAATAAATTTAAACTTAAACTGATGAAGTCATTTTTAAGAACCAGATGAATTTGATGAATGTCCAGATGAGCTAAACAAAACCTGTGCATCATTTATCACCATGTTTTGTTAATGCCAGCAGATCGCTTTAGAATCTAATGAAATGACATAGTGCTCCTCATCAGGACCTGAAGCTGTTTAAACATGTGAGGTAGTTCATGAATGTGCTTTTACTGACAGTAAACTGTGGCGTCCCAGCACAGATGGCTCCACCTGGTGGTGGAATGCGGTCTCACACTTTGCAATGCTTCATGGTGCCAGACTGCAGCATATCTGTTTAAATAAAAGGCTTTTAGCAAAAAAAAAAAAACATTAATCAGCACACACATTGATTATGAGGATAAAGTCTATAAATGCATAACATGAGTAATACATGGAACTGGTGGAGTAAGATCTCCGAATGTTCTTCAATTGTCCTGCCAAAATTAAGTCATTAGCTGCTTTTTGCGTTGCTGCCACTAGAGATTAATGTGATTAAATTAAACATTATTAAATGCTGTAGGCAAAACTGTCTTCCTCTCGTGATGTAGCATCGGACTGTTCAGGAGCGGCACGCGGCCACAGCACGGGGCAGCGACTGAATCCAGCAGATGCAGTCAAAGGCAATTACATGTCTGTGCTATAGGAATTACTGAAAAATAAGTATCGCATTTGTCAAGTGTCAGACACACTGGTGCCGCTGTGATGGAGCACAGTTCATTCTCTAAATAAAGTTAGGTCGTTGCAGCAATCAGCGTAGCCTAGCAACAGTCGAACCTGCTCCAAGACATCTTTTTACTGTAGGCATGTTGACATGTATCCTGTATTTACAGCATGGAACAACAACAACCTGCCACCCATTTAGGCCCCAGGTTCCATGGTTTTGTTAAATATTGATGTTAACAACATCATAACAGCAGTTTTGCATCTGATCCAATTATAATTAGCATTATTTTTGTTACGAGTGTCAAAGATGAGTAACACCTAGTATCCTCCCAGTTCCAGAGAAGATCCTTTTCATCACTACTCCACAATCATGTTGACATATTTTAGCAAACATAGATTTTTATAACAAAATCATCAAACAATTTTAACTTGACACCAAGGTTTGTTGATGTGATTAAAACTAAAACAACACAGTAGATGATAAAGGATAGCTGTAGAGAAGGAGATGCTCACATGCAGATTAGTCTCAGAGGTAAAGTGCAGAAAATGGTGCGATCAAGCAGCAGCAACCCCCACAGCTATTGTTTTCTCTTTCAGCAAATGCAAAGCAGAAAAGAAAGGAAAAACAAAGTCTAAGCAATTTGTGTGAAATGCAGCTCTAAACCAGTTGCAACAGGATTTAACATCTGTTTCCAGTGCTCATGAACATCTGTAATGTTGTTGAACCAAACAAAGCCACCCCCCAAAAAAACATAGAAAATAATAATGTCATTGTTTAAACCTCTAAATAAATCATGTTTCATGAAGTAAAGACTTGATCATAAAAAACACAGACCAGGAGCCTAAAGCACTGATCAGAACAAGGTGTTGTATTAAAGTAGAAGCACAAAGTTATTAACGTGCATTTTCTTTTGTAGCGTTGGCTTCATTTGAAAGAACAAAACTTGTGCTTTGACTTCGTCTGTCTTTTATTTTATTCCCCATGATCAAAGGACTGCGTCTACCACCACAGTAAATTGAACACTGTTTACTGTACATTACAACGAGAACACTGCAACAGAAAGCGACACATGTATGAAAGCAGACTTTACAGCAAGAGTATCAACAGTTCTAAAATAGAAATTTAAAATAGTTAGAACACGATCGAGTACAAGAATAGCACATTTGATAAAGACTCTAATCACCCACAGTAACACCAGCAGTACCAGAGATTGTTCTTTGCTTTCATTCACCATAAAATACAAAATACTGCCATATTTTTTTAGAAACATCCTCCCCCCGTGGGAGCAAGAGGGCTGATATTTGAATAAAAATGCAAAGAGCAAAACCCACATGGCATAGAAACCTTCTGCCAGTCAGCTGACGAGCGCACCACAGTCCACATCAGCAGAGCAGAAACCCACTCAGATGCAACAAGCAGGGGATGAAACACCGCGTCACACGTTAAATGCTGCAGGTTCACACTGTTACTGTGTGGGAAGGAAGTCAGTCTGGAGCTAATTTGTTTTTTCCAGCTTGGAGACATCGGATACGAACTGCCGGCTGTTACATTTGCTGCCTTCTTCACGGTGCGATTCAAACCACGTGTGAGAGGCTCTGAAATAAACGGCGTTGTTCTGGTTAATTGCTACGATGTTGTCCAATGATGTGACGTTCGGCCAACAGCCGTGTGTTGGAGACGCTTGATCTGAACCGACCTGTCATCTCACTGGTGAATATAGAGGCGCTACAGGGAAATATACGGACCGCACGCGAGGACAGCGATAGAAGCAAAGACCAATTCATGCTCAGCTCATTTCACGGCCAAAGCGCAGCACTGGCGTCAGTCTTCAAAGGCACAATAAAGTATGTACAGCTATATCTCATCCTCTACAGACTTCAAAGTAAAGTGCACCGTCATCCTGTACATTCACACACGCCAGCGACACTGTGGCACTACTTTAACTATGGTGGTCAGCACAGTGTAACACGCCCCCTGCCCTCCAGTTCTTCTGTTTTGTCCCCTCTGACACCAACCAGTGCGCTTGAAACGGTTGCAAATGAAAACAGAAAACCAACTGAACATGTAATAAATACATAAATAACAAAATAAATACCTCCAGACGTGCATTCACTTAACACATAAGCAGTGTTCATGCTTGAGGGCATGTGTGACGTAGGTTTTCTTCAGGGTACACAAAATCCAGTCAACTTGTAAAACGTACAGATGTGTAGCTGTTAGTTATAATAATTTACACGTAAAGAAAGTGTTTCTTTAATTACATAGAGAACGTGTTTTTAAAATGCCGTTACAGTACAAAATGACTAGAGCTATCAAAACAAAAGAACGTGACTTTTAAAGTGAATTACTCTTTGTGCTTGTTTCCTCTGTCAGCCAGACCCCCCCCCCCCCCCCCACCCCACCCCCAACACACATACACACGAACCTTGAGGCCCATAAAGTCTTCTGGGATTTGCAGGACTTCCCAGGTACGAGTCAAACCAGCTTTTAGGGAAACGTTAGCAGCCCTTGAGGAGAGGGCAGGTGGACGAGTCTATTCGCAGGCCAGCTTGCTGTCAAAGCTGGACAGGGCGATGGCGAAGGCTTGCAGGGCACACATTGGGTAGTTATAGTCCATGGTGAAGACGTCCTCTGCCACGCGGCCGAATTGCATCACAATGTAGTCGGCTGCGAAAGAGAAGACAAGCTTCAGATTACAGAACAGGACAAGAGCCAACAAATGATGACGTTGCTTCAGTTTAACGTGGCATTTCTACTGATCACACGTCTAGTTGTTTGCTTTTATGGATATATGAGTCATTTTGACTGCATTTATGAGCACGATGATGCGGAACGCCTGTTTAATCATCTGATATTTGAATGTTATAATGTCAGAAACCATGGCAGTGGAAAATACTTGGCTCCATGCACCAGAAAAACAAAGTCATGCCTGCAATAATCATAGAGCGCGTGGCGATAGAATACGACTGCAATTAGGCTAATCCATCTGCAGCGACGTGAGTCACTTGAGCTCGCTGGGAGTGACAGCGGCTGATTGCAGCAGACAAAGGAGCTGCAGCAGTGTTCCTCCACACTGCAGGTGGAGAGATCGTGGCAGTTTCTCTCAGCATGTCAATACAGCTCTGCACCACAGTCTCCCCGGCTCCTCGCGGACTCCGGGCCCCTCCATCCATCCATTATGTCCATTATGCTAAGCGCTCGTCCTCACGAGGGTCGCAGGGAGGCTGGAGGCAATCTCAGCTCACACTGGGCCACAGAGATTTCAGGCGTCTTTACTGGAAACCCGCTCTGCGCTTTGTGCTGTGGCGCTGGTGCTGATGGAAGATCACATGTTGCCTGTGTAAACAATGCCGTTTCCATGGTAACCGGCCGAACGGACCTCACAGTCCTCACTAGTGCTGTAAATGAATATGTCACCCCAGAAGCACAGTACCGAGAACGTAAAGGCAGCCGCAGGTTGGTCATTTGCAGGAGGCCACTTACGATCGTTGTCGTGGATGATTTGGAAATTCTTGACGGAGGCCTGAGTGACTCTGCCGTGGAAGTTGAGCACGTACGACTGTGTGTCATCGTTCCACACGGGCGTCTTGTTGTGAAGTTCGATCACGCTCTCTGTGTTCTTGTTCTGCCACCTGGCCAGCAGTGACTCATGGTCCTGTTGGGAGGAATAGCTGCATGAGCGGAGCGGACGCCAGGCCCATTGTGCGAGTCGCAGGCGGGTGGAACCCTCAGGGGTCAGGTAACACATACGTTTCGTGGGCGGATGGACACTCTCTCGTGGTCCATGTTCATTCCAGGAATGATGACGCTCATTTTTCGTGGTCCTTTGAATCCTAAGACATTGGTTTCCTAGATTGAAAATAGAAGCCTGCACTTTAAGCCGGTTCGCTCACAAAGCATTGATGGTACAACCTACAAAGCACCGCATGCTCTGCATGAAGCTGATAATAACTGATACCTGATCATATGAACAGTAACAACATTTCGTCCCAGAGTAGTGTTTGTGTGAACTCACGTAGCAGATGGCGGCCAGTTCTTGACGCAGGCTGCTGGCCTCGAGGCTGGTGGTGCTCTTCATGGGGTTCAGTCCACTGTCGTACACAGTGAACTTGGTTCCCATGAGGTTAGACCTGCACGAGGGCCGGACGAAGCAGAAAGACGGTCACAGCCTGGAGCGTACGTTGGGTCGGTGCCCACGGTGTCCTGGCGCTGATGATGTCACATGTTTTTACCACGTGGCTCTATAACTTCAACGGCTCGGCCTTTTTTAGGCCTGAACCCACAGCGGCCGCCACAAGAAAGGTCACTGTTTGTTTAAATAAAGGTCCCCATCGTTCCGCTGGGACTGTGATTACAAACATTGTAGTGCATCAAGCCAGCTCGAAAGATTAAAGGCTGCAAAAATCCATATTTGATTAAAGTCCAGAGCAGAAGCTGCCTCTGAGGATTATGTCACAGATCGCTCCCCAACAGCCCGCCTCTGGTCTTATCCGTTAAACAACCGACAGCTAACGCTCATTTGTGGCAGGTGTGTGTACGTGAGTGCGTTTTCCAGCAGGAGAGAATTACAGAGTCCCTCCAACCATTAAATGAATGCAGTTTGCATGTGGGGCTATTAACGACTTACCTCAGTTTGCCAATGAAGCTCTCGCCTCCTCGAGACAGATCAGTAGGATCAATGGAGATGAGGTAATTTGATGTTTTACTCTTTTTCCTCTTCCTGCCAGCTAACAGAAACACCTGCGACAGAAAAATACTTGAGTGAGTGCGTTCATACGGATGCACACAGCTCAGAACCACAGGTGGGAACACCCCCTTCCCCACCTTCTTGCCGTCCTCTCGCTCCAGGTGAAGGTAGTAGGTGGGATACATGCCCCGGTCCATGCCCTTCTTGTCTCTGGTGATCCTGCACTTCACCCTGACCCCCTGGGGTGCAGGGCGCAGGGAGAACTCCTCAAGGTCGTCCACGTCGATGGCGAGTTCACTGACCGGCGGCGTGGGCGCTGAGGCCACCTCCTGGAGGGGAGGGGGGGGCAGAGCAGGACGGATGGGAGCGATGCGTTACAGATGACTTTCATTAGAACAGAGTAATGAGTCTGAACATCAACGCGTCCACTGGGACGAGGAATGAGCACACGGCGTCTATAAAAAGGAGGATGAGTCCACTCAGAGCCAACCGGTGCTCTGGACTGTGTGGGTTTAAATAGGGTCACGTGCTTCTGTGACCTCAGCTGAAATAGAGAAAATCATACAGTTTAACCTCAAGGCGCAAGAGTAACTACAACCCAATTCTCACTGACGGGAAACAACACAAACAAGCTTTTCAAAATACTTAATAACGATTATGTTGCACACAAGGATCCAGCTGAGCCTCGATTCAAGGTTCTCCGCTCCAAATAACATGTTGTTTTCCTTTCAAACCTCTAGAGGCGAATATGAAAATAATGTTCCAACACAGGCTGCATCATCGAACCAGTGACTTTCACAGAGAGGAAATAAATATACAACAGCGAGAAACAGCAAAGGTGGGAATCAATTCCATTAGTGTCAGTCGAGACCAAAAGGGCGCCTGCACTTCACGCTTCACATTAAGTCCTAATAATTATTGAGTTCACATGGTGGTTGCCGGGCAGGATAGCCACACGGGGCAGTCACTGTACTGTACCTTGCACGACTTCTTGCTAGTGGCTGAGCCCGGTCTCGTGTTGCTGTTGAGCTGCGAGGAACTGGAGCTGATTTCATCTTCGTCATCCTCCTCCTCATCAAAATTCATACTGCTGGATATGCCTTCCAAACACAGACGGGAAAGGAAGAGCTGACCCAGATCTGCCTAATTAATGAACAGCATGTGCAACACTGCGATTAATGTGGCTTCCAACCTGAGTAAACTCCTGCATCCACAATTATTGGATCTCAGGTTGATATTAACAGGAAACCATTGATTTAAAAAATACATTCTTCTGACAAAGACAATAGTGTGCATCATACAGTCCACCTATCATTCAGGCTTGGCATCTTGGAATGGGTTTTCTATTTGCAGCAGCGCGCTTCCCCTCCCACCCGCACCCGCCCAGCAGTGGAGCGGAGCCCGTGGGTGGAGGCGCGGCCCGGTGGCGGTGCTGCGGGCGCTCCTCGGAGCTCGTACCTTTCTTGAGCATGGTAACGCGCAGGTCCTGCTTGCTCTGCGACTGGGCGCAGCTCACGGCCGGCTCCCCCTCGCCGTCCTCCGCGTGTCGGCCCACCGTCAGGATCTGGATCTGGCCGTCGTCCTGCTGGCAGGCTTGGCCGTCGACCGCTGCTCGGCCACAGTGCCACAAAAGCAGACGGCATCAGAGTAAAGCTCCGCTAGATGAACGCGAACCACAAGCCTGGCAACAAATCCGCCGTCAGGTCATACTTGATCGGAGCGGTAACGGGGATAACCCACGCTCTGTACTGTCCCTGAACGCCTCTCTCTTCTAATGTGCAGCACACAAACGGAGCGCCGTGTTCCTGTGTTTTAACCGTAATGGTTCTGTGTGTTCTATTTGAGGAACCCTTATTGTATAAGGTGAGAACATTCTGTCTCCTCTGCTACAGGCAAAAATCAATACAGTTCCAAAGAATCCAGCAGGCTCCTCTCTCGCTCTTCTTTTTGGGCTTGACAGTAAAAAAAAAAAAAACCTGCGTGAATTAAAGAGTTTGAGTTTGTTATTCCTGTTGAATTGTTCCTGTCTACAATTAAACATTTGATCTGAGCTGGCTTTTGCTCCAGGAACACCTGTTCTCATCTCCTCGTCAGTCTGTCGCCTCACTCCTCTCCATTCATTTCACTTGTATCTGCTCTGGGCTCTGCCCGGCGACTCGTTTGTCTCAATATGCGGGCTGACCTTTGTGCTTCCCCTTCCTCTCCTTCTTGTCGCTGCCCGTCTGCGGCGTGGAGCCGGCGGATCCTTTGCCCTTTTTGGCCGAGCGAGGCGGCTGCGCGTCCGCGGCGACCTTGGCCTCCTCCTGCTCGGCTTCCTGCACTGAACGCGGCGACGGAGGTGAGCAGCGGCACATGAGGGAGTAGAGAGGATGCAGGAGAAAGGGGAACGATGGGAAAAGGGGAATTAGCGTTAAGTTTTGCATGTACAGTGGTAAAAGATCATGCATACAGAGTTGTAGAATCGTCCATTGGTTGTATGTTTCACAGATGTAGCAATGAATGACATGTATTGAAGAACGACACTATAACGTGTACGTTGTATATTGGTTTCCATCTGTCGTTCCTCCCTGTCATACATCAGGATATTAGTTCAGCCTTCACAGGCATGTTGTTGATATATTTTCTCCTCTCTCCGCGGGAAATGTGACAGTTCATGGCCTTGAGCCCAGAAACTGGCTGTCGGAACAGGGGATTAGATGCTCTGGTCTCTGTGTGCAGATAAGACGACCTCCTCCATCCCAGTCTGAAGCTGCTGCTGCTGCACTGGCGTGTGCAGATGTGCAGTGTCTGTGATAAATGGCCCAGGATGTTGTTCTGCTTCTTGTTTTAGCTATTTTTGTAGTAAGATGTTTGACGGTTGCACTAATATGTGTGTAAGTAATGCGCTGTATATTTCCCATGGTTTCCTGCGTGTGCCCTTATTACCATGGTAGATGGTGCTGCTGTTGCTGCTGAGGTACGACTCCACCAGCGGAGCCTGCTCCTCGCTCTGCTTGGTGCGGCGGGCGCGGGATCTCCCGTCCACGTTGGACTGGACCATCAGAGGCTCCTGCCTCTTCTTCTTCTGCTTCTGTTCGAGCAGCGCTCGCTGTGGTGGAGGTGTACGTGCAGACGACCAGACGGACGAGAGGACAAGCATCAGTAGAAGCAGCAAATCAGCTTTTTATTATGACTCACCTATAAATACCCTCAGCATCATACTTGTTTCCTTCATGTGCTTCTAATGGGAGGTGTGCTGGGTTTAAACGCGCTTCGACTGAAGCCAGGAGAACAATCTGAAGATGTTTAAGGCCGCGCTGTCCGAAGCACTTTGACTCCAGGCTGAATATAGCTATTCATCTGAGCCAGCTGTCGAATACACGCAAGTCTTCAAACCGGAGCTCATGAAGTATTTAAGGTTCCTGTTAGTGGAGAATTCAGGCTGCAGTGTCTTACTTTAGGGCTCGTAGCTGAGCCAACACTGTGATGGCGACATGGGTTCGATTATCAGATTGTCAGCCTGCTTTTATGCTTCAGTTGGAGACATACTTGGATGAATATGTATATATACATATTGAGCTTTGTTTAGAAGATATTATCTGGTGACGTCATCAGAACTGAATAAATTAAATGAAATGGCGTCATTGAGTGGCTACTGGACATGAGGCAAAGCACAGCGAGGCCGCACCTACTGTACTTGGAATACATACATTTTTTATTGCTATTAAAGTTTTAGGAGCACAGCTATAGGCCGATGTCTATTAGAAGAAGAATGTAAACATGGATGAAAAATGCATGTGAGGTCTGTGAGATCGTGACTTTGACTGATTAAAACTCAAGGCGGGAGCTTCACGAACGCTGAGCGTGCGCTCCTCCAGTCACAGGCAGCATGTTGTGAAGCGCCAAGTGAACGTCTGAGCTTCAACTGAAGCCTCTGTTTGTTTGTCTGCTCGCTGACAACAAAGTGGGACGACGGCAGCATCAGTGAGGCTGAAGCTTCCAGACTCCACGTCCAGCGAATGACATCTTGTAACAGTTAATACACTACACAATACTGTATATACATATAATAAGCATATGGAACTAAGAAGACGGACAGAATGAATACATCTCATACAGTTAGCATGATAAAAAGCTAATGTGATTGTTAAGATACCTACCTGTCTGTCCAGCTTCTGCTGCCGGAGGTTGGTGCCCTCATCGTCCAAAGTGCTGAGGAGGAAACAAAACAAAGAAAACAGGAAAAAATGTGTTAAAACGCTGCAAAGTGCTTCTCGGCTCTTTACGACGCCCATAACAAAATAAGGACATTTACCAACAGCTGTAAGGCGCAGAAGGTTAACCACTTTCTATTTAAGCTTTATTGCCTATAAATATGGTAATCACGCCTGTTATGGACGTCCATTTGTTTCTCTGCCCACTGACTGGTAATCACTGTGCACTCCTTGTTTCCTGGACAAACGGGAGCAGACTCCGACTCCTTGAAAATAATTAATATATGTGTACAACAACAAACAACAAATGTGCTTCTTTTATTTCAGGTGGCCAGTCACTATTAGCCAATAGAAATACACCTGTTTCATGCATTGTTATTATGGAACAGAGACAATATCATGAAGTCATAAAATGGTTGATGGGGGTTTTTTGTTTTAATGTTGGCTTCTCACTAGATCATCTGTGATACAGGCCTTAAAAAGCTTCTCCTCGGTCACACAGACCAGGCAGACAGACTCAAAGCTAATCAATTCAGATTCATTTCTTCTCATACTCTTTAACCCAATTCAACATTTCTGCCTCCAGGAGCGTCACAGCCTGTTCAGCATAGAGTAAAGCCTGCCGTCTCCTGCTCCACAAAAGTACAGCATCGCTTAAACACCATCAGATGTAATAGGTGATGTCATAAAGAATAAATATAAACCTGGACCCCAAGATCATTAGCAGGAAAAGAGGAATGGGTTTGTTCCTCGTCTCCTTCCCTTCACTGAGACTGCTCCTTAAAAAACCTCCATTTAGTTTTATTAGACTAAGGCTCCAGTAAATAAACTGACAAGCCTGAATATTCTATGTTCATAATATGCACTGCACTGATAAAATCACAAGTGAAGCACAGGGAGCGATACTCGTGACGGATCCCACTCCACACCCCACCCTCAGGTTCCCACCGGCAGGGTGTGATGGATGATCTGCAGTTGGGTTCCACCTGCCAGCAATGTGATGAATTGAGAACTTGAAAGGTCGCACAGCAATATAGCAGCTAGTGACGCTGGCACTTTTAGCCTTCATCCTCCCGTCCAAGTCAGGGCCTCCAAATTCAATTTTCCTCCAAGGAGGCAATATTTAAATGAGTCTTCAGCATTTCTAATTGATTGAGTCTTTTTACAAGAGGAAAATATAAAACAGCAGAGAAAATGTACAGGAACAAAGGTCTGAAAAGTGAAAACGAGCGGACTATTAACCTGTCAGACTTCAAATCAAATAAGAACAAATACACTGACAGTAATGAACATTAACTGTGCTCCGACGTCGAATCAGGCTGAAACATTGCGGCCGAGACGAGAACTGACGTCAGGTGCACAACTCTCTCCCTCCTTCAGCTTTGTCTCAGAGCCTCAACGTGTGCGGCATAAACCAACACAAGCAGAGGACCCGCTGGGCCATTACACCACCCAGCTGCCTCTCCAGTCACGGAGCAGTCATTTAGTACAGTACGAACAGCACATTACTGCATCTACTGTACAACAGGGAGCTGAGTCCCAGCAGCACAGCCCACACTGGGACTCAGGCCCATCACAATCAGAGTGTCAGGTCAGAGAAACCCCTCTGTGAATCTGCTGGCGTGTCGCTGTAGGAGCTTGAGGACTGAGGGGAACCCACGTAGTTGAAGCAGCCAGAGGTCAGACGCAATAAAATAAGATCCAGTTAGGGGCGTGTGTGACACAAACACGGTTAGGATCAGACCGACGCCAGTCGCCCCCAGTAACGCGGTTACGCGTCGCCTCCGTGTCTCCCAGCGCCCCTTCCACATTGGACCTGTTCTTGTGGAGCGTTTTTCATTGTCTGACCCGAGTCAGGCCTCGAATGTCGGCTCTCACACACGACAAACGTCACCGCCGAGCGGGATCGCGCTGCTTTTTGCCTGCCTTTAGCCGCGAGGAGCTTAATCGCTCGTTAACGGAACAATGGGATTTGTAGCCGCACGCTCGTCCACTTCACATCTAGTCCTGTCATTTCAATGCCAGGGCTTTTAATCAGCCATCTCTCATTGTTCTCCTCGGTGCGTACGGGCTTTTTAGAGAAACCTCAGCGCTTCCTAATTAAAGGGCAGGGAGAGGTTTTCCTCCACCAGAACCACAAAGTAGGAGTTACAGCCGAGCAGAGCGTGATGGATGGAGTGGGAGCAGGTCAGCGTGATGTGTAATGAACAAGACGTGATTTTCAAGGACTCTTGCTAATAACTTCTACGTTTTAAAGACTGTGGCTGCAAAGTTTTATTTGAGTTCTGGTGCAAAGTAGGTTTTTTACAAGTCTGTTGTTTTATATGTACAGTAACACGTCTTTGCTCTGTTTCCTGCTTCCAGAACGGTAGTGCGTGGTGTCAGACGCGCAGACAAACAAAACACTCCACGTCTACGTGGAGGTAATCAGGTGCGTGAGACAGGAGGAAACGACACAAGCGGAGCGACTGGAGTGGAGGTCAAACAGCTCGTTACAGTGGAGAGTCTCTGCTCACTGATGAGCTTTACAGGAAGTACTACAAGGGTTTACTGTAACACTGCAGGTGAAAAGCATCATTATCATAAAAACTAACTGTGCATTTCCATCCAAAGGTGAAAAATGCACCTTTGTTTCAGTCGCTGCAACTCGTCTTCGCTTTAATCTGCACCCGCAGGTTTTATGTGCGTGACAGTCATTGACTGATGAATTTTGCAGCAGCACCTGCCCACCATGCAGGACTGGAGGTCAGTCCAAAGAGCAGGGTGGATTTTCATACGCATGGTGAAATTTGGGAAATTTGATTGATGGCAAATTAAGCCCATGAGCAGTGAACAAGCAGAAACTGACCTTATAAGCAAAGTAAATATATACTTCTACTGACACGCTGTAAAAATCCAAAATCACATAAAAATATACAATTAAATAGTAAATTAATACATCAATTGACCCGTTTTACTGCATTGTTTCTTTTCTTCAAGTCAACCCAAAAAAACTGGAGATTTGCTTAAATCTTTCACACCTAAATGTAAATGTGGTGCAGCTGCTCCCCACGCAGACGCCCCTCTACACAACGACTGCTGTTTCTGAGAGGGTGAGTCTCCCTGATGCGTGTTCCCTTCTGTTACTTCATTTCTGTGAAGGCGGGTTCTGGGCGTCTCCAACGAGAACGGAGCGCCACACAGTGCAGCTGTGCGTCCCGACCCTGCACGGGAACTCGTGCATTTTTCACATCAGCTTCATCAAATAGGTCCCGGTAGTAAATGCACATCCCGACACAGTCTCAGGGGCCGAACACGTCGATTCTCTCCCGCTGGATGATGTAACAGATGCATATAGGCCAGCTGAGCCGCATCAGGTACTGTTCAGCATGAGACTGAGGAGTCCCACGTTCACCTCAGCTGACAACAGGATTTACAGCGCCATCAACCCTGTCTCCACTAATAGCACGCCTGAATATAGTGATGTACAGTAATTACTGACTAGTAGATTTATCACAGTAGATCTAGTGATTAAGACTCAAAGGAAGAACCCTGAACTCTGATTTGCTTACGGACCCTCAAATAAAACACTTTTATTGCCTAATTATGAAGCTAATTCATTCATTTTTATTATATATTATAATATATATTATATGTTATATTATAGTAGCACAGCACTGTTCCACTACTTAAAAAATAATGCTGCTGTGGGCACTGAAGTTATTTTTATCACTGTGCGTATTCATTCTGTGCGATCCCTCAACGTCTGCGCCTCCAGACAGGAATCACTTTCCGTCACTCCGTTACAGTCTCATTCTGAAATTCACGGACGGCCACCGTAACTTATAGCAACCAGGAGCCAATGGCATCAAAGTAAGAGAAACCATGGCAATGGGTGTTCAGCCGGAGGAAGGAGGGCACGTAGAGGTTGAGCATCCACGGAAGAAGAGCTCGTGGGGCTGAAACGTCTCTCTTTTGGTTATAAACGGCAGCTACGAACATCTGGATTATTCTGCTAACATCTGGATCGCGCTGCCAGCGTGATGCAGCGACGATCACTTTGGCTCACGTGCACGCAGACATGTACAGAATACACACACAGGTGGAAACTTCTTCGGTGTGTGCAGGTTTAATATGAATACGCACTGACTGATTTCTAGTCACTTGACACCATAACACAGTGAGGACAATTCCCACGTGCGTGCTATTCCTTCAAAGCCCTCTCAGTCTGTTCACGCACACACATCTTGGTAGTTGGTTTTAATTCTTCCCACCGTTGCACGTGATTTGCTTTTTACCAGCCCGATCTCGCTCTCACGCGCACAACACCGTGCCCCCTTTCCCGCGCTCCGGGGCGCGCGCCGCCGTGCTGTACCTGTAGGGGATCCAGTCGGACGAGTGCTTGGAGCTCATTGTGGATCAGTCCCTCCGGCCGCGCGGCGGGCGGCCTGCGACGGCTCGAGCGGCTGCGGGGTCTGAGCGGCGGTGATCACAGCCAGCGAGCCCGCGGCGCGTGCTCATCCTCTGCGCCCACAGCCCGTCGGCGGTCCTGCGCGCGTCCGCTAGCCGCGGGGCAGCCGTCGGTCCGGACAGACAGGCAGACAGGCAGGCAGACAGGCAGGCAGACAGACGGCTCCTCGCTCGTGCGCGCAGAGCACGTGAAACCGCCGTCTTCCTCCCGTCCACGCGTGCGCTCCCGGTCGGTGCCTCCCCTCGTCTCCGCTGCGTTCGCTCGCGCTCTCCGTAGACTCTATCTAAATCTCCCTCCGTTTCTTGCCCTTTAAATCCCCCCCCCCCTCCCTCCCTCGCTCCTTCCCAGTCCAGAGCTCGCTCCCTGCCTCTTTTCCCATCTATCTCTCGTTATCTCCCGTGCAGCATCACCTACAGCAGCATCGAGTGCATCAGTGGGAAAACGGAAAAAACGTTATTGTCTTCGCTCTTCCATGTTCTCTCTTCGCTATTTCTGTACATTGCCACCCCTCGCTCCACCGCACCCTCTCTCTCTCTCTCTCTCTCCCCACACTTTCTCTATCTTCCTTGCACGCCGTCCGTGTTGCAGGAGGCATGCAAAGCACGGGATAATTTATTTATTTCTCCCGGACTAAGGCGCATTAGCATATGACTGTGCCGACGAGCGTTAACGGCCTTTAATTCAACGCACTCCGGGCCAGACAAAGGCGCCCTGTGATAGTGCCACAGCTCTGAAGCTCCCTCACACACACATCTGCTTCCGCCCTCGGTCCCCTCACTGTCACCGCACAAACACATCACTCACTGTGCTGCCAGGGTTATTCAGGAGTCCATCTATAGCCGCTCTATAGAAAGAACGGCCGCTCCACAACGGGCTGATTCATGTGACCCCTGTCGACGTACACATATTTCCGTTTGGAGGGCGTGTTCCTCTCGTGCTGATGTGAGAGGGAGAAAGGGTTTGAAACGATGCGCAGGAGAAAATCTATGACTTGTGGTTACAGATAAAAGCGCCAACTGTCTCCCTGCAAAACAGCCTCAGGGAAAGTCTTTCCTTTGTTGTGTTTCGTCATCTATGTTGCACCAGTTTTACTCGCATAAATCTGGGACAATAAATAAAATAGAGGCGCCAAGCGATTCAAGAGCACACGCACACACACACACACACACACACACACACACACACACACACACACACACACACACACACACACACACACACACACACACACACACACACACATGCAGTTAGTTTTGCTGAGGCAACTTTATTCTGCATCAAACGCTGTTTTTAGGCAAAGACCAGTCAGATAATTCACTATTGACGGCATTCAAGCATCTTCCCTCAGTTATAGAGCTGAAAACAAGCTTCCCTGAACTTTTAGTCAAATAAAGTTTATGGAATTAAAGTATAAAGCTGCTGATCACAGCTGCTCTGTTGACCCAAACCAAAGCTCCTACTGCGGGAGTTTGACTGAAAACACAATGAAACATCGATTGCATCCTCTAATGCTGCAGCCTTTGGAAAATGTCACCGGGGTTTTTAATTTTGTCTTGAACAGAAAGACACTGTTAATATGCAGTAAAATAAATCAGCGTCCGCAATCATCACAAACACACGGACCACCGGGGGAGAGCTGCAGGCCGCTTGGTGGCAACGGAGGCCCGTTCTCCACAGCGGCACCCACACGCTGGTTGTTCTGCTCTGCTAAAACAACAGCGACATGTTACTACATCAAATTGCTGTGAAACATGCTGACAACAGTTTGTGTTTCGTCCATGTGGGCAGAAAGTCAGATGTCCCTCCCACACGGCTCTGCTGCGGTTCCTTCTACAAATTACAGGATTGTGATTCCACCACACACACAATAAACCAGACTTCCCCACGAAAAACCCGACTATTAAAAGACAGACGAGACCTTTAACCGGTAACGGTGCTCAAAGTGCACAGATTCCCTCCCCACTTTCCCACCATATGAAGAGTTTAAGCTAGCGCTCTACAGGCTGAAAGCTGTAAACACTGGTAGAGACAAAGGTAGACGTCAATGAGCAGCTTCAGATCACTCTGTGGTTAATGGTGTGAGCTCTGCACGTCGGCGGCTGTAATGAAAGTGAAAGTGGAGGTAAATGGGAAAAGCTGTTCCTCTACAGCTGTGGACACAGCATCACGGTCAATATGGGATGCCGACGGGGAGACTTTGAAGTCGGGCGTTGGTCACAGCAGCCTTGGAGCTGCAGGGAGTCTGACTTCCAGACAAACACAGAGCAGAGAAAAGGTGCCGTCTTCCTCCCGAGGCCTCGAACCGTTGCAGCATTAAACATAGAAGGCATTTTACCGTTGGTAACAGGAGGTCAGCCGGATCAATAATTATAATAATGGTCCTATAGCACACAAGGCAGACACTAATGTGAAAACGGAGCCGTGGCTCGTGTTTGTCTGTGTCGCTCACAGCACAGCTGCAGAGCGCGAGGCTTTAATAACAGCCACCTGAGCAGCCGCAAAGGACACGTGCCAACCAATGAGTGACATCAGCCTGTACCGGAGTTTACCGCTAGTTTTGTCACACACACACACACACACACACACACGCGCACACACACACACACACACACACACACACACACACACACACACACACACACACACACACACACACATCCCTCTGTTACAATGTTATAATTGTCCAGGTTTTAAAACTGAACCATCAGCACAAAAGCACAGAGTTGTCAAGTTGCAACATTAAATTAATTCCGTTGTGCCCCCCGTTTTCAGGCTGGAGCAATAACCTCTCGGCACGTCCAGGATGCAGCCGTGAAACATCAACTGGCAGAAAACGAGGACAGCGCTGCTGTAAGTGAGTGAGTGAGTCACTGACTGGGCCCACGTTACATCACATCACACGCCGGCGCTGCGGTTCAGGGAGGCTGAGGTGATACGGCGCTGCGCCGGCGTGAGGAGGGAGACGACGGGCGGCGTTAATACGCCTCGTCCGGTTAGTTATTTATTACCCACGTCACACACAACTGCTGCGTGTCCGAAGAATGAGTGGGTGACGACCGACAACGCATGAAGCAACATCTTGTCAGTGAGTGCAACGCGCTGATGCAAACAAAAGGTCTTTAGAGGCGCGGGCGTGCTGAAGTGTGCTCGAAAGTCCTGCACGAGACGTGCGCGTTGACAGACGAATGCTTCATCAGCGCAGGGAAACCGGGCCGATTTGGTAAAAGCGCGCGTGCTGGACCGAATTGAAAAGGCACGCGAGCTATTGTTCGCCCCCGTTACCCCAGAAAGTGGCTGAACACTGAAATTAACGCTGTGATTGCATTGCATATTCAGACTGGCACTTGTGTCATTATCAGATAGCGTTTGATTGTTCAATTCATGCCGGAGAGTCGGGCTTTTACAAAACCCAGGCTGAATTGACCCACACAACGCAGCGACGGCCCACAGGCTTTGTATCAAACCTTGTCTTTATTTAAAGGAATCTATTTGAGAGCGAATGTGGGTGTGGAACAAGGCCCTCTGTTTAACAGTGGCATCGTTATTTTAAGGCGATCTGAAAAGAGAGCGAGAGACACAGACGCCGGGTTTGTTTGTGCAGAGACGGGCAGTGTGTGAAGGCCGGGCACGTTGGCGCGCGTCCCACGCACGCACGCGCGCGATTATCAAAGCAGAGGCCACGCCCGCCGCCGCCGCGGGCGCGACGCGGGCGCGACGCGGGCGCGACGCGGGGGGATCGGCAGGTGGGTGAGCGACGGGACGGGCGCGCGCTCACACAGACTGTACAGAGTCCCTGTGTCAACGGGGATCTCCGCGCGTGCGAACCGGGCCATGCATAAAACATGATTTGGATTAGGAAATGTCACGCCGGATCAAACAGTGTCCCAGTGTCCCAGTGAGGGAACCAGATGGACCGCTTCAATACACCAAAGTTCCTCGGCGTCCCCCCTCGTGCGTGTGAGCGCGTGCGGGGGTCCCACGGCCCGCGAGCACGAACGCATCCGACGAGCTAACGTGACGTTAAATAGTAGGTTTAAAGACGAGACACACTCTATGCTGGTCTGTTATGAACTGGCGTGAGCGCAGGTAAAAGCAAATCATAACAGGATGATTTGCTTTGGGTTCCGTGGGCTTCCTCGTCAATGGCTCCAAACAAAGATGGATCGCTTGGTTCGATAAGGGGGCGAGTCGTTATTTTATATAGAGACGTGTGCGCTTCTGTGAGCAGCCATACAACGCCTTCAGCTCAGCGTCGGTTCACAGCTGGTGAAGTTGCAGTGACTCATTTCAACTCCAGCTGTTGCAGCAGCTCATTTTCGGGAATCGTCCTTCTCTCGGTTTGCGGTTTGCACGTTGTGAGCACATCCATCCCTTTATACCTTCCCCTTTTTTATACCCTTCTTCCTTTCCATTTGTTCAGGCGTCTTTAGGATAAAAAGAGGTTAGCGACCCGTCGTGGGCGCAAACAGGGGTGAGATCTATGTCCCACACACACTGACGCACGCACATCGCACCCAACAACCTGCTGACACCCAGACTGCCGCGTGTCATCCCGTCAGCGCGTCTATCTTTAGACGACTCCATGCGCGTGACTCACACCGTTTCTGCTCCTACACTACTTGTGAATCTTCCTTGTTCGTGGCCATTGTCTCCAGTGATTGCGGTATGAATAAAAACAAATAAGAGCCAACCTCAGTTCTCAAACAACGCGGCAGTTATTTTGACCTTCTGCTGCATAAAGTCAAATGTTATTGCCTGGAAACGACGCTGGCCGTGTCGTGGTGGCGCTCAGGCCACTGAATGGACGATGGAGCCCTGATGATCAACGTTATTATCTCTCGTGGACCTTGACGGAGCACCGCTGCTGTGAATGTGTCTGATTCTTTGTGCGCGTCTCTCTCTCTCTCTCTCTCTCTCTCTCTCTCTCTCTCTCTCTCTCTCTCTCTGCGTGTCACTCTGCTCCTGCGACACGCGCTCTTCCGCCGGCTCGCTCCCGTGACCATGGCAACAGCAGAGACTAATTATCATGTAAAAGCTCAGTGGTGGGCCATTTGAGCCCGACGTGCGCTCCGACGTGGAAACGTAGCGCACACGAGCGCAGAGGCGTCGCCGCCACGCCGCTGCGTGTCAATCACCGCCCGGCCGCGTCTGCGGCCAACGTTCAACATCACGGTGCTGCTGCATAGAGGAGCGGTGAGGACTTTCCCTCTCCAACAGGGGGACTCGTTGAACAGCAGCACTGGTGTGTAGCAATAACGCGTGGCCACACGGGGGCGCTGTACAATAGCGCAACCGTTGCATTTCCCACTTTCACAAACCCAGCAACAGCAGCTTCACACGATGAGTGAGAGAGGATGCACGCTCACTACGAGCACACGGAGCTAAGAGCAGCTGAATGGAAGCTGAATGGAAGCGAGGCGGCGCTGCCGGCCCCTGTAGTTCACATTCATGCGTCTGTCACGCTACTATTTGTACATGCACATTATTTGCAGCAGACGTGAATATAAAATATGCTAAATTAGGGGCTCTGTCAATCAAACCGACACCATTGGAAAGCCTTGGCAGCAAACAGCACATCTGGACATCTGCACAAATAAACATGCGTGTAATGATGGTGTAACGGAGAAAGATGACAAAGCGGTGGGCAGATCGCTCCCCACGCGGCGGCTCCTCACTTCAAGCAGCACAGATCGAAGGAGTCCTCCTGCTGCCATCATTAATCACACAGCAACGTGACTCCGCCTCCCCGTAGTAGCAATTACTGCAGGAGAAACTGAAAGCAATGTTTCAGTGCCAGATGATCACATGTCTGTTTGCCATAATCACTTATATAATCAAAAGTTGAATAAAACCTTCTTTAGTGTTTTGCATACTTCAACACCTGGAGCCCTGTAAATTTCTCTAAAGAGAGTTCTATGGAAACCTGCCACCTAAACTATGAATGTATTCATTCAGTGCAGCAGAAACCAGTACAGTGCCATATTTCAGGCCCAGTCAGAGGTCATTAGTTATTCCCTTGGATGAGGGGTCAGAGGGAGGCAGTACGTAATTACACTCATTCCCATTTTTACACCATGATGTTTCACCATAGCAACCGGCTCGAGAAGCATGTCCTACTCACCACCAGCAGACGCTCAGAGCTGTGGAGGGAGGCGGAACAAGACAGCACTGGCCTCAGTCACACATGAAGCAATCACAGTCTCATCAGGACACTGAACGCATCTTCAGCCTTTCACTGTATTTTAGGCATTTTAGAACATTACATGGAAAACGTAGCCTACGTATTTGTTCCTAGGAAAGAAATTGTCTTTGCGGGTGAAATAACTTCTTCATTTGCTGCTCTGGTGATTTCAGAACCTGCCTGGGACGCTTAGTGACGTATGCAGGTCCAGGAATGCCCGCAAACGTAACGTGGCCAGATGTACAAATGATCTCAACTCAACTTGACAGTTACTGTCCAGATTCCTCATGTTTGTGGCCACCTCTTCTGCCTGCCTGTCGGTGCCGCGCAGCATTTTCTCTGAAACGAGTGGAAACATGGGTCATGGGAGCAAAGCGACTGAAGCTGTGACGCACTAAAGGACGGAGGTTAATGAAAGTGTACAATTGTGTAGATTGTGTTGCCATCTATTGGGGGAAGAGCGGCCACAGTGCATGCGTATTTGGCGTCACTCCTTCATGTTACTTTCCTCCAGCTGGAGTCGCGTTAAGACTCCTACCGCATCACACACACCTGTCGCTGAAAGAGTAATTCAACACAAATCCACTTTGATGTGAAGGAGAAGCAACAACCTCCGCTGGTTTAATAAGACAGCAAAGGCATCAAAGTGAGGAGGCTACAAACACGGCCGGGACACTCGTCCAGTGATTACGGTTTATGAATAGAGGTGAGGTTATTCCTTTGATAAAGGTGCCTTTAGTCTATTTTTAGGCGAGAGCACTGGCTGGTATGAGATTAGCTGTAATGGCAGTATTTGGTAAAAGGTCTGAGTTCTGTGCAAATTGAAAATGAGCAACTAAAGCATCACCCGAATTTTTATCTATTATTGTGTATCTATTATTATTATCACTTCCTTTGCTGTGTAAAAAAATGCTCACACGTTTATTACTTCACACAATCATTTCGCGTGTTCTCATTAAACCTGACGATGACTTTCTAAGTAAATCTCCATTATCCATTACATTATCTTCAACTTAGAAATTCATGAAGTCTGTGAAAACGATCCCACTCAGACACCTCCACGCCTTTCAACGCGCCTCCAGCACATTCTCCCACTTGAAAAGGTTCATCTTTCGAATACTTCAGAGCAAAGATAATCATCAAGTGTCACTACCGGCCGTTTAAAAGGCTCCACGCTCAGCTGTGTACTTCATGCCCTCGTCATCTGCATATAAATTGCATTACTCCCCGACAGGCGCGCAGGAAGGAGAACAACAAAAAGAACTATTCACAGCGCCTCTTCTCATAGGACGTTCTGGACCCCAGATTAATGAAAGGAAAGGCGGTTTAAACCACTCGAGCTACGAATTACAAGGTGAAATGTGTGCGGAAGAAACCTCATTCCAGCCTCAGCTGATATAGACCTGCTGTAGATTAGATCCAGTAGATGGATGAGGGCTGTGATCCTGAGCCACCTCCTACTGTAGGTTGCTACCGAGCTGCTCAACAACGCCCCCCCCAAACCCCCCCCTTCCCCCCCGTGAGCCCAGCTGGTGCTACACTGAAGTCCTTCTTTAGTTGCTTTTAGCACAGAATCTAGAGAAGTGTGACACGTAACATACACATGGGATAAATGATTGATGCAGTGATGTGTAAAGCACCTTTTGACTCCGTGTGCAGGTTTAACCATGAATCATCGCGGCCGGCAGGGAGCACTACCACCTGCAGCTCAGGGGCAAACACAGGAAACGGGAAAATGTTAAGGGGCGGTTGAGTAAAATTGAGGGTCGAGTGAACAATAACCACCGGTTACCAGAATATCACCATCTTCTCCTCCTCACATCTGTTTCACTGTTTCTCACCCATACGGTGAGGAGCATTTGCTCAAACTATGATAGCTGTGATCAGTTATAATGGAGGGGAGAGGAGCATTTTACTGGACAACACGATCTTCAAGACTATAATTATGGCCGACAATTTTTCCATCAATACCATTAAGTTGGCTAGACTGGACACATACTGTATACGGCTATATGAATGTATTAGCTTCTTGCAGAAAACAGATAATGAGTTAATTGTTTCAATTATTTTAGGGAGCATCCACTCATTGGTTCAGTTGTCAGAATTAAAACTAGACTCCAGGATCATAATTTGGATTCCCTCAAAGCCGAGACACAGAAGGACGTGTGAGCGAGCGCTCCTCCACCTTTGCACCTGATGTCAGGTCCTACTACTACAGCGCTGATAAGAAAGGCATCTTCAAAGCGCTGAGGGAGGTCAGATCAGCTGCTTCACCACATCCCACAAGGCGTCTGCTTGCAGCAGCAGAGCTTTGACTGACAAGCTGCCTTTTCCTTCGCAGCTCAGTGGAATCTGAAGCGTCCGCTTTGCCTCATTGTTTACTGCACTCAACATGTATTGGTTATTGATTTTAAAACAGTGTGCCTGTAAGGTCGTGTATTCAGCCTGTGCTCATATTCTGGCATAGCAGAGCTGTTAGTAGCGCAGACAAAGGCTGAAAGCATTGTTTGCTATGCTGCCTTTGTATCTGCGGTTACTACAGAAACAAGTGGACAGTGACTAAGCTACGGGCGGACTGAGAACAGCACTGCGGCAAAAGAAGCTTGTTGACCTGAAGAGTGGGAGGTCTGACGAATCAGACACGACGGGCCGCACCACCGGAAACCGGCGTTCTTCACCCAGGTCAGCGGGTCGCGAAGGTAAAGGTTCCTGCGGCGACGATGGCGCGCTGCGCTGCTGGTTGGTGGGTTCTGGTTCACGCACACGACTGCACCAGGTCTGTTCCCACAGAACGGCGCATGTGTCGCCCAACAAATGCGGAAACGGTCTATGTGTCGATATGTTCCTGAGGGTGACGATGAGGCGGAGGCTTTGAATTCAAATACGCTTTGAATAGCAAATATTTCGGCTGCTTGTGAGTCTAAATAATTGAAAAGGGCTTAAAGATCTGAGAATTCAGAGAACAAAAGTCTTTTATATTATTATATTATACAAGTCTAGATAAGAAATCTCAATCTCTGTCAATAAATTGTGTGATTTCTTTGTTTGGCGTCTTCGATGACTCATTTTCAGAGCCACCTACCACGGTGCCCAGTCACATAATTTTCCCACATGAGGAGCTGGCAGCACTGAATGTGCATGACTTGCTGTGCAGCTACAGTTGTGGAGGACAAGCTCTGGCCAGTCATTCCTGTGCATGTACGGCTTCTGACACAGCAGGTTAGTACTGACCGCTCAGTCTGAGACCAGGTCACACCTGCGTGAGCCCAACGGACACAAACACGCCTCAGATCGAGCCATGAGAGCTGATCTGAGGCCAGATTCATGCCCAGCGTAACAGCGTTATGTGTTCAACGTTGGAATGGGAGCATTCAACAGAATAATTGCAGTAGATGTGACTGCAGACGGTACCTCTAAAACTCTAGATCCCAGCATTGCCTTTGTGTTCAGATTGATTCAGGTTTATTGAGATCGTTTTAAAAGGAGCAGTTAAGAGTCCAAGGTCAAAAGCAAACTCTAGTGCTCCAACTACGTGTTATTATTATTATCATCCATCCTGCTGGGCATTTCTTGGAGCCAGTGTTGACAGTGTTAACTGAGTGGGAGTCAGGACACAAAGTGCAGCATCAATTGCAATCCCTGCAACAACACGCAGGTATATTCTCAAAACTGGAGGAGGACAAACACGGCCAACAAAGCGACTAGAGTTGGACGGATTGTTTTTCTTGTAGGGGTTTGAGAAAGTTGTTGATTTACTGAAGTATTAGTACATTACATTTTACATATACATTTTGCAGGAGTAATAAGCACATTGATCCATCTAGGATTTCTCCTGATGTGAAACACAGGGATCCAACACTGATCACAATTAAAGGTACTCCCATTACAGTAATAAGATGATGACAATAAAGAAACTATTATGAATGAATGATAATAAACACAACTGCTCGAGTGTGTTTTACCACATGCAGTTGTTGGCCATCGTCTAAGAAGCATCACACAAATTTGTGCAAAAATAATAATAGCTTCACTTTTCTTCCACTTGTGAATCAGCTTGCTGATTGTTCCTTCAGGGAGTCAAGCTCCTGTACTGTAATCGTGTGAGTGTTTGGCCTGCAGTAGGAGACACACAGCTTGGTCCCGGTTGAATTGATTTGTCCGTGCAGGTTTAGCGGCTGTTTCAGCGGTTAGTTCTAACTCGTCTCTCATTACGACTGACATCCTGTTAACGCAGTCCATTAACAGGACGTATGTGGTAATAAGTGTGTGAATAAGTTCCTGTAAATAATAAATCAATACGTTCAATCGGTTCGGGAGTGCAGGGTTGTCCGGAGGGACAGGTTCACGTGATCTTGCTGTAAAAATGAACAATATTTCTGGTGCATCTCTTGCAGCTCATACAGTAACTGGCTGCACAGAGTAAACATCATGTCACAGCACTGTGACAAGACAGTGAAGCCAGAAAGTACCTGCTGTCTGCGTTTGGCCATCAGGAAGTCTAATTTAAATCCTGATTATTTATATTCTGTGACTTAAGTCTGACATGCATGATGGTTATTACATCATACACACAAAGGGCTGTTTTTATTTACAACTGTTGCTTATAAAACGCAAATGTGCCATAGATGACGCCTCAAATCGAGCCTCCGTCTCATTAATGGCCGACTAACTGATCAAAACCACCTCAGCAGCGGCCGGTCACCTCTCTGTGCCCAGGGGCCCGTTTCCTCCTCATCCATCCACGCACCGCCGGCTCCTGCTTTAAATTCAGTTGGGCGCCGCTGCTGTGAAACGGAGGATCGCCACGGCTCTGCGTGAGACTCCTCTCCTCTGTGATCTCCGTCTTATCCTCCACATGGCCGCTTGAATTTGTACCAGAATAACAGGAGGTCCTGATCACAGCGAGCCTGGCCAAGCACAGCCTGCCAACTTCCCGCCTAATGAGTCCACTTCTTTGATTTCCACTGTGTTTATGTTCACTGTAGACCCTGTTCAGCCTATAGGTCACAGTAAACAAACACTGTGGCTTCATCATCATCATCATGATGTCACGCTGGCGTCGTGGCGTTCTCACCTGTCCACCCTCGGCCTAACGGGACATGAAGCACCAGAGGCAGCGTCCCCAGCGCACACCTGCCGTTTGATCGCTTACCTGTCGTAGCTCCATCTGCTGTAAGACATGCTCCTGTTGCCGCTCACTCCCTCCATGTCTCCTGGCGAGCTGCGCGGACGAAGGCGGCGGTGACGCGCACAGATGCGAGCGGGGCCGCTCTCGTCCTGGTCCCTGGAGCCGGAGCCGACGCGAGCTGGAGGAGGCGTCGTTTGGTGAATGAGCGGGGAGGCTGTGCACAGGCAGACGCTCGCCCGCGGGCTGTACCACTACGCGGAGGGGAGCGCGAGCTGGCAGCTGGCGCTGCGCGCGCACGTCGATTCAGTTCCTTCACGTGGACCCCGAGAACTGATTCATTATCACAACAGGATCCCCGTGTGCCCGTGACGGTTACAAAGCAGTCTGTTACATACATAATATACAGATGTCAAATAACGACAGACACACAGATGAGTCATTTTACTCTGCTTAAATCAGAAGAAACTGGGCGCGTGCACTGTAGTTGTCATGGATTCATTCATTGTATATAATAAAGACATGCTTGCATTTTTTTCGCATGATCAGCTGAAACGGGCTGGAGATAAAACGGCTCCATCTATGGATCGAGGGGGTGTATGTGAAATGCATCCATATATATTCCTCAGCATGTAATTGATTTGAATTCATAAAGCAACAATAAAACATGAAGGATTCTGCAGCTGTGCTGTTTCTTCAATCTCTGCATGTTCTGTTAAAGGCAAAGAGCCCTTATTTCACTAACGAAACGTTACGAGCCATTAGTGCTGTATAAAAAAACTGCATGTCCTCTCTACCTTAAACAGGTTAACTTTATGTATTAATGACCCCACATTGACCATTATGAAATGTCTATTTACCTTTCTTGGATGGGGGGATGGATTGAATACCTGAGCTAAAACGAATCTGCCATTGTTGACAGAGTTTTCTGGTTTCAGCAATTCTCTATAAATAAATGCTCGATAAATATTAAAATATTATTGTTTCAATAAAGTTACAAGATTCTTCAACGCAAATCACAGTTTGAGAAAAACAGTGAAGTGGACTCGCAAAGAAAAGAGGAAAGCTCTGCATTCGCAGCTGGAACAGCTGTTCAGGTAAGAGAGTCATGACTGGGATACACAGTAACTACGTACTGAGCACGTCAACAACCGATTGTTTGTGTGTGAAGCCTTTAACGGCGTCTCCTCTCACATCAGCCCCCTTGTGGTCAAACATGTGCACGCCAGCATTTGTTTCACAAGCTGTAGGTGTAAATTAGACTTTGTCCCGGTCACTCTACATAAACATACATTTTAATTCACACTGCACCGTATTCATAGAGTATGTTTGTGTGTGTGTTACGCACTCATAGCAGCTGAAATAAAGGTCAGGATATTAAAGCGCTCACAACACTGTGCAGCTGCAGACGGAGTCTCTATCGTGACCATAGACCAGGCTTCTACAGCATTTCCTGTTTAGACTTGCTCTCAAAAGGTCACAGATCGAAGAGGCATAAAGAATCACAGGGGCAGGTCTGGATGTGTTTGATGACAGATACCCAACCCAATGATTCCCACATAAATATAAGGTGAAACAGCACCTGGAGTTGCACTAGGCTCAGTGTCATATTTAGATTTCTGTGGCTCCTTGAACCTAAAAAGAAGATTCTCTCAGCCGTCTGGCTCAACGACAGACTTTATTTAGCACCAAAAGCTAGACACAGGGCAAAAGACACTGACATGGAAGAAGAAAATAAAAGAAAACAACAAACAGTGTGGTTTGGATGCACACTAGACTATGCAGAGACCAGGGTCATTTCTGAAGTGCTCTCCCGCCTGACCTGGCATTTTACACTGTGAGCTTTTGGTGAACCTCAAGATAAATATATTCTTCATCACTTAGCACAATAGGAAAAGCACTCCTGACACCGGGGCGAAGAATCCAATTTTTTCAAATTTTGGGCCAACAGTCATCTTCATTTTCAAATAAGAGAATTAAATATTCCTCTTTACATATATACACAGCCGTGCTGTGAACATGTATTCACTTATAAACATATAAAAATACTTGTCTACCAGTTTGATAAGAAAATAATGTATAAAAGTAGCGTAGAAACATTTAATCAAGTCCATTACTTCCACCATCTGATTCTCCTGTTTATATTACACCATGATGATATGAGAAACAAAGCGCGGTACTTCATTAGGATGCCAGAACAGAAGTACAGGCGAGGAAAGGGAGGCAGAACAGTGCTTTGTCTGTGGTGGCGATGCTCCACAGGCGGCAGGTCCGGTGAGTTCATGTCCCATAGGAGAGGGGGGCGTTACGGCATCTCAATGCTCCACTTGTCCTAGTTGCTCAACTGTCAGGTCATTGGGGGGGGGGGGGGTTGTGTAACAGAAGAATTCAAGGACACAAACAAATGCGTTGCCACTGTGTTACTGGAATGAAGAAACAGTGATGTGCTCTATACTGCAGACTACAGAACCATCTGAACCGGCACGCGCTCCGGCAGCGTCCCGATCCGTTGACACAACTCCAACAGATCGACGCCGCCGTCAGGGTCCTGTTACAGTTTAAAGCTACACAATGTGCTACCGATGACCCTGTCCCCGGCGCTGAGGCGACACGGCGCGAGTGGACCGAGCTGCCACCTCCGAGGGGAGACGCGAGGACGAGCTGGCTACTCTCAGCACACGGAGGAGACGGTGCAGAGCGATTCCTCCGGTCCGTAAGACTTTAAAACTCTAATACAGTAGACGCTCCATAACTGGCAGGTGAGATGAAAGCAGAACGTAAAAAATCCACAGCAGAACACCAGAAGCGCTATCACTGTAGCTTTAAGGGCTGTCTAGGCATTATAGTTATATACAGACTTATATCTTTACTTTCATATATGTAAAACCAAAGTCAACCTCACACACTGTACTGTGGTGATTTAATAGTTCATTAGAAATACACTTCGAAAATCACAACAAATGTCACTTATGTACAGTAGCAGATTAGCACGTGGGATTAAAGGTGAATATGGCACAACATACACGAAGCTTCAGAATAATCTCTCTGCTCTGGCCAGACGCTGGAACCTAAAGAAAGTCATTAACATTCTTGATATATGCGAAGTTTCATTCAATCTCGGTAGCAAAGACAAACGTCACTACAAGGCAAGAGGAGTCCTTCAAAGTACAAAACATTAATTTGTCAGGTGATTAAAAGGCAATGTTTAGTGTTGGGACTCTCGTGTGAATTCGATCATGGCTGAAGGTAGAGTGGTGTTAGAATTTGGCATTGTCAGTTGTCCATGGTGACGCCCCTTCCTGTGTCTCAGAGAAGGCGGTCTGAAGTCATGCACGTGGAGAAGGCAGCGGTCAGTCATCCCCTGGGGACGCGATGTCAGGCAGAGTGGGTGGGGGTGCAGAGGAGCTGCATGAGTTACAGTGATAAGGCCCAGTCAGACGATCACACAGTGGCAGCCGCTCTTGTCTTTCTCTTTCCTCGTGGGCTCTGGCGACGGGGGACATTCCTGTTCTTGGAATTTCCTAGGAGACAGCGAAGGCATCAGGACCACGGCGTGTGTCACAGTTCAAAATTAGCTTCAAGAAATCTCTATTTTCAGCTGGAGTGATGATATTAGCTATTCAATGACATAAAAACATCTGGAGAGGTTAACAATTAATTAAACAATCGTAAATTAAATCCCTAGAAACATCAACTGTTCTTCTTCAATCTTGATCTTGATTTCATTTTTGACAGGTTCCACGTTTTGGGCTAAACAGCAGCAATAAGTGCGAGATAACGCAGGTCGGCACCAAGTGGAAGGTCTGCATGAGGTCCTACCTGATTACTCTAACCAGCTCATGGAAAGCCTGGTCTACGTTCATACGGATTTTGGCTGACGCCTCCATGTATGTGACCTTCAGCTGTCTGGCCAGCTGCTGACCCTCCTCCTGGGTTACCTGCAGCACAGCGAATGACAAACTGAATGTAAAATGATCCTGTAGGAACCAATAGGACACTAATGCAAACTGTTATATACTAGAAACACGAAGACAAGATCAGTGGTGTTGTAAAAATGCTGCAGTACTAGTAGAAGTTTCTACTGGGCTATTTACATTTCTGTTAAAATTTCCTATTGCATCCACTTCTCTGCTTTTCATTTTAATCATTTTAACACCGTCCTCGTCCCCTCGGGAGCCTCCTTCACACGTAGTGCAGCGTGGGACTACATTATCTGCCCACAGCCGACATAAAACCATCCTTATACTTGTGTCCCAATTCTGATTGCATCTCATTTGGTCATTTCTCGTGTGTGGGCTTACTACACGCTTAAATTAGAATGCACAATGCATCTGGGACACAGCTGAAATCTGCCTCCACCCTCTTTGTGACACAGCTGGGGATTTCATCTGGGACTGAATAATGCAAAAGTCAGGAAAATGTAAAACATTGACCAGCGGCGGACTGTGTTGGCGCACATGTCGCCAGCCGGCTGTTTTTCGAAGAAGTTAGAAAAGCTAAAATCAGATTTCTGTGGAGCAGCTGATGAGCATGTAGTGCTCGATTTCACCATGAGGGGGCGGTGCGGATCCAGTAATAACGGTACGACTGGTAGGAAATGCACACCAACAAGCAGCAATTCATCATTTCATCACACTCCCTTTCTCTCATCCATCCTCCCCTCCTGACACCACGCTTTCTACAGCGCCTTTTATTCTTTTACTCACATCCTGTTGTATCTCAGCAGCTACTGCAGCTGCAGTACTTGCTTCCACTTTCAAGTATGCAAATGCAAACGCTCCAGATTGGCTGATAAGATCTCCTCAGACGAACGGTATATGTTTTTTTTTCCTTCAGATCTCTGCAATCTGTTGGACTTACTTGTCTCTGTAGCTCCAGGTCTGCTTTGTTTCCTACAAGGATCATGGGGAATTCATCTCTGTCTTTGACTCGAAGAATCTGCCTTTGGAATTTGTAGATTTCTTCAAAACTGAAACATTAAACAGTAATGTGTAAATGATATGTTATGATCCTACAACAACATCCAGGCCTCCACCTAAAAAGACAGAAGCCGCTATAATATCAAGGCTACGTTCACGCTCTCGACCAAATGGCAAAACAAAAGTCAGTCTGAGGGAGCGAAAAAATGGGCTGAATGTGACCACGAAGCCAGGACGGCATTCCAGCCACGGGTCCACAGACAGCTCGGTGAGCCCAGAGTAAATCTGGAAAGACTTAACTAACATAAATGGAGGAAGGAAAGACTGTTTACAACATAAACATTGGGAGGGGGCAGTGGGCGGTGGCAGGGGAATGCAGCTCACTGCACGGCTGCTCAGGGACACAAAGACGGGAGGATGGGGTGTGACACACTGGCTGCAGCAGGACTACTATGCAATGTAATGTGAAAAATAGATACTGTGACTCACTTCTCACTTATAGTTATAATCTGTACCTCATAAAGTCAGGAGAGTGTTACTACGATGCAATTTAATTTGCATGGTAATTTATTTGCACCTGCTTAAAATTCAATGTGGTGTTTGTGTTTAAGGTGGAACGAGCGATGGTGCTCGACCATCAGAAAATGAAGAAGTTCGCGTTAAAGGGGACGTAGATGTGACTGAAAAAGCAGAAGGTTGAGGTCGGCGAAGTGCGCTGAAGAGAGCAGGATGAGGGAGGAAGTGTCGCGAACAAAACAAAGTGACAAAAACAACAGCAAGGCGGCCCGGAAGCGGCGGCGGCGGCGGCGGCGGCAACAGGCGAGAGCACCGGGGCAAGATGCATGATGGGAGCGGAGCGAGAGGCCGAGGCGGCGAGAACGAGGGCGCGTCTCAGTCACAGACGCCGTCACTCACCTTCCTCTGTCGGTGACTGAGAAGACGAGCAGGAAGCCCTCCCCCGTCCGCATGTATTGTTCTCGCATGGCTCCGAACTCTTCCTGTCCAGCCGTGTCCAGGACTAGAGAGCGGGCACACGCACTGAGCGTCACACACCGGCCCCCGAGTTCCTCCAGCACAGAATCAATGCCACGCGTGTCTGCAGTGAGGTGCACTTACTGTCGAGCCTGGCCGGCCGCTCGTCAATCACACACTGTTTGGTGTAGGAGTCCTCGATCGTGGGGTCATAGTCGGTGACGAAGTACGACTGCGGGGACAAAGAGGGAGAGGGCGTTTATTCATCACCATGGGCTCGGCTTCAACGGGGAGCGGAGCCAGCTTCTACCGGTTCGCGTTTGCATCCGCGCGCACTGCAGCCGCCTCGACCCAACGAAGCAGTGGCGACGCTGCCTCGCGCCGGACAGGCTTCGACTCTTTCATCCTGCGGCCAGTATCTGGTCTCCTAGAAACCCAAACTGGGAGGGCGGGGCCACGGGGCCCCGGGAGGAGGAGTCATGCATTTTTTACATTTTTCCCATGTTTTGTAGTTCTCGCGCGTCTCGGGGGCTGGTTAAGTGGTGACAGCTGAGGGGAGTGCTCGGGGAATGTCAGCGCAACACCCGAAAACACAGGCGGCGCCCGAGAACATGAAACCCAGACGAGGCTCCCTGTCCTTTTAACAGCTCGGCAAATTAAACTTTTACGGTTATTCAGTTTTTGACAGTAGAGTAAAAAAAAGGAAAGAGTTGAACCACTTCCGTAATTTTAGTTACTGATTCATGAATAGTCCATTTTATCAGCACCTTTAGATTCTGTCCTCTGTCAAACACAGGGCTTTAAAAACCCAAACAAGGCTCATGTTTGGCTACTTTACACTGAATCCCTCTCTATTCATACAACTGTTCCGTTTCCCACCTGCAGCTCTGTTGCTGCAGGAGATAATCTGTCCCTCTCACTCTCCTGTCGCTCTGCAGCCGAGCCCAAGTCGCATCCACTCACCACTATTCAATAATTCATCACTATTACTGTGTAGCCCAGAACGTGCTTCAATGCGCTGTCAGTCTGTGTCCACACACGCACACACACACACACACACACACACACACACACACACACACACACACACACACACACACACACACACACACACACAGGCTGCTTATGTGTCCCATCCTCCCCACGTGACCCCGGCTTCCCGTCAACCTCTTATTCCTGTTCTGTCAACCTCGAGCAGCCGCATGGAGCGCCCCACTCCCTCCATCCCTCCCTTTCTCCCTCCCTGCCCCCCCCCATCAGTGGATAGTGTAGCTGGTGCACTTTGTTTGGTCTGAGCCGATCCTCCCGGAGCTGTTTCCCATGATAGATGGGCTTGTTCTGCAGCGCCAGCAGCACCAGAGCCAGCGCTGGCTGGCTGCACAGAGCGCTAGGTGAGGGAGTGCATTATGACTCAGGAGGACTACTGATAATCATGTGACACCAGACAGCCTGAGTCACGTCCAGTAACATGATCTGTAAATCATTTTAATAGACCATGAGTTCATCAGATGTAGCAGGCTTCTGAAACAAAATGAGCCCAGTGTTTGAGGAGCAGCTGGAAATAAAAGACAAAGGCTTTTATGTTTTATGTGCTACGATATCATGATACATTAATAATAAATGATATATTTATTATTAGTCTAAGAAAATGAATGGTCCAAAATACAATTTGTACATTGCTCTAGTGTTTTTATTTTTTGTTCATATAAGAACTAATAAAGGAGTCAAATAACATTGTGTCAGATAATAAACAAGCTCCTTGCAACTATGTCAAGCTGTGACTATTTCACAGGTACACGCTGAGGAGGCAGATGAATTCCTAGACACATTTCCACCAAAATATTTCACAGGAGTCAAGAGGAGACAGCTGACACCGGCGCCGGGTTCAGCAGCTCCATTCTTCATGCGAGTGTCTGCGCGCGTGCAAACGCCGCACAGTGATGAACGGCATCCACTTAAATAAAGGCTTCAACGCCACCGTCAGCGACCGAGGCTTTTACAGATCAATGCCTCCAGACGCCGCGCGATGACACCAACGTCCTCGTTTCAGACCTCAGCCTCACAACACAAACGCGAACCAGCGAGGCCACGTTCACGGACAACCCAGGTGCACCCTCGCTGGCGGGAGGCGCCCGGGCCGCGCTCGGCCCCAGGAAGGAAACTCCACCTCTGCAGCGGCCGAGGCCCGACGCTGTCCCTCCGTTCCCCGGCAGGGTTCACGTCCAGCCCTCCGCCCACAGGCAGCATGTGCTGCTCTCACCAGCAAAACCTGGAGCTGGAGGATCCGTCGAGTGCTGCCACTAGTTATTTACATTACACAACGACTCATTAAACACTGATTTCATTATTGTGTTCTAACAGTTCACAGGAAATCACCCGAGTTGTAAAAGTTGTAGAAACAATTTGCTGTTGACTAACTTCCTGTAGTGTTGGAAAACATCCGTGACTAGAATTGAAGAAATCTCTGCAGAAACAAACCACAAAGATAAGATCGGACAGCGTGTAGGTGCGTCTGACTCGGCTTCAAGTGGCCCGTTGGGCTCTGCCCGTTTTCGCTGGGTTCCTCTTATGAAGCAGCACCTCCAGGCCGTTCTGAACACCGGCTACCAGCCTGGAGGAAGGCACCGGCGGCTGATGCGTGTAGGCGTGTAATCAACATCATGCTCGCACTGTGCACCCACTTCCTCTGCACACAAACAGCTTCACTAACACTAAATATAGATCATTTTCCATCCCTGTCAGTTATCCTACGCCCTCACCTCGAGCCGCCGCTTAACTGTTAACCAACACGCGGCATCACAAAGAAAACCAGTGACTCAGTGCCGGAAACGGAGAGTTTCGCAGAAAAATAAGAAGCACCCCGAGCAATTAATTAAGAAGAAACACCGTAGCTACAGAGTGTGTCATAACGAGAGGGAACGCTGAGCTAGAACAAGCAGTCATCATCATGGTTAGGAGGTAATTACCTGCTGCATTTGGCCCAGTACCCAACCAGAACTTACAGACCCTGACTTCAAACTCATTAGCCGTGGTTATTTTTAATTAAAGAAAAATGCAGATTAAATACCACTACGAATATCACTAGGTGTGATGCTCTGTCAGCATCTGCACATTCAGACTCGTCCCCAACCTCCTCCGTCCTCAGCTGCAGGCCTCAACCTACAGCAGCGTGCACACGGAGAGGGCTCGCACGCTTTCCACCCGCCTCATGGCTTCGGGGGCATCAAACTGCAGCCAAATAATCACGGTAAGTGAAAAGGAATGAGAAACGGCTCCAGATGAAGGGGCGGGTGTGAAAATGTGAGCTCGGTGCGGTTTCACCGTCGCTGAGTGGCGTTCGTTCTTGACAAATGGAAAACGGAATGGAAAGCAGGACGTACGCGTCATGTTGCAAGGCGCATTTCGAATGATGCAACCGCTTTGATTGGCCTCGTGCACAGCGGGAGGGCGGGACCTGCGCAAGGAAATCTGGAGCTGGTGCATTGTGTCAGGCCTGTGAAAACAGTACAACGTGAATCTAAAACCATTATGACTCCGTGCATCTCCAGGTGTCAGAGGATCCTCTCATCCTCGTACCCTGACTGTTGAGCCGAACCTTCACCGGGTCGGGCCTCGCTCTCGGTTCTGCTGACAGATCAGCGCGGACTGCTTCACACAGCGATACCCCGGCACCAAAGTAAAGGGATGAGGGGGGGGCGCCCTCCGGATGACAGGTGAAACGTGCACTTTGTAAGACTTGAGCCAAACGCAGCAATTTCAATTAAGGACCCAACCTCCATGCCAGACAGTGTGGAACCTGCCAAGCTGCAGCGTCAACTACGACTCACCATGATTCATTGTTGATGTCGTCATGACAAGACCAAGTGATGGACTGAGGATCCTCACAAACACATCAATGTGTGCAGCGCCATAAATATTCATGCCCGTCTTGGCTTTCCTCTGGGCGTTTTAAGGCAAATCTCAGTCCACTGACTTGCAATCTGTGTCGAACCTTCCTCGGTCAAAAACCGCAGCCGTGGAGCACGGGGAATTAAACTGAGAAAACAGAAATGTGACTGGGGGCATGTGTGCGTCGCTTCCTGTCCTCCAGCCTGCGTAGGTTTAACCTTCGCTCAGTCTCTGGGGCTGGACAACAGCTGTCAGTAATCAAAGAGTCCACCATCAGGCTTTAATGGTAAACACATGGACGTGAAGACCGGCTTCTTGCATCTCTACGCGCGCGGAGCACGGAGTACTTAAGAGCGCTGGAAGTGAGAAATAGTGGAAAAAAATAAGACAGAATGAAAAGCTTTGGGGGGGAGGGAGACTGTGGGCTACATGAGGGAGAGCGAGAGCAAAAGAGGGGGAGGGAGAGGCATTAACTTCCTGTGGAAACACCCACTTTTCCCATGAGCTCATACAAACCAGAAAGGTCACTTATTCAATACCTAATACACACGGAGAGAAAGGCCGCACACAATGTGTCCAGTGCCTTAAAGGAGGACGGAGAGGCATTCTGGGAAAGCTGGGAAAGCTGGGAAAGCTTACAGGCCGACACGCGGCTGCAGGAGGTGCATGAAAATAATACATAGATGAATACAATTTGTTTTAACCACCGCTGTACAACTGAATCGTCATCATCATGAGGAAGGTTTCTGTACCATTACAGAATGTGGTCTCAACCTTGGCTTGATGACAAATGAAATGAACCCATTCACGAGCGCTCATCTTCCTCCTAATGCTCAACAAATCAATAGGCCGGCCCCTCAATCACTGCCTGCTCCTTAAACACTGGCAGAACAGCCCGACTCTCAGGATTTCACTCCAGCCCCTGCAGGTCCAGTGAGGCTCTGCCTCCATCTCACGGGATTTTACTTTGACTCTGCACTTTTGGATCTAAATGCACTCAGATTTAGTCAATCAAGGGTTCGTTGCCGGTGAACACACAGGACGCGGCCATGGGCCCGAGGCCGCGGAGCCGGGGACGCTCATGCAGGGAAGAAAGCGGAGGTGAAATGTCCCGGCGAGTGGGGCGGCTCGGCCCCCCGCTCCCCTCTAACCTCGCTGGCATTAAGCCTTCAATCGCTCGGCTACACTTCAATGTGCGCCGCACTCTGGACACTTTTGAAGCCTCTCAAAAGGTGTGGAATCAAAGAGGTGCCATTTAAAGGGCCCCTTTCCACCAGATCAGTGGCGTCAGAGCGGCCGCAGTGCCCTCCATCGCGCTGCAATCTGCTTCTTTATCTGAATTGTGGAGGTACATTGTGTCGAGACCTGTGTAAGTACTATAGGGGCCACGAACAGATTAAACCAAACAACACAAAGACGGAGAACTGTGAGAACCGCCCTTATTGTTCTAGCTGACCATGTGACACATACTGTTCCTCCTCCCTGCATTACGTTTTGCTGTTTTGCCGGGACTGAGAGGAAATAAAGACTCACTTTGATAAGATTAACTGCCTAGAAAGACACCATGATCGTTCACACTAGCAAATCATCATCCGTTTAGAAATACAGCACGTTGTCGTGAGGCGAGACAGCGAGTCAGTCCCAAGTTAAACAGCCACACACGTCTCTTTGCATATGCTTTTGTTTGTTCGCAGTCATTTATTCACTTCTTCTTCCTCTGCTTGTCTTCTGTGCAGAAGTAACACTGCGCGTCGCCCGCGCCGACAAAAGGCCGACTGTGATGCCTCGAGAGCGAGGGGACACCAGCTACTGCAGTGGCTGCGTGAACAGAGAGACCACTGTGTACAGATTCACTCAGCAAAGCGTGGCTGCAGTCTACGGTTTTCAGGGAAACCATATGACTGGCCAAATAATGGGAAGCGGATTAGCACTGGAAAACATACAACAGTCACAGGATCTAAAGGGGCTCTCGGCAAATTAAGATCAGAGGAGAAAGATTTGAAGAAGGATTCTTTCAAAGCGGACGAAAACAGACAGAGGCGCACACTTGATACAGCAAATATTTACTTTTACACAGAGGCTCTGAGCATGTGAGGCTACATCGTGCATGCGTGGAATGAAAGTAGAGCTTATCACTAAACAGTTAATTAGCCGTGAAAGGTTACGAAAGCCACGAAGTCTTAATCAAGTTCAAATACACTGATATGCAGCGGTTTGGTCGCATTTAAACGGCAGAAGCTCGTGCAAAATGAATCACATGGTTTTTGGCCGGCCTGCGCTGGTAAACTGTTACGTGCTAGTGGCTCCGGCAGCCAAACGCTAAAACAACTGACTGATGCTGCGTCCAGGCAGCGCTGGCGGCCCCTGTTTTGGTTGCACATACCAAATGCTTTGTGGGCATCTGTTGACTTGTGCACTGGCGTTTGCTGTTTTAAAGGGCTTTTCCCACAACAGCCGGTGCCGAGGACACAGTTGCTGTGTGCGTTGGATCAGTGGAACAACAGCTGACTCAGCCCAACTCACATGGTCCCCAGCGTATGTACACATGTACCTGGCGCCTGCTGCTCAGAGCTGCTCATTAGTGTCAGTGGGAGACACTCAGAAGCTCATTTGTTGAGCACTTGGCCCCTGTCATCACTGAGATGTGCTACAGTGTCACCTGTTGAAGGGCTGTCTCATTCCAGGCCTCACCTCCCCCTGATGGAGACCAGGTGCCCCACAGGCCTCTGGACACTGTCTGCATACGTGCCAAATGTCCACCAGCTGCCAGGCGGGCAGCTGACGGCCTGACATTAGTGACAGGCACAGACACGTGAAGGGAGTCTGCCTGAAAACAACACCAAATCCCCATCAGCATCCGCAGCCTGCTGATTTAAAGCGCTCCCGATGCGCCGGTCGCCACCCATGAATCCACGCCGCTCAGTGTCAGGAGGCGGTGGGAACCGTGTCGCTAAAATAAGCAGCATGTCGGTTTCCCATAGTCAGAGATGTTGTTATACGATGCTGAGATGCAGGAGCCGATACTGTGGCCAGTTATTCTGAAGCAGACAGATGTGTGTGGAAACAGAACAATAGCCAAAACCAACAGAGAAGAGCCCGCTGGCCCTGTGTGTCTGCCCATCTGAGGGCAGTGACCAGAAGGAGGACGGGGTTGAGGCAGGTGACACCAGCGAGAAACACAAACGCTGTAATTAAGGTATTTAAAACCCTAATAATGAAGTTAATAACAGGCATTATCTAATATCCAACGGTTGTGATGCCGTTACTTACTCGTGGGCACAAACGCTCAACAAGCCCTTCATCATCCGTAAAACTGCCTGCAGGAGTTCCAGTGTTTAACATGTAAACAACATAAGAGGAAGTCGAGCGGTGAAATCAGAGAGCAGCTGGGGAGAGAGATCGGAAACCTTCTCATATCAAACGGCTCCGCAACATGAGACCATAGTAATGGATTCTGGCCACTGAGGCCATTAAGGCCCTGCTGCTCACCTTGACTGATGGAGCTCCAGTGTCTGTCCCATCACACAGTTATCGCACAGTGATCACAGGTAAAAACTCCCAAACGTATGATTTCACCTCGGCTAACAAAGTGTTTTTTGCTGATGAAACATAATATTCAATAAAACAATAACTGAGTCTGCAGCTTTGGTTTAACAGCTTTTTTACAATCTGCATATTACAGTAATGTGTCACTCTGGGCTCCACATGTTCGTATTAGTAAGCTGTAAGTAACCAGTCATTGTGTCCTTCTTGTTATTGGTATGAGAAAGGAAAGTTCGGTTCACTGCAATTTTAAACGCCTTTTCTAACCCATCAATACATTTTGACATAAGCTCTACAAATAATAGTAGTTTCCTTGAGCTTCAAAGCAGCAGATCTAACACAGAGCTCGTCCAATTGTTGCATTGATGGTAAAACATGAGTCAGAGTGTGTGAGAGTGATGGAACGGGGTGAAGGGTCTTTTCTGGCTCCATTAGGGTGTCACACAGTTTGTTATCGCCTGCCACACAACAGACTACTACTGCACAACGTCTGAGCCTGAAGTTTCACTGTGCAAGGAAACAACAACCGGCAACAGAGCAGTCACGCAACTCTGCAAAACACCGTCACAAACGAGATTTGGGAAAACAGAAAACAGAAGTGATTTATTATAGATGCAAACTGTATGTTAAACAACAAACAGCAGAAGTGCATGGGCCCAATGAGGAAGCCCACTCACAGAGGAAGGTGAGGCCTGCCATTGTTGTTTCAGGCAGCAGTGTGGGTACGAACACGCGCGTGGAGCCGAGCCAACGCCGGAGAAAAGCGACAGCGAAAGTCGCACGAGAAGCAGAAAGAAGCGGTGGAATGCGCGCGGAAACGCCGCGAGTGCGCCTCGTCCTGCTGGTTCGTCTCATTTACAACAAATCGAAACAACGCATTTTGTATTGCACTGAAAAAAAAAACACAGTTACGGCAAAAGCATGAGGTAAACGTTGCACCTCGTGTTGTAAGGATTTCCTAATGCACAGTAAGGTAACGCTGACTCAGAAGCCTCCTCATCCCTGGACACTCATTAGTTTCTCATTATCTGGGAGCGGACGAGATGACCTGAGTCTCCTGAGCTTTCCCAGATGGGTGGGAGTGTCTGCACAAATTCCTAACTCCCTTTTGTGTGGAAATTCCGACGGCGTGCTGCATGGCACGCTGCCAGGTTTTACCGGATTCATCCATGTATTTCAGATTAAAGAGCAGAAATCCAGTGCATCACATCCCAGAATACATAAATAAGCAAAATATGAGCTGATACAACCTCTAACCATTCTACTCAGCATCTAATAATACTCATTACTGAATTTGTCCTGGGGGACAAACTGGACTCCTAAAATGTAAATGTGAGTGAAATGGTTCATCCTCTGCGCAGCAGGAATCTGCACATTACATTCAGGATAGGATATGAGTGTATTAATATTTTAACTATATGCCACAGTTTGTTTTGGTTTATTGAGAGTTCGAAAAGGTCAACGACAGGGCCAAGCGTTGCTGTATGATCCATTACGATCCTCTGGGAACAATGAATGTGATTGATTGAAGTGCACTGTGTGTTATAGCCTGTATCTGTAGTTTCATGTTAAACTATTAGGAAAACAAACATGACTATAAACATCCAACCGCACGCAACATAGAGCTGTGTCATCACCACCCTGAGGTCGCTGTGTGGTTTAACTTCAAGCACGCTTTATTTGTGCAACTCAACAAAAAGGGAAATATCATATATATGTGAGTTCCGTGTAGAACCACCATCACCTGATGAATCCCTACCACAGTCACACAGGTCATTTATAGGAATGTAGATCGGTTTGACGTCCATTGGAGTCAAAATAAATGCATTTGGTTGAGTACACACACACACACACACACACACACACACACACACACACACACACACACACACACACACACACACACACACACACACACACACACACACACACACATACACAAAAAAGGAAGCATAGAGCGTACAGTTAATAATATAACAGTAACACAGGGTCAATGCATGTTATGGAGTCCTGCTTATGAGCCAGGATGGGTCTGATGTCGCTGGAAGACTGAGACCAGACATTTCTAATGAAATCTGTTTGTTTTGGGTTTTTTTTAACAACTTAGGTACAAGGTGGCTTCTGACCTTATCAAATGGCTTAAGTGTAGAACCCAAGTTCTTACAGAACACAACAACTATAAAGTGGATGAATGGCTCGATAAACAAAAGGAGGCCATTCACAAAACAAAATGTCAAAATGTTGCCAGGGCCCCACGTCTCACGGTGCTGCAGCTCTAGATAACCTGTTGAAGGAACCTGTGAGGGGCCTAGTGGGCCGGGTCATGACCTCTCTGGGAAAGAACAGGTGCTGCCTCCAGCGCTGAGCAAACACCTCATCACCTGGCCACACACACACACACACACACACACACACACACACACACACACACACACACACACACACACACACACACACACACACACACACACACACACACACACACACACACACACACACACACACCTTACCCTCATACGACTCCGTCCTCTATTTCAGAGAAACAATGTGAAGAAAGCCTGGTCAGAATAGAAATTGGATCGTTTGTTCTCTGCGGT
This sequence comes from Betta splendens, assembly GCF_900634795.4. Classification (NCBI taxonomy): domain Eukaryota; kingdom Metazoa; phylum Chordata; class Actinopteri; order Anabantiformes; family Osphronemidae; genus Betta; species Betta splendens. The sequence continues at coordinate 15,760,947 of NC_040883.2, forward strand.
GACATATCGCGACACTTTCGAAGCCTGCGTTCAAGAATGGCCTGAGAGCAGGTCAGCTGAGGTGCGTACGACAAACTTCTTCACCCAGTCTCTCTGCACAGAGCGCTTCGCTGCAAACACTTCATCAAACCACCTGTGGCTGCTTCTGAGAAACTCACATTTGGCGCCCACCGCACCAACACGTCCGCCGACATCACACCTTAAACCCCCCACACACACTCACAGACACACACACACACACACACACACGTCCATGCAGGGCTGTTTTTATAATGCACTTATTCTGCTGCACTACCACTCGTGGCAGCGCGCCACAAGAGTGACCTCATATCTGCTGCGCCCGTTGAAAAGCCAAGCTGGAAAATAGGAGCGACGCAGAAAAACAAGCCGGCTCAGACAAAGGCCCAGGTCGCTTATTCACTTTGGCCGCAAATCCAGCGGAGGTCCACCCAAATCCCTTGACCGAGCGGCGCGGGCGCGATCAGTGGGGATGTTTTGCTGTCGCGTGATAGTCTTCACCACCACACTAATATTAGCGAGCGAGCGAGCGCTCCGGTGTTTTTCAGCAACAGCCTCATAACAGACGCATGGCATCCAGCGGCGGCGCCGGTCCCCCGGGTCACAGTTCTGGTTCTGATCATCGGCACACGTGCAGCCCTCACATGACTCATGTTTTCCCTCGCTGCGGACGCTTCCTTCCTCACAGATGTCACACTCCACAACGCACTGTGTTCCACAACTTTTGTCAGATGACTCAATGTTATGTCATCCACATGCTATTTCAGCCTGAGTCAAAGGTTTGGCATGAGGGCGGCTCCAGGGAACCTGCCCCTGATTCCCAACAGCATCACCTTCACCCACTGGCTCCCAGAGGAGGGAGGAGGACGCTCTCCTTGCTCAGCATCCTCAAGATCAGCAACAACGATCCATGGAGAATTTACCAGAGGGGCTGTTTTTGAAAAAGGTGTTCAATTTGGTGAAAATGTGGAAGTGTTTGTGAGCGAGGTCACCAGCTGAGGCGTTCACGGGTTTGTGGGTTAAGAAGAGACTTGTGAGTCTGAGGCCGGGGTTGAATTCAACGCGTTACGGTTAATAACGTGCAAGAAGTAAAACTGTTCCTGGTGAAAGTTACGTCACACGCATTTGTGTTTTTGGCAAAACAGAACACTGAGTCCACACACACACACACGCACACACACACACGCACGCACGCACACACACACACGCACGCACGCACGCACGCACGCACACACACACACACACACACACGCAGCTCAGTGATAGGAAACAGGTCACGTTTTTCCACATGAAACCAGGAGGTCCTCAGAGCTGCCGTGTGGGGACATCCTCTGCTGAGGGGCCAGATTCCACATGGTCCCTGACCGTTCACCCCCCCCCCAGCCAGGCTGACCAGACGCCCCAACACCCCCTCCTCCCCCACAACTTCACATCCTACCGACATGATATCAGAAAAATGTTTGTTTCCCACAATAGCTCTGCGGAAAGTCTCAACTTGACGAGCAGCTGTTAGTTTTTCCCCCAGTATTAACTCGTGAACAGCAGGCAGGTAACTGAAGGCCACTGGGCGCAAAAGAGATAAGATTTATACAAAGCGGATAATACACAAAGACACGTTGTTTATACAGTACAATGAAAACAAACGGCCTCAAGGGGATTTACAATATGTAAAACATACAACATCCTGTGTCCTTAGATCCGTGAGTCTGATAAAGACGCACTCCCCCAGTCATTAAAGAATGAGATGTGAAACGCTTTGGTGCCATTCTGACTGCGTGTTGTTCTGTCGAGCGGTTCCTGTAGAACGGATGGAGCTGTTTGTAGCATGAATCCACCTTCAATGAGACGATCAACACACATCTTTACATATTAACGCCTGTGAGGAGGCCCACGCTTCTAGATGAGGCCCCAAAGCTGAGCATCTTTCAACTTTTCATCGAAATGACTCGACTTCCAGACAGACAGACGGACGCGTGTATCCTGTTAATGGATCCTCGTTTTAGCGTTAACCTAGTTGTGTTTCCTTTTGCATGTGAATGAAAGCTCTGGTTCTACTTCAGGTCAGTGCGGTCAGTGGGCTACAGCACAAATCTGTGCCACATTGACGTGATCCCTTTTTACTTGGTATGCAGTTAATGAGCTTTTTGAACCCTCATTAGAACAAGTCCCCCAGCACGCACACGCACGCCCTCACCCGCGCCTCACCCGCTCCTCACCCCCACTCTGAAACGTGCACCAGCCCACTATTGTCTGACAGAGTGGAGACATGCAGCTGCCTGAAGTCTGGTCTCCTTGAGGCTCAGTGACACGAGGGGGGGTGTGAGGCAAAGGGCAAAGTTAGTCATGTCTTTCATGCGTGTGTGTGTGTGTGTGGGGGGGGGGGGTCTGTGTGTGTGGCCCCTCTGCTCCTAAATGACCACTATGGAGGCCTGGAAGGTCAGAGCGAGGCAGGCGTGTGTGTGTGTGTGTGTGTGTGTGTGTGTGTGTGTGTGTGTGTGTGTGTGTGTGTGTTTGCAGGAATGCAGGCGGCGACAGAGGGAGGTAAACTGTTTACATGCCTTTTATACGCGACATAGACGAACCCTTCAAGTAGCCGTAAAACCCCACGCATTGTCCTCCAGTGGGCGGAAGCAAACTGGTGTTTCTAAGCGCATTTCTGCTTGTCTCAGTGTTTCACGGGGCAGATTCCTCAAAGCTTTGCGCTGCTGTTGCTTCTACAGTAACGGATCTTCTGTCTATTTCACACATTTCTTGCGAAACTGACGCGTTTTCCTTCTGCGCACACGCACTACGCGCAGCAAAGCGGGTGCTGTGCGCCTTCGCCCCGTCCTGCTCCGTTTACACAGCGGGTATTTTGGGCTCGGTGGGCTGTTACGCTGTTACACTGTTACACTGTTACACACTTAATCCTGGAGTTGTAACAACTTAGCGGGGCCTCTGCGCTACTTCATCAAAGGGGGACAGCGGAGAGCCGCGTTTTCTTTCTCTTTCGACGAGCGGCTGCTCACAGCTGCAAAGTGGAAGTGTTCATGTCGGAAACCCTCGCGTTAAAGTGACAGCCCCCCTCACACACACGCGACCGTCTCGCGCACACATTGCTACGAGCCTCCGGTAAACAGTCGAAGGCCTCGTTAAAGTGGAGGAGCGGCGTCCGCGTCCGCGTCCGCGTCCGCGCTTCCCGTCTCCGGCCTGTTTCGCCAAATCAAAGCGGTGGCTGAAATTCCCCGACAGCTACTGACCTGGATAAACTGGATGGTCAGGGCTGATTTCCCGACGCCGCCGCCTCCGACCACCACCAGGCGGTACTTCTCCTGCACCGATCCGTCCTTCCAGCCGGCCATCGAGGACACTTCGTTGCGCTGCGCCGCGTTGCGCTCTCCGCCGCCGCCGCCGCTGCTGCTGCCGACACAGTGAGCAGCGAACACCCACTTCTTTCCCTCCCCTCCCGTGAACTGAAGAGGCCCTGCGGTGGAGACGCCGGAGTGCGGAGGGGTGTCGGGGCTCGTGGCCGCTGCGGTCCGCTTCGCGCACGGAGGAGGAGACGGGTCCCTGTCCACACGCCGGACTTCAGCCGCGACAGCGCTGCGATGGTCGCGATGTGGATCGGAGCGAGCAGCGGAGCCAGTACTGGCGTCTGACGCTAGGGGCTCTTCTACGGGCGACCGACTGCCACAGCAGCCCCCGAACGCACACACGTACACACCCCCCACCCACGATCCTGCCCCGTCCTGAGAGCGACACCACGCAGCGCCGGAGTCACGTTCCCGTCGCGCAAGCAGAGCCTGCTTACAGTAACGACAGTGGCTGTTTAGGGGACAACAAATGTGTCACGTAGCCACGATCGTGTCACACAACCCCGTCGGCGCAGGCCGCTTTCAGTTTTTATCCGAGCGGAGACGGTCGATTCATAAAGTGCACGTGTTTTTCTCATGTCTCACGTTTATTTTTGGCGAATGATTTTGTAACACGCCGTGTAACTGAATGTGCAGATGTGATGTAATCACCCTTCAGTTCGATCTCTCCCCGTGTGTGCGTTTCTGATGCACAAACCTCGCTCAGGTAACGTTTTGTGCTCCACCTGTTCACCTGAAAACGCGCTTCTCCTTCAGAGGTTTAATATCTGCACGGACACCGCAGCAGAATGTAGTATTTATCAAACTATTGGATTGTCTCTGACATTATTATTCATCCTGAAGTACAGACTCCAAACAGCTTGTTGACATGACACACTTTCCCTCAATGTGCACAAACACACACTGTTTCCTACATTCATGTCAGTTTTGTACCGTTATGACAAACCCACCACACATGTTGCCAAACGACACCTGTGGCGCCCCCTAGCGTCGAAAGAGAGACTAGACCTGTGGCTGTGGTCTTGTTAGATTTCTTGAGGTGACAATTAGAGTAAAATGTCTTGTAGAGGAAATAGGATTGCAACACTTCGCACAGTCGCTCGGTTGCAGCAACTGTGGCAAATAGCACAAGAGGAGCTCCAGCGTCACAGCCCCCTTTCGATCTTTATCTAAACACCTGCTGAGAGTTTTCACAGATAATGTTAATGTATGACTAGAATTGTGATCCTTTAATCGGGCCGGTTCCCAGAAATGTGTTTTTCAGGAGAGCGTGAGTTACGTGCAGGCCTCTGCCGGCACTAATCCAGCTCCATTTAATCATCACAGTGACAGTAAAACTGGCAGATGGCTCCGACTGAAGATCTGAACCCTCAGCGAGTTAAAAGACAAGATGAAACGTCAAACACCTTATTGGAGCAGAGAGCTTTAAAGGTGGACACAGCAGCAGTGCCTTCATTTTTAAGAACCTAGAACTAATTTAACATTCAATATTACAGCTCCTGTTTCCAGGAGAAAGTGCTTTTAAAAGTAGCTGTTCAGAGCATGAGTCAGGTTTTCATCCACACCTCATCCTCCAAGCAGCGGTTTAAGTTATAGACATTTGATTTACAGGATATAAGGTAGAACCCATTCAGTTCATCAAACTGGTATAATCGTTTACCTGATTTACCATCACCTGAAAAGAATGAACTGAAACTTTAAATGGACTTAATTACAGTCTAAGCGAAGAAAGCTGACAAAACAATGTTGGTCCTAATCAGTGTCTTTATTTCAAAAATGAAATCAAGTGAACTAATGAAACACAGAACTGAAAAATCTCCAAAATTACAGACGACAGACTTTGAGTCAATGAAGGATGAAACAATTTCCTCCTTCGTTAAATACATGAGGTTTATTGAAAATTAAACAGGGACAGAGACATTACTCAGATGTAGTTTCCAGACAAAGATGATATAAAAAACAGCACAGAAGCAACCGACCATAGAGTTCTTAATTTTCCGTGATGAAAATGCTGAGAAGTGGGCGATACAAGGAAACAGCAAGTGACTGTTGGTGACGATTGGTTGGATCAGATGTTGGTCTTCTTTTGGGAGAGGTTGATCTTGTCACCGAGGCTCAAGGCCATCCCCTGTGGAATGAAGGAGCGCTTTACTGTAACAACCTATTCTGTTGCAACGTTGCCAGAGAGGTTGGACGAGCTGCTTTGACCCACCTGACTTTTGGCTCTAATGCGTATGTGTCCATTGACGGGCGCCTCGGGGCCCAGGTGGATGGGCTTCTCAATGCTGACATTAGCCAGGGCATCTTCTCCAAAGATAGAACGAGCGTAAAGGTTGGCAGCCATGAAGCCACAGAAGCCTGACAGAGCCTAGGTGGAGACGCATCCAATAAGATGAGCTTAAAATCACACCACTTCCAGACATGTACCATTAATGACAGCTTTAATTGCTAATAACAGCCCAGTGTACGTGCTTATGACGCCAGACCAACCTTCTCAGGAGTCAGACACTTCATGTTGGTGGACTTGAGGATATGTTGAAGGTACTCATTCAGATCAGTAATGTTGGTGTTTACAGTCACCTGTGACAAAGAAAACCTGCTTAACGACTGTCTGAATTGTGTAAAAGGTAAATCGGTAAAACAAATATTCACAATGTGTGACAAAATGTGCTCAAACAAATCCTACCTTGTTTTCCCACTCAAACTCTGCCCACATCTGTCTGAATTCTGCATCAGTGCAGGAGGCTGGCTGGATGTAGTCCATGATGTCAATGTGGATGTCACTGAGGACTACGCAGTTTCTGTCACTGGCAGCACCAGACACATCATAGACTACGAAGAAACAACAAAACATCACCCCAAATTAGACAACGTGCTTTATTAACACAGAGTAAAACGAATGAGCAGATGAATAATGCTGTAAAACACGGCTCCTACCTATGTTGCCAAATATGATGCCATTCTCAGTAGAAGCCACCTTGACATTGGCCTTGATGTTAGCAAAATCATGAGGAGCCAGAGTTAGAGGAGACGGCTTCTCAACCAACTTGAGATCACCTATAGAACGATAAATGCTTTTTAGAGACACAGCAACAAAAACACTTTAATGTCAGTACCATGTCATGCCTTTTTAACAAACCAATTCAGAGGAAAAAACGGACTAACCCAAAGTGGCCAGTTCAAGGGTGCAGTTCTGGAGCGTATCGCTGGTTTGGTTGACCACCAGCACGTCCAGCACAATATCATACTGGTTGACATGAACATAGGCTTCGGCATATACAGGGTCTGAGAAGCCTGTTAGCTGCGTCACCTAGATTGGACAAATAAGCGATTAGAAGCTTTAAATTCCCATTTTTAGTAATGCAGTGTAATAAAAAACGATTTACTGCTGTTGTGTCATTAAATCAAACTAACAACACACACATAAAAATAATGATAATAATCCCTAATGACACAGTGGCCTGAAACAGCACTGCAGTCCAAGGCAAATGCAGCCATATTTTCATTCCACATAATTTCCAGTTCTCTTGAATTGTAGGCTTTGTCCCAGGCTTGTGGTGTACCTTATTGAGTTTTGAAGCCAAGGGATCAGCAGCCTCCTTCCTTTGAGTGTTGCCCATAGCAGCCAGCAGGCTGAGCTGGAACTGGTCCTCCTTAGAAGTCATCTCATTTTTGGCTGTCAGCTGCATGAAGGAGATGGGGTCGTCTGCTTGCACAGTTACATTACGCTTCTCAGACTCTTTCTGTGGTCAGACAAAAAAAAGAAAGATGATTAGTCAGTGTAGACCACTCCCAGACCAGAATGAACAATGGTGACAATGATAGTGCCCATGCCATTCAAACTTGGGGTCCATTTACACTTATATTTCATTAAATAAAACATTTCTTATAAGTTTAAACACAAACTTGGATGATAAACACAAGCAGGTCTCCAAACTCCCCTCTACTTATGCTCCAGCCATGCCTTGCTGTCGAGAGGCCAAGTACTAAGTTCAGTGCCCTGGGTCAAAAGTAATTACCTTCTGGGACAGTTTTTCTTCCTCCAGTCTGACAGTCAGCATATGAGACAGGGATTTGCGGCACTCCTTGTTGAAAATGTCATTCATAAGTGGGGAGCAGTCTGACAGGACCTTCAGGCACAGCGAAATGCGGTCCACATCATCGTCTGTAATTGGCTTCTTGGGCAGTGAAGACTTGCCCAGGTGCAGAACAGTGACCATTATCAGCATGGCTTCTGCAACAAACGACTAAGGGGGAAGCACAACAGCAAGAGAGCAGGGATTAGAGGAACAGGCATTTGGTTTAGCAATAGTTAATATCTTTCTGTAACGCAGAAACAAAACAACTTACATTTTGTTTCTTTTTGTCTTGAACAATAGCAACATAACGCAAGGCCACTTTGGTGAGTGTGGTGGCCAAGGAAGCTGCCACATAGAAGTCACCATCCATCAGGAAGCCTCGAAGTGGAGGTCTGCAGCAAAATAGAATGGAAGGTTATATGTCCAAATGCTGCACAGTACATTTTTACCACTACTACTACTACTACTACTACTACTACTACTACTAATAATAATAATAATAATAATGATAATGATAATGATAACTACCTATCCTCCTCTTTCTTCGAAGGCCTGGAGGAGCTCAGGGCACTCTGTGTAACATATGTCCCCATCTCTGTCACCAGCTTCTGTGCTGGAGCTGCACTGACTTCATCCTCTGGCTTCAACTCACCGGTTTCTTTCTTGATCTCATTTTCTACAATTGGAATCTGTAAAACACGGGCATTAGATATTTGTGACATGCTGGAGCCAATAACATTGTTACACTCAATTCTAACTGCTGACGAACATACCTCTCCCAGAGACCTGCGTACTTCTGTCATCACACTCTGGATGTCCTCTTTGGTGCTGCAGTATTCACCTAAAATCCACAGGGCTCCCCTATAGATCCTAAATTACAAGGGCAGTGACAAAGGTCACACACATACAGATTACTACATACTACTGATTAACTCTGAGGTTAGACAGTTCTTTATTGATTTAATTTAGGACCATCAGATCATCTGCCCAAATTTCTACTGTTTCTTATATTTAGAAATATAGAACATAATATTTTGATCTATATCTATATATATATGTATATATATATATATAAACATACTTGACAGTTTTAATAGCGTGAAAGACTTCCAGCATCTTCTCGATGATGAGGGGTCTCAAGTTGTCAAATCTCTGAATGGCCTCTCGTACAAACTCCAGCACATCGGCAGCAGCCGCCTCATTAGTGTCACTTAAGAATTCCATCAGCTGTAAATGATTTCAACATACAGAGAGGCATCTGTGAGATGTGTTGTACTTCAACAGCATCATCTTTCCAGTGTATCTCAAAAACATAAAACTCACCACAGGTATGACATTTGCCGCCATATCAGGGAAACGCACACTGCAAGAGTGGAGCGTGCGCACCAGCAGCTGCCGGTACTTATCCGTGTCTTCATGTTCCGACACATTGTTTGTCTTGATCACTTCCTTCTTCAAAACAATCACCAACTGGAAAACAAATAGATTTCACTATAGTCATTCCATTTTTGTGTTCATGCTAGGAGATAAAAACAACAATGAAACGTGAATGGTTACACTGAGTACGCCACTAACCTCTTCTACATTTCGAGATGAAACAAGGTCTAGTGACAGCTGTAAAGTCTTCTTTCTGACTTCCAGGTCAGGAGTGCTGAGGACACGCAAAATGTCCATGACAAGGTCCTGAATAGGATAAAAGTTGAAAAGTTACTTTTTACTTATGATCTTTGAACTAAATATTGTTAAAAATGTTTCTGTAAAAAAGAAAACATGGCCATAAGCACCTGTAATACACGCTCATGAGTGGGATGCTCCTTCAGTTCAATCAGACGATCAAGAACAATCAGCTTCACATTATTGTCGCTCTCCTTGATAATCAAATCTATGTAGCACTGGGCAGCAGCCTAGAGTGTAAGAACACAAATTATGACTGACCGATAATATCTGCACTATTACAGTAGTTTCTAATATGAGACAATGTCATTATTATATAACAATTCTAATATACCTTAATAGCTGTTGGGGCACTGGAGAGAGTAACAAGAGTTCCAGCAGCTTCATATTTAACAGCTGGGCTGGACGACTGCAGGAGGTTGTAGATGCAGCGGATGAAGCGGGCACGCTCCGAAGGGTTGGCGTGGCAAACCTAACAACAAGCACAACAATAGTACAGACATTAAAACAGCATTTCCAACAGGGTGTGATCGTGCTACTTAGCATAAATAACTTACTTTGTAAATCAGCTCCACAATCACCAGCTGAAGAATATCGCCAAAAGTGTGAACTTGGTCAATACACGTGCTGAGGTAATCCAGAGCTCGATCCTGTGATTTGTGAAAATATAAACAAAGTGATTTAATTTAGGACTGAGAAGAATGAAGTGTAACTTACCATAACTAGGACTATAAACAAACAAAATAAGGTAATGTGCTACAAACCTGATCTGCATGAATCAGCATCATGAAAGCGTTTCTCTTACAGCTGGCATCTTTCTCATTGACAAGAAAATCATGGATCAGCTCTGGAGCATCTGGGATGAGGTGTTCAAAGTTCCTAAAACAAACATAATTCATTCAGTTGTTTTTTTGTTCATCCACCAAAGGTGGAACATGCATATGTTGAAAGGCAACTAAAGCTACTACATTACACAGTTAATACCTGTAGATGGTGTAAATGGCCAGGACAGCATTGCGGCGCACGTAGCTGTGACGGTGCTCCAGGCAGGCCCGGATCGCTGGCATGAGCGGCTCGAGCAACTCGGACTCCTTCAGCTTGCACAGGAAACGCAGAGTGGAGCCACGGATAAACTCATTGGGGTGCTGCAAGTCCTGGTATTAAGAACAGTTTACATTATGCTTTAAATACAATGCATCTAAACATACTATTTCAAATCACTAAAAATGATATGGTTTCTTTAAGATGAGAATGCAACTCAAACAAGTAATTGTGACAGCGTGTGTGAAAGAAGCATTTGTTGCCAGAGCATGGCGAGCAAATGGGATTACAGCCTTGGATTAGGGTGCTCATGAGCTGACATCTCTAGAGGTAAATGAGCGTTTAATCTGATGCTCACAGCAGCTGGAGGCCAGTGCAAAGATACCACAGTGATGTTTCATGTACCCTTTTTAGCTGATAGACAATAAGACATGCTGCTGCCTTTCAGACCTCCTAGACGACTTTTACCAGTTATCTTACCTTTCTGTAGGCGTCACAGACCAGAATCATCTCCTGCAGTAGCTTGCCATCTGGAGTTGTCTTGGGGACAATCTCCCAGAAAACCAGGAGCAGTTTCTTGATGGTATGATCTTGAAGTGGCAGCACGAAGCGAATTATGGTCATCAGCAGTCCTGGCAACTTCTCACCGTTCAGGATCATAATTATGACCTTCTTCAGGGCTTCAGTCTTTGCTTTGATCTCCCCCTTTTCTGTTTATGAGTAATATTATTATTATTATTATTTTGATGTACAATATTTAAATAATTGAAATCAAATGAAAATTTGCATTTACACAAATTTACATTGAAGATAGTTACCTAGATCTGCTTTGAGGCTGACTTCAGAGGGGGGCTCTGAGTCCGATGCAACATTGATCAGAGTGTAACAAACGTTCTCTGCAGCTGTCATTTTGCTGCCGGGCTTGTATCAGTTTAAAAGAATCCTTATAAACTCCACTCAACGGATAACTGTGAGAAAGTAAAAAGTAGACATAGTAAGTCAGTAGTATTTACTAGCTGTGAGGAGGTACACATTTCACAGAGAGCTTTCACTAACAGAGGAAAAGGAATACTATGGCTTTTGTGATGCATTATAAAGATCGGGATCAGTTACTGCAGAGCTGTCTAAATACACAGCACAACATATCAAGAGATAACTGTGGAAAGGAACTTAATAGATTTACTGAAGTACTGAATTCTGACAGTGGATTCTAATGTGAGATACATATACGTCATTATTGATGACACTTTGTAACTATCCTCCATTACTGCTGAGAGCAATACTACACGTTTTACTGTAGAAGTTAGCTGCCGCTCTTCTACATCCAATTTGTGTTTTCCAATATTCACACAGTTTCACTGGAATTTACATTTATAGTTTGTATTTTTTACTCATGTTTCATAGTTGGTTGATACAATATGCTACGGAAATAAAGGAACCTTCACCGCTATCAAATATTTTACAACGATCACTTTCTTTGCACTTTATGCTGCATCAAACTTCAACAAGTAGCGGCTCTATAACACAAATCATAGAAAAACTGCTACTACGACAGCAAAAGCAGCTGATAGACCCAAGCAAGAAACTGACACGCAGCGTTAGCGTAACGCACAAAGCGTAACGGCTAACTAAAGTCACGGCGTTAGCACCAACAATGAAAACGTTGAAATGCCACCATCTGGCACTTATTTGACTTATCAATGTGTTATTCTGTGCAATTATAAAATATCAATTGCTAACCAGCGAACGCTAGCTAAACCCAGCTGAGCCTGCACTAGCTAGCAATGAAATGGAGGACAGGAAAGCTAGCTGGATGCCTCAGCACACGCCACGGCTCGAAAACAAGCCGTCAGTTAGGTTAGATGAAAGTAAGTCGCATAAGTTACCTAAGTGCACGATTACTATCCTCCAAGGTGGCCTTCGATAGCCAGTTTTGGTTATTCACATCTGTAAAAACAAGAAGGTCCGCGAGCTGAGCTGCCACCTCGGCTCTCCGCTACTTCCTAGTGACGTGGAAGGTTACAGTCTGAGCCACATCACTGCTACCGTGCGCCAGAAGGGTCAATACTAAGCAGAAAAGCGAACGCGAACATGACAAGATGTTGGGAAATGAAAATACTTTCTCTTTATTTTGGAATAATAAAAAATTTAAAACGAAAAAAACGTATTCCAGGTTTACTATTTCAATGTTACATATTGATTATACAGACATAATGCATGAATGTAGACATGACACGCAGACATAAACATAAAAAAGTAAGAAAAGGCAAACTTTTACTGTTCTTTTTTGTAAAGAGTTTCCCAGACACTTTACTTTACAGTACTTCAGTACTTCTACTTACTCATATTTTTACTAGTAAATATGTTTCTAATCCAAACTTTAATTTTAATAGTAAGGTCACACCAAACTACATTTAGGACATTGAATATGAGATGGACTTGTGACCTGTCAAGGGTTCCAGCCTCTTGCCTAGTGACAGTTGAAACTAGGTCTTTTATCCATCCATGTGAAGACAAGTGGTTTAAATATTGGATGACTTGTGTCCTGAATGATGTTTACATTATCTTATTAATTTCAATTCCACAAGTCAACAAAACAGTTAGAGAGATCTTAATGAAATGCAGCACCCTCCAGTGGAACCTTGGCACTGACACAGTGGATTCATCAAAAGTAAATGGATCGCATCGTTTAATAATCATTCGTTGCAAGCAGACAACAATGGAACAACCAGACCCTGTTGGTCTTTATAGACACATCTGCTTAGAGTACACTTCTAGCATTGTCATACTGGTTTGAGTGCAGAAGTCATCCAGGCGCCTTTCTGTGTGTCCCTGTATCTGAGTGGATGGCTATTACATCATAACTAAATTTTTTTGAATGCAAGCAGGTTTCCCATCATAAGAAACACATTGTGTATCAGAATAGTGTTTCATGTGGGTTTTTTTTCGAGGTTTTTTTTTGTTGCAATTGCTTTTTAGGTTCCTTCAGTTTACATTAAATGAAATTTGTTTTTTTTTAAACAGCAACCTTTATATCACCGTTTGTTCACTGTAGAACCTTCACCTATTCATAGCAGCAGAGACTCAAGTGAAACCCAATGCAAGGCATCTGGGACATGCTTCGTCTATATTTTTAATTAAACCTGCGCTTTTCCTGCTGTGACATGTCATATTGTTGTTCGTGTTTAGACGGTAAAGCGTGTTATTTGTTGTTGGTAGGTCTAAGAGAATGTAATAGCATCATCGTAGCTGCATAAGACGGCTTTAATTTCAAGTGCTTAAAACTTTTGTTTACTGTGGGGACACGATGCCAGCAATCGTTTTATATCTACATTTAAGGGAATCGTGGCATCATTTTGTGCCAGTAATAAATAATGGTGTGTGTTTTTAACCTTTACAAATACGTCACAGGGACATTTTAGATTTTTTTAGAGCGCGTTGCTGCTCGACATTTCAAGTGAGATATTTTGATCAGCTAATTCGACAATCATCTAGTTTCACGCACAAGGCAGGCGAAACAATCGATAGCAGAGCCACACGATCCACAGACAGATTCAGTCACTAGGCTAAGACGTTTTAACCTCTTTGTTACCTCTTTAGGCTAGTAAAACATCTATTAGAGTATAAAACTAGCTAAAAGAATAGCGAACCTAACGCATGCGTCATGAAACAATTTAAAACAAGCAAGTTATAAAACAGTTGTCTCTTTTAAGTTAATTTCATTTTTGAACTAAAGGACACTCAAACTGCGCACATGTGAATTCAAGTCAAAAGGTTTTAAATAAAAAAAAGTATGTATGCAAATATACAGCAGGAGAGTGTTAAAAATGTTGATTTTCTGTTTTGACTTTTCTATTGAATAAGTTTCCTCGTTAATTGCAGCTTCAGAGTACAACGAATGTTACAAATTATTGTGACTATGGCAGGAGGCAGTTCAGGGCTGGCTCGTGGAGACGTGCAGTTCTGGCCGCGGCCTGTAGGCGGCCACCGAGAGCTCCGTTTCTGTAAAAACAACATCTCACCTTCTTTCTTTAGTCCAAGTGCTGGAGCACGTTTGACTGACCGTGGAGTGCGTTCGCTGTCATGTAGTTCCGCGCTAACACGGCGTGAATAGTACACGAGGGGGACTTTCTCCGGTGCGGATACGAGGGCGCCACAGTCGAGTCATGGCTGCACGGGAGGAAGGAGAGGTTTTGCACAGTAAACTAAGGCACCACCACGACGGAGCTGGAAGTGTAAACAGCTCAGAGGGCTTCAGGAACGGCTACGTGAAGAGCTGCGTCACCCCCCTCAAACAGGACCCTCACAGGGGCTTTTTCTTCAACGTGTGCAGGTTCTGCAACCAGGACGTTGTCGGCTCCAAACTGCTGAAGCTCTCTGCCCTCCACGTCGGCGCGCTCGTCGTGTTCGCGCTCTCCCTTCTCATCTCCAGGAGCTTGCAAAGTGACTCGCGCTGGGACGTGCGGACTTTTCTGTCGGGCTTCTCGCAGTCGGCGAGTCCTCTGTTCAGCATCGGATGCGCCTTCTTCTTCCTGACGTTCTACCTGCGCAGGAAGACGCGGGAGAGCAGCCGATGCTGGCTCGTGTCGCTGCCGGCGTCGTGCTACCTCGGGGACTTTCTGGTGCTGCGCCTCGCGCCGTGGGGAGAGGACCAGCACCAGGTGCAAATGGTGGGCAGGTTGCTGTTCGTGCTGGGCTGCGTGGGGCTGCTCGCGCTCGTGCCCACGCTGCGGCTCAAGCACAGCGTCCTCGTCCTGCTCTTCGCCAGCGCCGTGTGGCTCGTCTCGCTCACGAGTCTGAGCAGCCTGCCCGCGCTGCTCCGGCCGCTGCTCGCCTGCGTCGCGGGGGTCTCGGGCTCCCTGCTGGGGCTCAGCTTCGAGCGCTGTTGCCCGCCGAGGGAAGCGCTGAGCGGGGCCGCCAGCACCGAGCAGAAGGTGCCCGTGATCCGACCCAGGAGACGGTCCAGCTGCGTGTCGCTCGGGGAGACCTCCACCAGCTATTACGGCAGCTGCAAGGCGCCCCGCAGACCCTCGCTGCCCTGCATATCCAGAGAGCAGGTAGGCGCCCCCACCCCCCACGCACCCCACCCCACGCAGGCCCTCGGTCCGCCGCGGCCAGCGGAGCACACGTGTGCGCTGGGAAGCCAAAACAGCCCGCTTAGAGTCGGGACCAAGAGCAAAGAGTTTCCTCACAAACAGACATTCGCCAAATCATCTGCCACGCGTTTAGACAAGCATCGGAACAGCGAAGGCTCTTATTTTGAAAGACGTGTGGGCATGACAAATGCCAGGCAGCAGGCTCTGTAATCAATACATTTCCCATAAACTGAAAAAAAGTGTGTGAAGTATGTGTGATGAAACATGTGAGCCGTCCCCTCACTTGGCCTGCTCTGCTCCTCATCACACCGGCAGTTATGCCTATCTGTAATTTCCTTTAAAAAAGTTTCTGTAGTTAATTGATAAGGCGTCATCGCGCACCTCCATCAGAACAAGCGGTGAGGACGACACTGTTCTATAGCAACAGGATGAAAGGGCAGTCATACAAATGACTACACGCACTCTATTCACCCTGTGTTGCTTTTTCCTTTTGTCATCATCAAGCTGTATGACAACAGTGTGTTTATTCAAAGCCGCGGCAGGTCTGCTGCAATGTGAGACCCTCTATACTTTGTTAGTTGGGTAAACCAATCCGCCTATAGGCAAACAGACTATTATGTTGCTTACAATGCGCTTTGAGTAGAAAATATACTATTATAGTAATAGATTATTTTGTGTTGTTTGTGTTACTGTTTTGTGACAAGCAAACCTCGCTGCTGTGTTGTGGGCGCCAGGCCATCGCCTCACACACATTGTTCTCGTGCCCTTTGAGCTTTGTTAGAAATGATAAGAGGACTAAAAATGTATCCGAGCAGTTTGTCTCAGTTGGGCGATTTCCAGCAGTTGTTTTTCCGCCTCATTGTGTTTCAAGCTATCAGAAGCTGAACATCCACACCGAGTTAGGCCTCAAACAGCACATGTGAAAAAACTGGGCGTTTGATTTGGTTGAAGGACATTTTCTAATAAATTTCTTTACTTTTAAAACAGTTTTGCAATACAAACTTTAAAAAAATTGCAATATATTAAATGTTAGTATTGCCATATCTTATTTACTCAGTTATCACCTTCCATCTGTTTTGGTGTATTTAATATTAAAATCTGAATCACAATTTACTGTAAAGTTGCTCCCCATAATTTGTTTTAGACTTAAAGTAAAATGCGTAATTATTTTCATGGCCTTTTTTAAGTTGGTAAAAATTTAAAGCAGTTTCCTTCCCTGTTCAAATCAGTTACCCTCATATTTCTTACTGACCCACACCCTCATACCAAATATGTTAATTCTCTGTTGTTACTGTGTAAAATTTCATAAATACAAACTGGGACAATTTGCAGAGTGTTTCTGAACAGAACAAGGACAATTTGTGCAGAAGTGGTTTGATAAGAGATTATTGATTGTGCAGTCATGCAGTCTTATCAGCTGAATATCTGACATGCATCGTTATCCATGCTGAAAGAAAACGGACGAAATTGCAGCTTAGTGACTAAAACGGAGCAAGGGCATGAAGACACTTGTCCGTCTGTGGATCTCTGCTGGGAAATGCCAGTCAGATGCATTCAAGTCTGCGTTGCCTGTTCGCTGTGAATGTAAACGTGCGCATGTCCGTCTGTAGGTGTCAAACCATGCGGCTTGTGTGATGCGTTGAACCCACTGCATGCTGGGAAACAACTTGATGCGCTTTCTTTAGTTTTTAAGCACTATGATTTTTTTTCCTTTCCTGCTTTTCTGACAGGAAGTCAGAACTGTAAACTGAGCATTAAGGTCGAAAAATTGTAACATAACCGCTCTGTGTAGTAATGAGTGATTTGATACAAAACCCGGCCGCTTGCGTCAGAGGCAGGCAAAAAGAGACACAAAGGAAAATTCAGAAGGAGTTACTCAGGGTTGACTGGTGATGTCTGCGCTTCATCTTCACACACATTTTGCATACCAACTGTCAGCAGCCCCTTCTCCTCACTCAGGGTCACTGCTGTTCCTTCACTTGGTTGTTGTTATTTGCAGCATGTTGTTTAATGCATGTGATCGTTTTGTCACTTATTTAGCTAGACTTTATAATATCATAAACAATTTAAATAAATGTAGATATCATTTAAAAATTTAAGTCATAACACAGCATTTAATCTATATTATCATCATAAATTGGAAATGAATAGTTGAAACTTGTTTGTGTGCTCCTGAAAACCCTGTAGAAACCAAGGAAGACTTGTAGTTTTCTTTATAATTTATTTATGTAGAGTTCTTACCACTTGGTTTGTGTTTTGAAAGCCACATCGATGTGGATGCAGAGTTGTATCCGTCCGTTATCTAAGCTGCTTATCCTGTTAAGGGTTGCTGGGGTTCTGGTGCTGATCCCAGCTGTCGCTAGGCGAGGGCCAGGGTAACACAGGGTACAGTCTAGACAGGTCGCCAGGGCCACTTCAGGGCTGAAACCTATAGAAACATACAAAAACACACAATCATTCACGCGCCTACATTTGTTGTCCACATGGATTCACTAACAGCAAGTCTGGATTGTAGAGGAGATCCACACGGGCCCAAGCAGAACATGTAAACAATGACACTGTTATGGTAGTTACTAGTAATTACCCAGAGGCTAATTAATGTAATAACTGTGTAGAATTAGAAGAATGAGAATTACAAGAATGTAACAAGACAATACAATGAGTCTGATCTATCAATCTATTAATTGATTAAAGACAAATGCTGCTGTTGTTGTTTTTATTATATTTGCACTGGTAGTTTTTTTATGTAGTGATGTGTTGTTTGTCTGTTCATCCCCCGTGTGTTACAGCGTTAAGTGTCCAGTATTTGGACTGGGTTAGAAAAGCCAGTTGGTTGCTAATTGTGCTAATAGCGAGAAACCCGTGAGGCTAGGTGGCTTTAGCAAACACAGCAAGTCATCTCCTGTTTTCCTTAATGTTTATCAGTCGCTCAAAAGTTCATGGCTTGCAGTAACTTTTACATGTGGCTGCTAAAATTAGCAACAGCGCTAGCGACCAATTCCTGCAGCTGGATACGTTAAGTGCTCATTTCCTGCTGGTAATCTTTCACGTTAGCGTGACGCATGCGGTGGCTCTTGTGGAAATGTGGCGCGGCGTGTTGACGCTGTCGGTGCCTGGCTGGACACGCACCGGAGGCTTTTCAGATGAGTCGGCAGGTGAAAGTTTGGGTGGACGTCCTATTCATCATTGTTGCCGTTGAGTTATCAAGTCACTGAACAATCTGTAGAAATATAACAGCCTGCCCAAAGTGGCTGGTGCAGAGATTTAGTTCAACACAGCACATTGCAGCAAGTATTTCGCCTGTGATATGCATGAAAAGGCTTTTAGACCCACTTTACCAGAGTTTCCTGAATTTCCTGAATAAACAGAATTGTAAGACCCCATGAACATGAGAACAGGTACAAGGTTATCAGCAGACTGTTGAGTTGGTGTCGATAGGAAGCAAGGATTTCTATGTTGGGATTTCACAGACTGAGCACAGTTGCGTCCTAAGTATGCACTGTATGTGTTTAATTAGGCGAATGCTTTTTATGCTTGTAAACTTGTTCCGCACGTGACGACAGGTATTAACTCAACCTGCAGCTCCACTGATCACATGCAGCTGTTTGGTGACACATTTAAAGCGATCTTAGTCAGGATACACAACAGCAAGATAGAGTTGTTGAAGCCACATACGCCAACAAATCTAATATCACCTGTTATATAATATAATAACCTGTTGGTTTTTATTTTTAACACGTTCAATGTATAAAGACTGGCTTTATTGTTGGCATGTTTTAAATGCTGTAAAATTAGTGTCTCTTAGTGATTATAAAGTTAGAAATCCTTTTGTTTTTGAAGGTTGATGCTTTTTCATTTTGACTGTGTGTAATAGCAGATGTGAGTCTCCGTAGCTGGCGAGCTCATGGTTTTATAGGTGTGATCCTTACACGTGTCCCACGAAGAGGAGGGGAAACCCTTCGTGGCTGCTGTCGGCACCCAGGACAGTTTTTCCTGTCACAGTCATTGGGAAGATTTGTCTCATTCGGTTCCTGTTAAAGTTCATTTCAAAGTCTCAGTTCTGCCACAGCAACTTAAAACCTCTTACTCATGCAAAGCTTTATGGATTGACCGCAAGCACCAAGGATCATTTCACTGATCCTGGATTTATTGCATTAACTGTGTCACTCTATTACGTTAAAATCTTCACTAAAACACCTAAAATAAGTGTCAGTGGCTTATGTAATTTTACACTGAAGAAGGAATATTAAAACCTGGTATTTTCAAATTCATGGTAACATTACTTCTGGTTGAAATAGTCACAAAATTAGACTATTTTGAAGTGTGACACACGAGTAAGACCTTGGGTGCAAGCGCTGGCACTGGATTAAGGGAGAAGCCTCCTTTCCTTTGCCCTTTTTTCATTCTTTATGTGGTTCCCACTCGACGGGGGCAGGCAGGGGTAAATAACACACTCAACTCGGCCCCCTATCCGGACGAGAACTAGGCAGGCTGCAAAAAGAAAGGCTGGAGGAAAGAGCGGTGCACACGCAGAGCAGCCCTCAGCTGTCACGTTTGCTTGCTGTAAAGCCATGTGGAATGATATAACATTGACGTCACAACCCAGTGACGTACTACAGGGTGATTGCAAAGTAGAAAAAAAGGCCAAGTCTTATTAATCGCCCTGTAGAATATAGTGTCTGCCTCTAGCAGTGATGAGAGGGGAAGAAATTGTCTTTGCAGTGTTGAGGTGCAGGAACGGACTGTGCACCACCGCTCGTTGAACCAGAAAATCAGACACGACTAAAAGCAGTTTAACTTTTGATCATGTTTTCTTTCAAAGTAATATATTCAGCTTTCTTGTGCTTTTGCTGGCGTGTACACTATTTGATGGCTGACACTGTCCTCACACCGACTAAGTGTATTGAAGTTGTTTCGTAATGTTTGCTTTGATTATACAAATCCTCATCTGTAACTTAGCGCCACGGCGAGAGCGTAATTAGATAAATAAATTCAGATCCAAATCAGGTTTGTGGATTAGAAATAAAAATGTTGTCAGTGTCATTTATGGTATGAAAATGTAATAAGGAGTCGTTGTTTTTAATGGTTGATTGGTTTCCGCATTAAATGACCTTTTGCACCGTTCATACGGTTTACATCGTGTGTGCACATGAGAGCCTGCGTGTAGTGAAACTCTGTGTGGTGTGTGTGGTGCTAAAGCTGTTTTCCACTATAGTAGTAGAGTAAATTTCCTTATAAAACATTCTTTTAAACATTTAAATGCATAAAGAATAATTTAATATTTTTGGATATGCTCTCACGAGCTCTGGATGTATAATGACCATAATGAATTTATTTTCTTAAAATGGAGTTCAGTCTCGTCTGTCTGGTTCATTGTCGACCAGTAAACGTCTTACATTTGTTTTATTCATAACAATAAAAATATCCACGTTCCCAGTTATGGAGAAAGTTCCCCCGGCCGACTGTTACGATATAATTCTGTTTGATGAATTGTGGCCTAACCTGAGCTGCAGCTTAGCTGGAGTGAAAAGCAGACGGACGTGTGAAGTCAACCTCAGCGTTTTGGAGCTTGTGTAACAGTTCCATATCAAGACCAAGATGTCCCACAGCATTGCTTAGCAACTCCTCAGGCAGCTCCGATAGCATCGGTAAACAGATTGTAGATGTCACATTAGGAACTGAATCAGCGGTTAATGTGAAATCTCCCATTCCAAGTGTTTTAACGCACATGACGCCTGCGCTCATTCAGACGCTGTTCACATTGAATTGCTGCTGCTGGAGTGAGGCCGCCGGGAATGACACGCTCTTCCCACATTTCTGGCGTCGCAGCTAATCCCCTAACTGCTCTTAACGCGACGCGGGCGGCGGAAAGGGTTAAGCCGCGAGAGGGGCCGTGTGTTCGGCTGACTGCAGAGTGAAACAGGATGCAGCGACTGCATTGTCAGCCTGCTGGTGTGAGTGCAAACAGATGAGGAAATGCTGGAGCGGGCACTCTAAAACTTGGGTTGCCCTGGAAACGGTTTGCGTCATGATCACCAGCAATTAGCTTGCAGCTCTTTAGTTTTCATGATAGGTCTGCTAGAGCTTAGCCTAATGACTCTGGTGTCTGAGGAGTCGCCGTCAAGAGAAAACTCGCACAATATTCACGGAGAGATCTGGTTTCCTCTTTGCTCTCGTAGTTTGTTTATGACTGGGCCCATATATGATTTTTGGGGGCAGAGCTGTGGCTTTTTGTGATGTTCTGGAAGAGCTGGACAGCGTGTCCCCTCTTTCTTCTTTTTCTCTAATGAGCCTTGATGTGATGTCCTGACCTAATCTATCTGTTTGTATTATCATCTGCACAAAGCTTATTTCTGGCTGAGTTTGTATATTGTTGGGGCCCAGAATGTTGGCCTGCAGACAGGGACGTCGAGCCCCTTCTATCAGCTCGTTTGGGGCTTTTTCATCCTGATGAAGCAGCCTCTCGCACGCGGCCTGTTCCCTATTGTGTAAAAACAGCGAATGTGACGTGACCGAGTCTGGTAACAGTCACAATTAAAGTGCGGGACGTTGCCGCGCAGCTCGTGTCCGGGGATTTTGATTCCCAACAATGCGAGCGCTCCAGACGGCTTGGCTTTAAGGTTCAGGATGAGGTTATTGAACCCTGCGTGTGTTAACTGTTTGCTCGGCCCAGTGACGGGGAACGCGAGCGCTGGCAGGTTAAATTAAAGAAGTAGCGTGAGGGTAAATGAGTAGGAAGCCTCGCTTTTACCCACCGTTAATAATCTCTAATCGCCTTTAATAACGCCTCTTTTTTATTTTATAGGTAATGATGCCAGACATTACACAGACATACAGCGCTGTAATAACTTTCTGCTCTACTTCTGGTTTTATCCTCAGTTTTTTCTCTGAATTTCTCTCGGCCTTTCTCTGTGCGCCTCTTTTGCAAACGGTGTCAGCACTGCTGCTTTTACACCAAAAGGCTGTTGCTAAGTGACGGTTGACGTCAGCCGCAGCTACAGAGGAGGGCTTGTGTGTGTTTAGCAGCTGAGGGCAGATCCTACTGAAAAGGGCAAAACTGTGAAGCACTATTAGTCACTGCAATGAAAACCCTAACTCCAACCAACAGGATCGCCATTTCCTACAACTCGGCACAATTTATTCGGAGTGACTTATGGTGAAAAGTGAATCTTTCAATGAGGTTTAGACAAAAAAAAATTCTGGGGAGAAGCTGCACCCGGCCAATCCCCACCCCCTTTTCTTCACTTTTCCTTTAGTCTGTTGCTGTCTCCTTTTCTTTCTCACTCTAACCCCTGTCTGCCCCTCCCCCAGTGCATGTGCACGCACACACACACACACACACACACACACGCTCTGATGGCGGACCCCCTCTCCACCCCCACCCCCCATTTATAATCTAAGTGAGAATTTGTCTGACGTGGGTTTTAGTGTGATAACTCCCGTATCCAGGTTGCTCTTGATCTGCTCTCCATTGTTCAGAGTAATCACTTCCTGGGGACCTGCATCGCCCCCCTTATCCTTTCTGTCTCCTGTGACAGCGTACACCATTAAACTTGACCTGCTACGGGCTAATAGATCCTTTTTAATTCAAGTCGAAATTGTCTATTTCTTCATGAACACTTGCTTTGCTGTTGGTAAACAAAAAAAATCAAAAGGAAATTTTAGAGTCATGTTGGAGTCATGACGTGGTAATTGAGTGTGCGGAGAGGAGCCGGGGCCTTTGGGCCGAGGTCGGTGTTTGCAGCAGTCACATTTAGCTAAGTAATGGCAGAGTGAGCGAGTGGAGACCAGCGGCCTGTAATCACACACACACTGCAGCTGATGCACAGCCTGCTGCTCACACACAGTCGGGCCTGACCCCAGTTGTTATTGCGCCTTGTGGAGACCCTGACAAATGTATTTAAACAGCCTGAAGTCTTGTTTAGTATCATACTGAATCTCCCCATCTTTACAGGTGTGGCTTTGCTACCTTCTGGTTTTAATAGAGACCTGGAGGTGAGGCCCGTGTCCACAGCAAGCTCCTGGCACAGGGCACGACACACTGGATGCTCGGTCGTTGGCTGGGGGTAGACGTGGATTAAAGATGCAGTATTTGCGTCATAAGGTGAAATCTAGCGGGCAGAGTTACTATATAGAAAGTCTCACATTACTGTTGCCAAGTGATGTGAAACACAGAAGCATCACTCTGCCTGTTTGTACAAGTAATAAAGTACACTGAACGTTCCTTTATTTACGCCTGGATTTTTCCAGACTAGCCGCTGTAGAACACATCTGCATCCAAAGCAAAAGTGATGATGATGATGCTCAGAACAGTGTTTAAGGCAAAATATGATAAAAAAAATTCAAAAGTACCAAACGCAAACTCATGGCAAAAAAAGGTGAAAAATAAAGACACAAAGCATCACAACATTTGTGACTTGGGTGAAAATCTGATCGTACCGACTTTAAGTGCCGCATGTCACGGTCACTTCCCTTTGTCTGAAGCCGCCAGCTGCTGCACATGCACGTGCAAGACGTGGAATTCATGTGTTGTATGGTGACGTCACTGCACACGTGTTTTGAGTGCATGCAGCGGGGTGGCCTTGGTCTCAGATTGGCCCCAAGGATCTGCGAGCAGAGTTGAGAGCAGAGGTGGCAGCGGGTGACGGTCATCGGAGGTACGAACGTAGATGCAAAGATGAGGGCGTTAGCGGCGCATGTGTCTGTAAACACACAAACATGTACTTCATTATTTCTGCTTCTGGGCCTCCAGACGCAGTGCAGCCACAGTCCTGGTGAACTGGTATGCCTCACCTCTTCTCCCCTCAGCTCTTTTTGTAAACATAATTCAGGTTTGTTTGTGTGACTCTGACTCACAGTCAGCCAGTGTTCCAGTGTTTGAGCCATGTGGCATGTGTCTCAGGTGATGTAGGCAGAGCCTGCACAAACCTTTGAGCTCCTTCTAACAGATGTCAGGGTCTAATGTAAACTCAGCCGCCACCTGCTGAGTCTGCTGGTTCCTAAGGAAAAAGGAAACCTTACAATCTTGCTGCTTTTAATTTTTTTCAGACTTTTTGTTACTTGTGTGAGGGACAGTGTTGCCTCTGGGTTTGTCTTTTGTTGAATGCATCAAAATCAGACATAAAATATCTACAAATGAATTAGATTCCCTGCTTCCCGTGCTCAGCTGTTAAAATAGGAGCCATTTGACCTGTACATCCTGTGATGGTCTCCCTCAAACAGACGTCGTACTTTGCTGATGCATGTCAGTGGTTTGGGAGCATGATATCGATCTGACCCTAATTTGCTCTGGTATTTTACATGCGTTATAAACCAGGTGCTTGTGTTGTTCAGCTGCTTCCTTAACTTGAAGCCTCTGTCTTTCTTCGCTGTATCTCTTCAGCTGTGTGTTTGTCACAAGGAGCACACGGCTTCATGGCAGGATTTCATTTTGACCTGAACTGAGCCTTATCATTTAAATAACACATCAACCCATTACTATGGACGGTGCAACAGCGTAGGGCTTCATGGTGTCGTAGCATTTAGCCTCTGACCTTAGCAGGGTCACTGTGTGTGTTCAGCTATAGAAAGCGTGTTGTCGTAGCCTTATCAACAGAAGTGACCTGTGGCACACTCACGGGGAATTCCTTCCAGCATTGTCTAGTAAAAAATTAAAGTTTAAACAATTTTAATAGAAAGCTATTCCAAAGTTCACGCGTAAAGCTCTCAGGACACAGATTTTCATATCTAAACAGCTTTTTTTTAAATCCTTCCCTTTTATCTCTGCTTTGGTCTTCACCACCTCTTAAGAGACTTATCTGACCATTATCTTTACCATCTGTTACCATCCTTTGTCTGACGTTATGGCTGAACGGGGCTTCCTGCTGCTGCTCAGTAAAATCTGCAGGTTGAACTGTACCGAGGGATGCAGATGTAGAGCAAAACTATTCATAAGTGACTAGAAGCTTGTATAACCTGTGTTTCGTGTGTATCGATAAATGCACGTTTCTGCTGCTTAGTTTTGGGTATAAGGTCTGTTCCAGGTCTGCGATCCACTCACCATGAGAGTGAGAGCATGGAAGGATAGGCTGCAACACGCCCTTTGTTGCTGTGGAACAACTCCTGTCCTTGAATTTCACCAGAAGAGTGGACAAAGTGGCTTTATTGTGTTCTCAAACAACTGGACAAGTAGACGGATGTTTAGGTGGTTCTGGCCATGTTGCGTTTGGACCTTTAAGTTGACGTGCAGCAGTGTGAGCTTCAATTTTACGTCCGTACGCGTATCTCCATTGGCGGCTTTGTGAATGCGGTCTGCGGAGGAGAGAGGAGCCGGCTACAGCCAGTGTCGCTCGCTCGATTGTGAATGATTTACCCAGCACGCGTTTCTTCTCCCACCGTTCCTCGGGCCCGTGTCTCTTTCCCTGGTTCCGTGAGCTCCTCCTCTCTCCGCTGGCTTCTAATGGATGGCGTCCCTGCTCACATGCTTGTTATTGGCCAGAGCTCCGGTGTTCGGGCGTTAGGTTGTGTTTATGAGAGGAGCCTGCCGTGATTCTATGATAAAACCAGATGTTCCCTTACAAGGCTTCAAGCCTCCCTCATCCAGCGCTCATGTCCATATCAGGTATAACCTTCCTGTTGTACTCCCAGCACAACGGATCGCCCTCCGGCTCTGCAGTGGTCCAAAAGTTAAATGTTCACATACATCATAGATTTGTCCTTTGATAAGGACTCTGGGTTAGATTATTGACAGCAAATGACACTCAATTATTTACCGCAAATGCAAAATATTAAAAACATCAAAGATGAAGCTGTTAAAGATCAAACTAACGGGACCTTTGATATTTGCGCTGTGACTTAATGTGGTTATTTATAGTCCTGCTGTAAACACAAAATTGTTTTGTCTTTTTGTTTTCGTTACATAAATCATCAGTCAGAAATATTTCCTAGCAATAAAAAAGTAAATTTAGCATTTAATTGTGCAGATATTGGCTTCATGTGTTACTTATTTGTGGGGCTGAATTTAAAATTTTTTTTCCTGCTTTTCAATTGTTGTGTTCATTTTTGTTTTACATAGTTCCGCTTCTTGTAGGAAGGCAACACATGCTCTATTTTTTTATTTCTGTATTTTTAAATTATATTTTCTTTCTCACCTACTTACTTTATTTCTTTTGTAATAAGGGATTTTGAGTCAGTGCTTCCTCATTCCAGCGAGCCTGTCTTCAATAAGGTGTCATGTAATGCTGGCGCGGCCTCAAGCCGCAAGGCTCATATTCAGAGTCATGCTCCGGATCCGTAGACGAGCTGCAGTTACACCACTGAATCATCAGACATCAAATCGAATCAAGTGATTGTGGCTCAGTGCCGATAATCACGTCTACCTGTTGTCATTCGTGGAGCTTCTACGCACGTGTTCCTCCAAAGGCTCGGAACAAAAAATGACTTACAGCGCTTCATTATTCCAAGAATTGGAAGTTATCACATTCACTTTATGTCACCAGCTCAAAGTTTATTGAATGTCAAAACGCACGGCTGTAATAATAACAGTATGAGACATAATTTGACAGCTGTGTAACATTTTCAGAGGCGTGATTCAATCACACGTCGTCAGGATGGTGACGTACACGCTGCAGCCACGCTCTTCGCTTTGCAAAGTAACCTACCTGGAATGTTGACTTGCACATATTTGATTTGCCAGCTTAGTGTGCAGCCAGATGACGTTGCCTGGGTTGACGTGCGCCGTTGTAAAAGTTTCTTTTTTCTTCTCATCAGACAACCCTGTGATTTGTCCCAGAGCCCACAGTCTCGGTAAAACGAGCGAGGAGGCTGCGGCTCTGGAGACGGGGAAATGTAAAATGTACGGACTAATGAAGCCATGAAAACGAATCTTCCTGTTACACCTCAGCGCGAGCAGGATGTGTGATGCTCGTCACAGACAGTAAAACTCTCTGCCTGAAAAACACCCGGCCCGACATCCCTCTTGCCCCCTGGTGTACGCCGAGTCTTTGAGGAGACGGGGTTCAAACAGCTCCTCGGACGCCGTACCTGCCGTGGGCCGATAGGAGCCGAGCAGAGCCAGCTGTGGAGATGAAAACACAGCGCAGGGGCCACAGGAGGCAGATCTGGTTGCTTATTGTAACTTAATAAACGGCTGCTTACATTTTTCTTTGATGACATGTGAAGCTGTCGTCAGGCCCTGGTCGTACATTGTGTGCGTCACAAGGTGAAGGATCCTTTTAATAATTGCTGGCCTTAACGCTGGGCAAACGGGCTGTGTTTATATTTCACCGGCAGCACGGGCGACTTTCCGAAGTGCCGTTTGAAGTATTTGCGCTCGGGCTCGGTGCCACCGCTTTCCAAAGGTCAGACGTGCTCGCTGGAAGTTCCTGCCGGTCTCCTGCAATAGCCGTGATTGTGAGTTCTAGGTCACCAGAAAATTTAGACCCAGATAAGATGTAACCTGCATATAGCGGCTGCGCTGCCGACTGCCTGCAGCTATTTATAGGGGCATGATTTACTGAGCGGCTTCCAGTAAATGTGGAGCCCGGGATTATGTCCCTTCATGTGGAATATGTCTTCCTGTGTAAAAATGTCATCATAGAAGATGTTAAAGCCGCATCGTTTTTCTGGTTTTAGTTGATTTGATGCTCGACTTACGGCTCTGAACTCTGTTAATGAATACACATGCCAATACTCGCACTGCAGAGCAGACGGTGTCCCGTCTTCTAGTCTTGGCTGAGACACGTCTGCGTCCACGCACATCCTCAGTAGCTGACCTGCCTGTCGCCGCTCCCTCGCTCGCTCCCTCGCTTTCTGGGATCTGACGTGCTGCGTGGCGCACCGTGTGCTCAGAAGAAATGGGAAACAAAGGCGCGCTGTCGGATCAGACTGCGGTACGCGCTGTGTTTTGCACATAACGGAGCCTCGGCGCTGATCGGCGTCAGAAAGTTGCGCCTTTGCAGCGCGTAACATACCATTGTGGGAAAAAGTTCATCAGTGACGTACGAGGGCTGACCTTACTCAGATTGTGGCATTTATGTTGTTCCTGCATGTTGTGTTTGTCGTTATGCAAGCTCCATTCTTTGTGGTGAGCTGCCACTTACGTGAACTCCATCTGTGACTCAGTACTGACAGTTACACAGATTTTAGCGTCTGCCGAACTTCAGGTTCATTGTCAGGCCCGTTGTTGTTCACCTCTTTATCCTCAGCTCCCTCAAAGTAAAACCGATAGTAGGCTAATAGTTTATATAGTTAGAGTTAAAGTATCAACGTGTCCACATATCATTTGTTTCTACCTAATGTGTTGTTTTAATTCCGTAATGTAATATATGATATGTACATTTTAATGTTGGCCTGGTTGATGCTGCCTTTGCTCCCTGTGTATCAATCTTTGCTTCATTTTTGTGAGACACTGGCTGATGAAATGTCCATTATTGTTTGTGCAGAATTTCTTTGATAGTTTATTCCTATAACTGTAACGCTTAGATGCAAGCTTTGACTCCAGTATCACTACTTTGTGACTTTGGGTAAACTCCGGCTGCAGCGGCAGATGCGGCTCCAGAGCCTCGTTGCAGTTGCACAAATAGCGCAGAGCCATAAACTCAACTGCCTTTCACTCTGTTAAAGCAGTGAGTGTGGTGAATTCAGGAGGTTCGTGTTTTATTGTGCATCATTTTCCACTTATTTGCTCTCAACCGTTCATCCCTGCGACCTCCTCGTGTGCAAACAACCTGAACTAACTAACTTCATGCAGATTGTGTTTTAGTTAAAATGTGATACTGGATCAATGTGCACCTGTAAACGGTCCGATCACCAACACGCGCGGCCACCAGCTCCGTTCAGGAAAAACATCTTCTCGTGTTAATCTGTCCTGATCACTATCTGGCTGCACATGACGTCCGAAGCATTTTCTGCTACACAATGCGTCCAAACAATGATAAATTACTGTGTTGCACTTACGGCCTATTCTCCACTGCAAGCGAGAACAATAGGTTGTTCAAGATGAATGGCTGAGGATAAATGTCTTGTTTCTTGTGTTAAATGCGTCAGTGCAGCGCTTTCCTGTTGCCTTACACTAAATACTAACAAACACTTTGTGGCCCTGCAGGGCCTTCAAAAAGTCACGCAAATCAATTTTCTCATCAGGTTTGCTGTTCTTGTGTCTTAAAAATGGACTACAAAACAACCTAGAGGTTCTAGAGGGTTGGGAAAAATGAGGAAGCAACCAGCTCCTACTAATCCAGGAATCTATGAGTTCTGTCCTTCAGGCAGCTCAGGCTTGACATCCAGCCTCTAGAGCTTTACTGGATACACCTGTATGCTTCGGTGATGAGTCCGGTCTTGTCTGTCTGTCTTCGGGAACAGATGACGCCTCAGACTCTTCCGTTCCATGTTGACGCCTAATGAAGCCTCGCTGGTTCCACTAAACTGGACCTGTGGGGCGCAGACGTAGCTGTTTCCAGCCACAGCCGCCTGCTTTAGTGGATTCCCTGGGTGTGAGTCTGTAGGCCGTGCTGCACCTCTCATCATGTAAACAATGAAAACAGCAGCCCATGGCCGGGACAGGAGGGGAGTAGCTTCCTGGACGTGTCTGTGTACGTCCAAACCACGTAGAACATCTGTGGAGCGACCTGAAGAAGCAGCGGACAGACACTGAGAGTGATGAAGCTGCCAGAGCCCAGATGTTTGGCTCTAAAGCACGGATGCGTTATGTTTTCATTAGGCGCTAATGATAGGTTTTAAAACTGTCTCTCAGCCATTTGTGTTGGTTGTGATATGAAGGTTTAGAGGAAGTTCAACAACCAGATGAGCAAGGCATCGGTCGCGTATCCACCAACTGGTTCCATTCCTTGAATGGTTTGGATTTTTGACCGCGTCGTTTGTCTTCCCATAATTCACTGGATTGTGGCCAAACAGGCCAGCGCACCAAGCAGCCGATGGCGTCGCGTGGCGGCAGCACTTCAAAGTGGAACCTGGAGACGCGGCCGTGACAGGAAGGGATGACACCGTTGTCTGGTCTGGGAATCCTCCCGGGCGCTGCCGGGTCGCGTGGCGCCGGGCGACGGCGGCGGGCGGAGGCGCTGCAGGAAGCGGGACTTTCCCGTTGGGTCTGTTTGCAGGTGTCAATGGGTTTTGTGGTGGGTTGCATGGGGTCTGCTGGCCGCTGCGTCTCCTCCCACAGCATAAAACACACAATTAGGGTAAAGTTTGGCCTTGTGAACGTCCTTATCTCTGGTTTGGGCTCAACGTTGTAGTTATTCTCCTTCTTTACAGCCGTCTTGTGTTCACTGTTATCTGGGACAAAGCATAGTTATTTTAACTGGGTCGTATCAAACCCAGTCTGTATTTATTATTGGTAACTCTGAGTATTGAGGGGTTTTATTGCCCGTGATAAGTTCTGAGTTGAGCAACCCTGGGTAAAAGAGTTTATAATAAACAGCGCAAGCTTTAGTGATTTCTTAACTTCCTGAATTTAGTATTAATAATTAACACAAAGTGTGGACTGTGTTGTTGATTGTGTCATCTGTCTATTTTCCGTATTAGAGAGTGGGAAACATCTTTGGTTTGTTTGCATGAGTCAGTCAGACTAGAGGAACCATCTGCTGGTTCCTCTAGTCTGTCAGCTGCACCGAACCTGAGGTCTGAGCTCCGCCGCCATGCTACAGGCCCAGCAATGTCCTGGCACACACACACACACACACACACACTGCAGACCGCTCCTCTGGATTATTCTCTTTCCTGAACGCGGGCCAAGAAACACTGGACTGTGCTTTCTTGTTCTCCCTCCACATCCTCTCCTCTTCCTGTGCGTGTCTTGACAGCTAGAGCCCAGTTCTCATTATCAGCGTGTGCACGGCTGCTGACGCTGTGTGTGTGTGTGTGTGCGTGTGTGTGTGTGTGTGTGTGTGTGTGTGTGTGTGTGTGTGTGTGTGTGTGTGTGTGTGTGTGTGTGTGTGTGTGCGTGCGTGTGTGTGTGTGTGTGCGTGCGTGCGCGCGTGCGTGTGTGTCGCTGCAGACTGACGTCAGCAGTGCCCTACTCCTCTCCATACAAATGCCCTGCCCGCCATTGATTCCTTCCCCCCGTCCTCCACTCTTATTAGCATGTTTTTATCACCAGCACCTCTCACACCACCGTGTCAGAGCCCAGCTAATATGACACACTGGTGTAACTGACTCGTCGTCTAATAGCTCGCACAGGTTTATTGAGTTCTGTTAGGAAATATTTATGACTTGTGTCATCCTAAATATTTGTATATATGTGAAGAATAATTTTGTTTTTGCAGTTTTTCCCCTCTGGTTTGTCTTTATGGGTCTCACACTGTTTACTTTCTCTTTGTATATCAGTGGAGGCATCTATAAATACAGTGCTATCATTTCACATACAGTATGGAAATACCTTCGCAATAAATCATTTTAATACATCTGTGCATACAGCGTGGAACAGAATCACGGTTCTGTGAGCTGTGACCTGTCGTGCAGGTCAGACTATTTCTGTACCTGCCTTCGAGAATAGTTTTAAAAAAAACAGACACTACCCCCAATAATTATGTATAATTAGTCTTCTTTATCAATGGAGGTTTTGTTTTATAACGCAGTTTGTACTTGGTTATTTCTGATACAGCTGTGTATGTGATGTCATGTTAGGAATCCTCAGTAAGAGGAGACAAGCACTGTCAGGTCACAGAGGGAACTGGAGTCGAACTGGGAAAAATGAGTGAGTGGACCCAAAAAATCAGAACCACCTCTTACCATATCGGACTCCATCAACCACAACTGTCACGGTTCTGACAGCTTCAGCCTAAAGGGTGAGACCCTATAACCTGGTATTGTGAGAGCTGCTGGTTGAGGTTCCCAGTAGTGGCCAGTGGGTGTCATTTGTCAGCCAACATGCCAGTACAGGTGTCCACTTCCCTGTGCTGCTTTTATAACCCCATAAAACCACATATCTCCTGCTGATTGGAAGATTCCAGCAGGCCCGGACTGTAAATCCTCTGATGCCCGGCACACGCTGTCCTGGTGTTGGGAGTGAAAGAGTAACGAGCGTCCGTGTTGTTTTGCTCCTGGTGCCGAGGTGCAGAGAGGAGGTGGTTCTGTAACGCTGAGGTGACAGATGCTGCACATGCTGCTTTACGCTGCGCCGCGTACGACCAGGATCAGAGACTGGACCCGCGCCCGTCCTCCGGTCCTCCGCAGGACGACATCCTGTCCGTCCTCCGGTCCTTTTCGCCGTCTCCCGTCTGTAATGGAGCAGGAGGCCGACCACTCGGTCCTCCGGCCGTCTCCCGCCGCCCTGTTGCCATGGTGTATGGAGCATTGTTTGCCGGCCTCTGTGTCGGGTTGCCATGGCAAGGCTTATTTGCCATATTAAATGTTTGGCAGCATTGTACAGATGCTGATGACAAACACCCAACGTCCCACTATGGGCAGTGACTAAGTTGCTGATTAGATGAGGTGGAGCCAGTATAGTTAACTGCCATTTGACGCATTAGGTGAAGCGTAGTATTCTATTGGGAGAATAAAACAGATCTTTTTAGTAGTTTTGTTGATTGTGTATTTTAGATTGAAAATAAACTTGGGCCCTCTTTTTTATAAATAATATTCTCTTGTCTTCTCTTATTATGTGTTTTCCTGGTCATATGATCCCGGTGTGAGATGTTTAAAACAGACAGAAGGTGTTTCCACTTGGGGTTGTGAGTGTTTGTCCATAAGGTAAATAAGGTTTGATGCTCTGTGCCTCTCCCTCTTGTGGTGAGGAGTGAGTCTGCACGGTGGCTCTCATAGGCCTGGAAGCTGGATCTGAAGCATTCACAAATGTGCCTCAGGTTCGCAGATGTCTAGTGGCTGACAATGTAATTGTATGTTTCTGTCGTGCTGCTAAATGAATAGATTTCAGTGCCTGGCTTAAGCAAACACAAGCGTGAACTACACGTAGTGAAGTGCTTCCAGATTCAGACAGGCTTCTACTTAACTATTTCACATGTAGCTACTTTGTGTAATTTAACGTTGAGCGGCTTCAGCTACACACTGCTCCAGTGTGAGAGCTCTTCTTACCAACACAGAGCGTGGAAATGCAGCCAATTGACGTAGTTGGAGCCAGATAAGATCTCATCGCTTCATTGTAGATGCACCGTGGTGGTTTCAGCGGTTTATTTTTTTTTCCTGTTGCTTTCAGTGAAGGGCCCCAGTCTGCTGTCACCTCTGTCACACTAGGCATTAGCATATCGGTACTAGAAAGAGCATGTGGTGCAGGAAGTCTGTAATGTGAGGCCTTACACCAGCTTGTGTTCAGGCCGTGGGGAGGCCTGCGCTCTGCAGCTGACCTGGGCCCCGGCAGTGCTGGCAACACAATGCAAAGGCGTCCTGTGCGAGTACCTAAGACACACACACACACACACACACACACACACACATACACACACACACACACACACCTCCATTGACATAATGCCCCTCACCCTAACCATCACAACTAAAGGCTTTGCTCTAATCAGAACTAAAACTCTAACCTCAGCCCTAAAATCGCATCTTAACCCTCAAACAGGCCTTCAAAGAACTGAGGACCAGCCAAAATGTCCTACACACACACACACACACACACACACACACACACACACACACACACACACACACACACACACGTCCAGTGATGTCATTTGACTGACAGCCGTGTGTCTCGGGTTTCTTTCTGTTTCAGATGATCTTGTGGGACTGGGATCTGAAGCAGTGGTACAAGCCCCAGTATCAGGTCAGTGTTGTGTTTCTACCCGCTCGTGTTTCAAATGTACATGTTTGTTAAAGCAGCACACTTTCACAGAGCGGCCTCTGTGCTCAGCAGAGGTCGTCCAGAGGTCACGTCTAGGATGTTCAGATTATTCCCATGTTTTTTGTAGGGAAAAATTGTAGGACTGTGACTGTGATTGCAGTCACATTGGAATCGTTTTCATTCCACGTTTTTATCTTGATCAGACATTCTTTGTTTTGTTTGAACTTTTTGCTTCCACAGAGCAAATGTTGCCATTTAAAGCACTTTTACTCGTCAAACTTTCCCTGAAAACGTGAAGGCAAATCATTTAAAACCTTTATCACTGTGTTTGAAATAACATGCTTCAGGCTCTAAGGCCTCTGGGGGCCTGTTCTCTGATCTGTGTGATGTGTGTGTGCTCCTTCCAGGGAGCGGTGAGCGGCAATGGCGTGGACCTGTCGGTCATCAACGAGGCCCGGAACCTGGTGTCAGACCTGCTGACGGACTCGTCTCTGTCCCCACACACTGTCTCAGCTCTGCGCAGCGTGTCCAGCCTCATGGGGACCTTCTCGGGCTCGTGCCGCCCCAGGGTCAACCCCTTTACCCCCTTCCCAGGTTTCTATCCCTGTGACGAGGTGGAGGACGCTGTGGAGAGGACGGACAGGAAAACCATTAAGGTAAGTCAGCCTTAAAACTCACACAAGCCAACAGCTGTAGCACCAAAGGAGCCTCTAGAGCCCAACTAGAGCCGGCTGTCAGACTGTTGTCAGTCTAAACAGGGCCAAAGTTAAAAGTCAAGCCATGCTCATAGCTTTATGATGTGTTAATGTTGCTAGTTACTCATAACTAAACATCACTCTATACTGGACACTTCCTGTCCCCATCAGGGTTTGAGCAGCAGAAACAGCCTCCCGACCCCTCAGCCCCGGCGGAGTTCGACCTCCTCCACGTCATCCGCGCTCCCTCCTCTCGACGGCGCCTCTTCACGCTGGGAGCGCAACAATGGCAAGAGGCCCCACCCTGACCTCAACCTGACCAGGTACCAGCACAACACAACACCACCCTCCAGAAACACACAGGGTCTTCAGACACACGCACGCACACACACACACACACACACACACACACACACACACACACACACACACACACACACACACACACACACACACACACACACACAGGCGCGTCATCTGGGTTATTCTTGACCCTAAACCCTGAATCTGTCCAAGTCTGGATCAGATTAATGCTGTTCTGTGCTCCAGCTCCACAGGCAGCTCAGCAGCACCTGTGCACAGTAAATTTAAAGACACTGGTGGTTGAGAAGACCAGGTGAGAAATTTACTTGAGCTGAGAAGCTGGACACTGTGGTTAAAACTGCAAATATTGTCCTATTTCCAGAGTTTACTTTTGTCTCCTGACCTCACTACACACTCTTTTTGTATATCTCTAGTGTTCCTTCTTGTCTATAAGCATTTCTTTGCATTGGTGACTGAGCATCAACGTGCACATAACAAATAAACTGAGCTGAATCTCAATTGAAGGATGTTTTTTGCCAAATATCATGATTATGTTGCCAGAGCAGACTTCAGGTTGCACTACAGACATAATATCATTAAATATGATAAAAAACAGTTATTGTATCCAGTATGTTTGTTTTCATTACAGCGTTTTTCATTCTTTAATTCTCATCGAACTGTGAACGAAAACAGCTGCTTGCAGCTTTGACCCACTGCCTTTGTTGTGGTATGGAGCTGTTTGCACAGAACTGAGAGACTAAGATTAAGAGTGCAGCCTGCAGAATCAGCTTGAAACCCGCAAAACCTGCTCCGTACGTCATAAGTCGAGAAAAGGAGAAAAGAGTAAATATATGCGACGGCTTTAAAGTCAGGTGCTAAAAAAACATTTTAACTAAAACAACTGAGGCACAAACCAAATAAGCAGAAAAGTTTTCAACTGCTTTTGCTGTGAAAAAACAGACCTGTTAGACCTGTGTGGGTTTTAGCTGGTGTAGTGAAACCAAAAGCAGATGTTACCACTTAGTAATGGAATAATAGAAGTAGAGACACAGAACACATATGACAGAGTCAGTCTCAACTGTTTACATGCTGTTTCTCTGACATGAAATAAGGTTCTTTAACTGTTCTTGTATGATTTGTACAATTCACTTGCTACACACTTAGAAAGGCAACAGGGACATGTTATGTCGCCTCGTCTCCACTAGAGGGCATCGCAGGACTACACATGTCGGCAGAGGGTGTTGTGGGCCGTGGACTTCAGCTCTTTGGGAAACAGATGATGTCCAATGAGTGGGTATTCATAGTTTTCATTGCACGGGTGTTTGAATGCGTGTGTTTTGTGCTCCAGCTCAGGTCTGTCCAATGGGCCCAATGCAAACCTGCTCACCATTCCCAAGCAGAGGTCGTCCTCTGTCACGCTCACATACCACGTAGGGCCCAGGAGAGCAGGTAAGCGTCGACCCTGCAGCTGCCCGTGCATGCAGCCGTTCAGTCAGTGGCCCATGTTCACACGCGTGTCCTGTCCAGGCGCATCTCCTTGCCTGAGCCCGGTCACCTCACCCAACCACAGTCCTCCCGCTATAGGAGGCTCATCGTCATCGCTCGTGACCAGATCCCCTGTGGAGTTCCCTGACACGGCGGACTTCCTGACAAAGCCCAGCGTCAACCTAAACCTGCACAAGCCCCTGGGCTACTCCCTGGGCTCGTCTGATTTCCGTGGCTCCAGCCTCCCTCTCTGCACCAGGTGAGGCAAGCGAGACGGAAGTGGCACGTTATCTTGATCTCATACTTTCTTTTGATTTGAAAGTTCTAAACTATTTGCGGCGTCTGTTCGACGTAGTTGTGGTCGTCAGATGTTCAAGGGGGTTTCCAGCTGTGATCCAGGGGACTCTCACCCACCGTTTACCAGCGAGGCTCACCGCAGGCGTTCAGGTAGCCACATTTAGGTTTAGGGCACGCTGCTTCAAGAGTCGTTTGACGGCGTTAGTGCCGCCCCCGCTGGACTCTAACTGTGACGAAAGCCGGTGCTCAGAAACGCAGTTTGGCGTAGTGTGTTGTGTGCCTGACTACTGTTGCTGTTTGACTTAACAAGACAGGTCAAGGCTGAAGTAAAACACATTAAAGTCATATATCGATGCATAAAGCTTTTGATATGTGCACGTGTGATTTATCTGCTTTTTAACGTGTGTATGCAGCAGTCGAAGGACTGGAGTTCACAGGAGAGCCTCTGATCAGGGAGGAGAGTGTGGAGGTGGGCGTGTGTGGCGATGGAAGGACGGATGATGCAGGGAACCAGGGACAGGTAGACGAGAAGGAGAGGAGCGCAGACCAGCCGACTCAGGAAACCGAGGTGTGAGCGCCTCTTAGTACTTAGTCCTGCAGCACAGCAGGTGGCGCAAGCGTTCCATCTGTACTGTCAGCTCCACTTTGCTCAACAAACAAATGATCCATCTGGATTCAACTTCTTTATTATAAAAGCTTTATTGTATTGTAGATGTGAATTCTCTTGTAGTGTAGTTTGTTTTCAATAATGCTTGTTGAGATAATGTGTCATTTCTGAGCTTACTTAATTTTATGACTTTTATAACTCAGGGTGAGCAGGAGTTCAGACTAGATCCTATGCTGGAGGACCACAAGGCTCTCATGGAGAGGATGAACACCTGGAACTTCCAGATCTTTGACCTGGTGGACAAAACAGGAGGGAAGACGGGACGGATCCTCAGCTATGTCAGTACCACCATCTGCTGGAGCTGTGTGCTAATTGGCACGTCTGTCCTCTTCTGATTGATTTCAGTGAAACTGAAACTCGTGTTTCCCCCAGGTGACATACACGCTTTTCCAGGATACGTGTCTGTTTGAAATTTTCAAAATCCCCGTGAGGGAGTTCATGATGTTCTTCTGTGCTCTGGAAAATGGCTACAGGGACATTCCCTGTGAGTACTAACACTGTGAATTGTTGAAGGGAGTCCGGCTTTGTTCTCTGTGTGTTCGTAGTTTTGTGATGTAGTTGAGCGCTGAACGTGTGACTGGTTGAAAACCTGCAGATCACAACCGGGTCCACGCTACCGATGTGCTGCACGCCGTCTGGTACCTGACGACCCGACCAATCCCGGGGTTCCAGCAGATCCACAGCGAGCATGTGACAGGAAGTGACACAGGTGAACGCCTGACGCGGACCGCTCATTATTTGCTGACCCGTCAAAGTCAGTGTTTCTGGCTGATGTCTGGGCTCATCTTTGCTGACGATATTGTAACTCTAGAAAAATGATCTGCAGCTTATCTCCTGCAGTTTCCCACTGAGGCAGCAAGAACAGCTGCCACTTGATAAGAGTGCACAGACACTTAGGCACAGAAATTGATGAATGGGATTCAATAAATGGGAAGAATATTTACCATTGAGCCTCTGTCCTTCACTGTGCGTGTTTAATCTAGTGTTTGCGTAAACGCTGCAGCTCGGTGCAGATTTGACTCAGACGGTGTCGGTCGGGCTCGTCCTCCATCTCTGACATCCACTGACACGTGTCTGGCTTGTTGTCGTTTTCCAGATTCGGATAGTGGGATCTCTCCAGGCAGGATATCCTACGCCTCCTCCAAGAGCTCCTCGATTTCAGACGACAGCTACGGCTGCCTGGCGTGGAACATACCTGCCCTTGAGCTCATGGCCCTTTATGTAGCAGCTGCAATGCACGACTATGACCACCCTGGTCGCACGAATGCCTTTCTAGTAGCCACTAATGCACCTCAGGTAACAACAAGCAGCCGCCTGTGTTTTTAGTAAAACAGTGTCGTAATGGAGGCTGAGTAACCTACAGTGAAGTGGATTCATATACAAGTCACAGCTGTTTGTTGCATATTATTGTTTGAAATCTTCTCAGACCTGGAGACAATTGATTAATAATATACTAAATGATTGTTGACTCGTCACTTGCTCATGTATTAGCCTGTATCCCTCTACTTTAGAGCTGTTGGCTTGTCAGGGAGGCTGATTGTTCCAAGGTCAGCGCAGCAAGAGCAAACACAGCTGATGTCTTTTCCCCGAGTGCAGCGTATAAACACAGACTCAAGCGTCTGGGTCCCTGAAGCAGTGACAGAGTCTGTCTGAGAGGCCCCTGGTGGCGTCTGCACGCTTCATTTGCCTCTGCTTGCACTCAACCACAGGAAGACTTGTCACAAATAGTTATCAGTGGTCAAGCAGCTCATCAGCAGCCACACAGATATGCGTGTTTGCTCGCGGTACAGACTGGTTTTAACCTTCACGAGGCACCGTCTGACAGTCGACGTTGGTGTCACTGAACACGGCTTTACTGAAACAAGGTTTTGTTTTTCTAAACCAATAGTTAATTTTTAACTATGCAGTTCAACATTTTACTTTTAGAATAAACCTAAAGTAGGGTTCTGCTTAATTAATGCGCAGGCCATCATTGTTTGCTGTCCAGAGGTGGGTGACTGCGTGCCCCAGTTCAAATATTGTATTTTCACAACATGTCCAGTGATAGCACTCAGCGTGTCTGGGTTCTGTGGAAGTCCCAGGAAAACGGTTTAACAGAACGGGAACCCTGAACCCATTGATTTGTGGTGACGCTGACAATCACCGTATCTGTTAAACGGATCTTAAGGTAAAACTTGAGCCTGTTACCGTCCCGCTTTCATAACCACATACCTCCATTCCCTGTTTATCTTATTGAGTGCTGGCTATTTTTAAATCCATTACAAATTGTGTAACGCACACGCAGACGCGTTATGTAAGAAGGTTTACAGCTGCTATTTCAGAGGAAGCACCGGCTCTGTAAGTGTGCCATCCTTCCTCCTCATCATCTCCTCTCCTCTGTGACGCAGGCAGTGCTGTACAACGACCGCTCGGTGCTGGAGAACCACCACGCTGCGTCTGCCTGGAACCTCTACCTGTCCCAGCCCGAGTTCAACTTCCTCGTCAACCTGGACCACGTGGAGTTCAAGCGATTCCGGTTCCTCGTCATCGAGGCCATACTGGCCACAGACCTCAAGAAGCACTTTGACTTCCTGGCTGAGTTCAATGCCAAGGTCTGATCAGAGCAGATGATTATCTGTTCACTGAAACATAAAAGATGAACATGGTTGATTCTATTTGAGCATCCTCGTGTCATTGTTTGCTACCAGGTGAATGATGTGAACAGTCCAGGAATTGATTGGACCAATGAGAACGACAGGCTGCTCGTGTGCCAAGTGTGCATCAAGCTGGCCGACATTAACGGACCAGCCAAAGTTCGCGACCTGCACCTCAAGTGGACCGAAGGCATCGTCAATGAGTTTTATGAGCAGGTAGAGACTAGTCTAGGTAGAGAGTAGTCTGATCGCTGGCTGCCAGTATTGCTGGTATTTGTGCTTCCAACCGAGTTCTGTCATGACGGTCAATCTCACACAATAAATAAAAATAAAGAGGTCACAGCACTTTGTTTCTACTCTGACATGCTTTGTGTTTGCAGGGCGATGAGGAGTCTGGGCTGGGGCTACCCATCAGCCCCTTCATGGACCGCTCCTCCCCACAGCTGGCCAAGCTGCAGGAGTCCTTCATCACACACATTGTAGGGCCGCTGTGTAACTCCTACGACGCTGCCGGCCTGCTCCCCGGCTACTGGATCAATGAATCAAAGTTAGACGAAGGCGACGAGGACGGCCAGGTGGACACGGACACAGATGAAGACGAGGACGAAGAAGACGAGCTAGACGACGAGCTGGCACCAAGTAAGCCGTGACGCCCGTAGGTCACCGGGAAGCCACGCGAGCGGGGGTTTGTTGTGAACGCGTGTTCTCCTGTTGTCCGTTGCAGAAAGGGGCAAGCGCCGCCGCCGCCGCCGGCTGTTCTGCAGCATCATGCAGCACCTGACGGAGAACCACAAGGTGTGGAAGAAGATCATCGAGGAGGAGGAGAAGAGCAAGGAGCACGGCAAGCAGCAGCCGCTGGACAGCCTGCCTCCCACTCTGCCCAGCTCGCCGTCGGACGACATCCAGGTCATCCAGGAGGAGGAGGAGGGAGAGGAGCGTCAGTAGCAGGAGGCCGCGGGACCAACAGACACGCGTGAGAGAGGGGACAAGGCGGTAGCACGAGTCCCGTGACCACCTGCCTTTTTCTGACGAACACGGGAAACATGCAGCCGTTTGACTAATGCACATAAAACGAATAACGCTCCCTCACTCACACACACACACACACACACACACACACACACACACACACACACACACACACACACACACACACACACACACAGAAAGAGTCACTGTGCAGACATTCAGACGCTTACACCGTCACGTTGTTTTCGGAGAAACAAAACGGCCTTACTACTGTGAGCGGGTCCTTGCTGCAACGGTGGGAGCCAACTCCTATGCACTTTCACCCCACGGAGCGTCGAGTCCAGACAGAGGGCACCGGGACTGCAGGCGAACGGTGCGGAAGACAAGTCCGCGTCCAGCGGGAACTTGAGCTCCTGTGATGCTGCCTTGAACGTGAGGCGCCGACGCCTCCCTTAGGTACCAAGCCGTTCCTATTTAAAAGGAAAAGCCAGAGGGCAAAAGAGAAGTAAGCGGCGTCCATGAAGTGATTAAACCCTTTACCAAAGTGAACAGATTAAAACCGTGAAAGACAAGAGTCTGTGACTTTTTCAGCCTCATTGTCAGGTATATTTTTGAATTATATATATACATATATATATATCAAATGTGCCTGTCTAAACCTTTACTGAGTCCATATTGGCCCAGAGCCTAGTTCTCTCCTTGCTGGTGACACGAAACACTGTATCAGACTCAGTCACAGAGACATTATTGAAATGTTGACTGATTAATAGCATTATATCTGCATCATTTTTGATGCTTTTACTCATGTGTACCACCTGTTTTTTTTTTTTTTTTTTAATCTAATTCTCTGTTTTGTTTTGTTTGTGTGTGTGAATATTTTTGGCAGGAATGTGACGGAGAGAATGCGTCCGGAGAAAGAGAGCACATCTTTAATTATTTTAGGTTGTAATTTGTGTGTATGTCTGCGTGTCCTTTCAGCATTGGTTGGTTGTTAATCATGGAAAATGTCCTCCGGCGTTGAACGTGTCGCGCTCAGATCAGGAGAGCTGTTTCAGTGAATGGATTCATTTTTCCTGTTTTAAGTCAAAGTATTTTTTAAAGGTTACTCAGGATTCACACGAAGTTAAATAATTATTTTGCAAGAATTTGTGTCATTAATATGAAATACACTTTAAAAGCTAAGAAAATTAAAACATCTGGGTGACTGAAGTAGTTTGTAATCTGTTAATGGACAACGTGACTCCAAACAAATCCTCCGTTGGAGGATTTTACACGACGTGTCTCTGGGCTTTTCATGCACAGTTTGCATGACATTTTTACAACCTCGCTGGAGAAAACCTCTTTTCCTGATCATCAGCAGACTCCAAGCACCTGCCTCTGCAGAAACACAACACTTTGTACAAATTTCCAGTATTCTAGCCAATGTTTATTGTGTTCACACATTGTAGAATGTCATATTCCGTCTCGAAGCTCATCCACCTTTTATTTATTTCTGTTTTATTGGCCAGTGTTAAAAGAGTATCCAGGGTTTCAGTTCACTCATTTGATGTGGCAGTTTAAAAAAAACGACTAGTTTTCTATTTTTGTCTCCTCAAACTCTTGGCATTCCACTAGAAGACGAGGTTTTATTGACAGGAGGGCAGACTTGGGGCTTCGCTCCTTTGCCTCCTGATTAATCTCGAGTTAAATCTAAACATGTATGTTTAAAGACAAACGTAGACTCACGTGTGCACATTTTAATACCAAACAAGTGTTTCGCCACTGTACAAAAGACTAAGAGCATATAAATATATATTTTTAAATGAAATGAATGCATTCGTTTTCTACACATAGCTGACATGTGGTACGTTAGGGTTCTTCTCTTTGCAGGTGATGAACTGGGCAACTAGGTGTTTAGGCTCTGCACTCGGTTTCAGTCTCTCCTGTTCTTCGTCCGACTACTTTTCCTTGTGTCAGACTGGGCCTAACGTGCAGTAGACGGTTGGACTCAGGACGGAGCCGTGTGCGTTTAGCCGTGTATGGCGTCCGTTTTCTCCTCCACTGGGTCCTTTAGCCCTCGTAGGTCCCGACCTCACATTCTGGCTCATTAACTTTCCTTCTTGTCACCGTGCACTCCTCCAAATCACTGTCCTGTGATGATTGTGCCATAAACACACCTATAAAAGGTGTTACTCTCATGTGGCATCAGTATACATACATCTGTTTAATGTAACCATTCACCCTTATCTACATTGTAGGGGCAACGGATATTCTCTTATTTATGGCTGCAGTAAAACTCCGTCCCTGAAGCATCAGCACTTCTCATCAAATGCTTTTTCACTGTCTGTGTGTCTCTGTGTGATTTCACTAAACATTTTTTGTCCATGCTCCCAATAAACCGAGACAAAGGATCTCACCTGAACCTCCCCCATCCCTGTATCAGGTACATTACATCAGTTTCCAGCTCATTGAGTCTTTAAGCTCAATGTTTTGGTTTTGTGACACATGACTGTTTTGATTTTTCTCAGTATTTAGCTGCTTTAGAAATCACCCCCTGGTGCAGCCTGAGGACCGAATAACAACGTTAGAACCTGAGTGATGGGCATAATGGAGCGCTGTGCTTCATGTGCTGCTCCACCTAGTGGCAAACCATCCATTTAAGCTGCTCCACATATCGTCCAATCAGCTGAATGTGGAACATAGTTGACTAATTGCTGCTTTTCACCATCACAAACTTAGTTTTTACATTCTAAAAAATATCACGTTGGCTCATGCAAGTCTTTACAGACATAGAAGTGTCCTGTCCATTTAATGATGCTGTACTGTTAATATAACATAATATGTACAATAAAACAAGAATTCTGAGATATTGAGTAGAAGAACAACAACACACTTTCAGTATCTTATGAAAAACTTTATGAATACGAAAAAGGAAACATAACCACACACCAGTATTACAAAAAGAACAAACACTATCCCCACACACAAACACTCAGTACCTTGTTTGTACTGATAAGCACCTTTTAGCAGAAACCAGTGTTGCATAGTTTTCAGAAATCCACCAGGCAGCGTTTGCCCTTCAAGAGAACGACTGTTCATGGAGCGCTCGGAGGAGAGGTCAGAGTCAGTCCACATGACATGAAGTTTGGCCCGCGATCAGCACCAAAACGCAGAGTCCAGAGCTTTCTTGGAAAGTCTGTTAGTCCCTTTTTGTTCCACGTTCTAATCACTAGTGTCATTCGTCTGACCTGGAGCCGTCCAGCAAAGGCTATCGTAGGTGAACTTACTGTCAATCATTGACACTCATGCTGCTGCTCCAGCGTTCATAGACATTTCAGTTTTGGGGCTCAGAAGAACTCTGAGTTGCAGAGAACTCGGCACCAAGTCCTAAAAGTGTGCAAACATGCAAACTGCTCAGTAAGATATTTTGTCAGCTACTGGAAAAACAAAAGAAGCATTACATGCTCTGACCGCATGTAAAGCCACCGCAGTGACTCAGTCCTTTGGACACACT
This sequence comes from Betta splendens, assembly GCF_900634795.4. Lineage (NCBI taxonomy): Eukaryota > Metazoa > Chordata > Actinopteri > Anabantiformes > Osphronemidae > Betta > Betta splendens. The sequence continues at coordinate 15,805,489 of NC_040883.2, forward strand.
GTGAGAGAGCAGAGCTTCAGACGACGGTCCAGACCCACACAGTTCTATGCACCTGTGCCGTGCGCTCGCAGCTCTGTGCAAATAGCTGAAATCACGGCTGCCGCAGCTGAACGAGCTGCAGATGACCTACTGGCAATGCGGAGTGTCTCCAGGACAGTGAACCTTTTGCTGCCTGCGGACGGCGCAGATGGAGTAGGGCTTGGGCTGCAGCGTCATGCCCAGTTTGGGAGCGACGGTGGGAACCGCTCCTGGGGGGAACTGCAGGTGGAACCTCTGCAGCAGCGTGGTGAAGAAGAGGAACATTTCCATTCGAGCCAGCTGTTCACCCAAGCACTGCCGCCTGCCTGGAGGGGAGAAAGCACGATTTCATTCAGACCCATGCAAAATGTCAAATATGAGGCACACTGAATTTGGAGATGTTGTACGAGGCGTGACTGGTAAACACAGAACTCACCCAAGGAAAAGGGAAGGAAGGCCTCGCGCCTCACAAAATTGCCATTGCTGTCCAGAAACCTCTGGGGTGAGAAAACGCCGGGGTCGTTCCAGTACTTCTCATCGAAGTGCACCGAGTAGAGGTTCGTGATCACCATGGTGCCTTTGGGGATGGTGTAGCCATTGACGGTGGCATCCTGGGAGGTGGCGCGGAAAATCCCCAGCGGCACAATGTTGCAAAAGCGAAGGACCTCGTAAAGGACCGCTTCCACGTACGGCATCCTGTGTTTGTCCTCCAGAGTGGGCGGCCTCCCGTTGGTCAGCACGCCGTCGATCTCCCTGTGCACCCGCTCTACGGAACACAAGCCACGCGTCAACATGCGTCTCAGAATGAAATGTCGGTGCGTTGGGGGGACGTTCCTATCACAACTAACCTTGGACGTTGGGGTACAGAGCCATGTACAGCATGGCCCAGCGCAGGGTGTTGGTGGTTGTCTCTGTGCCAGCAATGATGAGCTCGCCCACCGAATAAATGAGGTTCTCGTGGGAGAAGGTGGACGTGGGGTCGTCCGCACTCTGCTCCAGCTCATCCAAGTAGGCGTCGACGTAGTGGCGAGGCACGTGGGCCACCCGGCCCTGTGAAAAAGTGTTTATGACCTGCAGCAGGAAGTCGTAGACCTCGGCCGCGTTGTGGAAAAGCTTCTGGTGCTTCCCAAAGGGCACGTACTCCAGCCAGGGGAAGGCGTTGTAGAGGAAGGCCCAGCCGCTCGCCGCCAGCTCCACGTTCTCGCTGAAGATCTCCATCATGTGCCGGAAGTTGTGGTCGTCGTAGGTGAAGCGCCGCCCGAATATGATCAGGTTGGTGATGTTGGACACGGCGTTGGTCACCAGGTGTTTGGGGTTGAAGGGTTTCCCCTTGTGCTCATCAATGGCGTCCACGAAGAACATGCTCTCCTCTGAGATCTTCCTCTCGAACAGCCTCTGGCCGCTGCCGAAGTAGCGGAAGGAGTTGGAGGCCAGTTTACGGTGTTCCACCCAACCTTTGCCGTATTTACAGTTAAGAAGCCCTGTGGGTGACAGGGATGGAGGACATGAGAACAGAACAATCACCTGGATCGTGCATTTCTGCATGCACCGCTCGCCTATCGCTGCTTCTCACCGCCCATCTTGGTCATTTTCTCGAACAAAGGCAGCGACGGTCGATCAGCGAACACGTCGCCCTGGTTGTAGAGACACTCCTTGACACAGTCGTATCCGTTCAACACAACAGTCAGGATGCCACCCAGGTCCAGGCTGAAAATCTGGAGGGGACACATTACAGACAGAAGAACGTGAGCGCGGTAGTGTTGTAGCACCAGTTCATGGCATTTGTCACTACTCTCTAGTGCATCATCATCATCATCATCATCATCATCAGCTGGCTGTCGGTTCCCCTTTCAGCCCATTAAAAGCTCTAGGTCATCTGAACAAACGTCCAGCGTTGCCTGCAGTGTTTAACAATGGAACATGCATTGTGTCGCTAAAAGGAAGTCAGACTGCCCTTATATGTCTTTCAGGGAGGAGGCTTGAAGCTCTAGGAGCCCCTGATTTGCCGGCTAATCTCCCACACTGAACCCGCGGGTCGCCAGATGTTAGGGCGAGTCGCTTTTGTTCGTTTCATAACTCCTTCCCGGTGCGTGCGCGCGCGTGCGTGCGCGGGATGTGTGTCACGAAAGGCCGAAACATCTCTTATCTTTCAGGTCACGCACGGCATCGTTCGCAGATCTCCTTTAAGCGCCCCGTTACCTGTCCGTGAACTTCACTCTGCTTCTTGAGGAAGACGTGCGGCTCCGTGGCCAGTGAGAAGATGTTGCCTATCACGGGGATGGGAGACGGGCCCGGAGGGAACCCCGGGGGCCTCCTCTGCTTGACGAGCTGGCGGAGCAGCAGGACAGCGAGCAGCACGACGGTCAGACTGCCCAGGGCGAGCAGAGCCTGCGCGGACGACGCCGGCACCAGCCGCGGCGCTTTAATTGAAACCATCTTCTCGCTGCTTGACTGCCTCCGCTGACTAAGCCTTCTCCTCGCACGGGCTCGCGCACATATGTATCATCTTGCACACGTCCATCCCCCGCCTCCAAGCCCGAGATTGGCCAGTCAGCTGTCGGCGAACCTTGATCTGCGCTCGATCCACTTCTGGTGATGAGGAGAGGGATTTGCGGAATGATTAGGAGGGGTTTTGGCCCCTCCTAATCATATTGCCTTACGTGTAAAAATATCCATGTTTTGGAATTGATGATTCTATAACTGCGATAAAGGCGCATAAACGGCGCATATTGCCCACGCACTGCTTAACAATGATAATTCTTTTATTTAAATATCTCGTAACTGTGTTGACACGGAGAAGGAACATCAACACCGTTGTTCCCGCGCAACCGGGACTAAATCGCGCGCAACTTAAACCTCGAACGTCTCTTTCCTGTTACAGAAGCTCGCGGAAAAAGCTGCAGCGTTTTGGCGAATTGCAAGTGAAGAATTAACAGAAACACGGTGTTTTATTAGTAAAAATCGATCTAGTCGTTTTCCTTCTTAATTCACAGAACTCAAACATAGTTCATTTATGATTTATTCACGTGGTTTGCATGTGACAATCGACTTTTCTTTACTGAATTGTGTTGTGTTGTTTTAAGCACTTTGGAAACCGTACAGCTAATAAACGAGATGTTCAAACTACTGTGCAATGAATTCTGTTTTCTAGGTATTTCCAGGTAGCGGAACTTTGGGTGATGCCACTGAGTAATTCCGGTTTAAGGCAGAGCACAGAACAAATATATTTTCCAAGGAAGACCTGTCTCACAACTCTGATAAAGCAGAAGGGTAGGAAAAGCAAACTACAAGAGGTTTAAAAATGCAAATCAACATAAACCAAATACCAGAGGGTGAAAGCCAGAGTCTGAGCACTATCAGCGATTGGAGGCATGTGCAGACAGAACAGCAGGCATCATCTGGGGTCAGTGCCCAGAAAAACAGGACCTCCTTGATAACCTGGCCGGTCCCACCATCCTGCTGCAGGCAGACGCTATGAAACCTGTCACAATGCGGCTGTGGATCAGTGAAGGATCTAAGCTACAGGGCTCTCAAACTGGAAGAGATTTAACAAAAAAAACACAAAGAGTGATCTCACAGTGTTTGGAAAAGCCTTTCACTAATGCACATCGCCAAGCTGACAATAAAGTGATCCATTGATGTGATTGCAAAAGTCATTTTACAGATGCTTTACACAGGTCTTGTAGGTCAGATTTGACTTAGCTTTAGGTAAATAGGAGCAGCCCTGGTAAACCAAGAGCTGCTGCTGGTTCCTTCAACTCAACATGTTAAAGGTTGGGTTCAGGTTAGAGGTTAAAGGTTAGGGCGTGTGTCAAAGTCCAGACTTGCAGTCAAATACACGCTTGTCAAAATATTCATCAAAACATGATTTATTATATATTTACTAATATATATTTGTTGCCCAAATCACAGTCTTAGAAAATGATGGGAGATGCGCTGAATATTACACTTGTACTTGCTGTGTGATCAGTTATTCACGACTGGCTTCTCATTAGTCATGAAGTCTATCCAGCTGTTCCTTACTGCTGATGCAGCTGGAAAGACTTTTTCTCAGGGGCCTCAAATGGCCTCTGCAGATTTGTTCAGACAATCTGCTGACAGACGTCCTGCCCCCTCCCTAGATTCCTGCAGAGACCATATTATGGAAACGTTAAACACATGTGTCATGTTTAAACAACAGGCAGGACAAACTGATCAGGAGGGGCTGGTTCTGTTCTGGGGGTGGAGCTGGACCCCCTACATGCTGTAGCTGAGAGAGGATGCTGGTCCAACTCCTCTCTATCCTAGACAACACCTCCACCCCCTACACAGTGAGTGGCTGGACAGAGGAGCACCTTCAGCCAGAGGCTGATCAGTATTAGGTGCTCCACAGAACGCCATCGGAGATCCTTCCTACCGGAGCCATCAGCCTGTACAACTGCTCCTCTGTCTTTAAAGGTTGATCTTCATCCGGGCAATAACATGTACAGTATAATACAACTTTAGCTAGTAATTAGATGTGAGTGTGTGTAGATGTGTTAGCATCCTTTTTTTAATCTTGTGTGTACTGTACCTCCAACTGTGACAGCGATCAAAGTTTTTTGAATCTTGAATCTTGATCTTTGTAAAGACAGCACCCACTGACTGACTTGCAGTTCTGTGAATGTGCTAATTTTTTCTTAATGAACCGTGTCTGTCTGTAGCAAATGCATCACAAGTGTATGAATCCAAGGCTGTTTCCAAAATCAAGTATAAAGTATGACTGAAAAATATTACAGTCTTTGTTAATATGAGGTTATACTGAACATACAAACAACTGCAGATGCAGGTCGGTCTCGTGAGTGTCGTTTTTTTCTGTCTCACTGTGTTAAATACCCACTTACACTCTCTTATTGGCTTTGCTGTAAGCGATGCAGGACTTCTGATTGGTTAGTAGCTTGAGGTAAATCACTTGACTGGCCAATAGACTATGGTCCAGTGGTTGTTCAGTTGAAACCGAAACCCATGGGAAACATATAAAAAAGTCCTCTAGTTTGTGAGCGCTCAGCAGATGCACAAGTGAGTCTGTGATTTCACTCGTAATTACCAGGAGATCTCTAACCCTACGGTGAGTACATATGATGGTCAGTGGATGTTAATAGTACAAACGATGTTGTCATTATCACAGGAACCCTTGCATAGTCACCTGTACTGGTTGCTAGTAGATACTGCTTGTTTTATGATATCTGCTATTTCTGCTGCGGGGCAGAGCTTCTGTTGTGGTTGCTGGCAAAGCCTCCAGGATCAGCATAGCCCTAATAACACTTCCACGTCTCTGTCTTCATAGGCCACAACAGCAAAGGAATGAGAGGGAGATGATGAGATTAAGAAAATAGGAAACTGTCTCGATAATATTATGGAATGTTATGCAACGTTATGTCACAAAAGTGTTTTTCCTTGCAACAGTTCTTATTAAATTCTTTCCACAGGGAACCGTAATAATGCTAAAACTCTGGATGCATCTTCTTGCCTGTGCACTGATGATTTGCCAAATCTCACAGGCAGCTCCATCCAGGTGAGAACTGTGACATTGTTCCTAAAAATATAGATAACTCCTACTTGTGTCTGACAGGTTTAATATATTTATAATTATTTCTAGAGACTGTTGAAATGATCTTGAGAGGTGTATATAAGAATGTAACTGCAAGTTAGCTTTTATAATGAACAATCGCATCAGATTTGATCCAATCTAAACAAGTGGATTTTCAGAAACAGCAATGAGTCCATGACAGATGGAGTGACGCGACCAGAAGATCCAACTCAAAGGTTACTCAGAGCAATCAAGGAGTTCATGCAATTAGCATCAGACGAGCAAGACCAGCAAACAGATGATGGAAGGAGGTACGGGCTCTGCAACTGTAAGATAGAAGTTAAGTGTAGATCTGTCTGTCTGTCTGTCTGTCTGTTATTTAACATGCATGTAAATATTTGTATTCATTAGCATGTCTGTTTCAGCATGTTCATCTATTAACAGCATGGATAGACCCATGTGCTCAAGTGCTCAACCAGCTTGAGTGTGCTAGACAAACTTACCAAACCCATCCCTGCACCAATGTGGGGCGCTGGCAAAAAAAAGTCTATCTGAAGAATATTAAAAATATTAAAGCTTATACTACAGAAACGCTTCATTTAGGTATATCAGTCTATCTTTCTCCTGGATTACCATTTGCTTATTCATTAGCATTTTCCATTCATCCATCTTTAGTTTTCAACTGGTGGACACTGGATTACTATAACATTATATAAACCTTTCTTATGTTAAATTTAGTTTTGTTTTACAATAATTAAATAATTGTTCATTCTTACAAGCAATATAACAGCACAGAAGCGAGCATGCAACACAGCCACCTGTGTAACTCACCGCTTGGCTGACTTTCTGAGTCGGTCCGGGGGACTGGGACACAGCAACTACGTTCCTACCAATGTGGGGGCCCAAGCGTTTGGTAGACGGAAGCGACACGGCTCTGTGTGAACACACAAACAGTTACATGTAAGTGGTCTGTTTGCACTTACAGTTCAGTATACATACAGTATTCAGAGGCAGAAGTAATACATGATTATGTTTATTAAGTGTCTTAAAGTGTTTTTATGTTCTTTCAAACACGAAATATTAGTATATTTAATTCATTCATACAGTGTTGTTAACTTTCAAATATGGGTAATGTATTAGGTATTGTGTATTGTTGTGCATTTTGCTGTACAGTACATTGTGTTACTTGGTCACACTGATCCACTGTCTCTATTTAACTGAATATCTTGCTGCTCTTTACTGAAACACAACTAAAAGCTCGTATATTTCCAAAATGTAACAAAGCTTTTGCTTTTTCTCCTCTATTGTGCTTTAGGTAGGCTGCATTTGAAAGAGTATTGTACATCATCATCCACCTACAGAGTCCTGGCAACATTATATAGAAGAATTATCCCTAAATGTCACAAATGTTGAATGATGTTTTTTATTTTAGACTGCAACATTTGGTATTATTGTTGTCCTCTATTTAAAAACAGCAGCTTTAGACCATCTTTATTATGAAGAAGTAACAATGAAGATGTTATCTTCTGCTAACATTGTTGTCCTAAGTCGGGCGTCTGGCACCTGACTAAAGTATAGTGTGTAAAAGTCTGCTTCTCTACATGTGTACTATCAATGATACCTTCAAACCCACAACTTGTTATAAAACACTCATGATAACATGCTTCTTACTGTAAATTATTTTGCAAAAAAAGCAGTAATAAATTGTATTTTAAATACGCTATGTTTACATCAGACTGTACTTTTGTTTTAGTGTGAAAATCATATTAAAGTTAACATGAGCACTATTAACTATTTTCACACACACACGCACGCACGCACGCACGCACGCACGCACGCACGCACACACACACACACACACACACACACACACACACACACACACACACACACACACACACACACACACATATATATATATATATATATATATATATATATATATATATATATATATATATATATATAATATACATAGATATGTATTAAAAAAAACAAATGGAGTGTAAAAAGCACAGTAACATAACTATATAGCTTGGATTTAATATTACCCACAATGCAAACTACTACAATAGTAGTTGTGGACTTATAGACGTATAGGTTGCTTTGCGGACACCTGTTAAATCAGTTGGTGCGAAACATTCTTGGGGTTTTCCTTCAAAGGTGGAAGAGAGCGCGAGCGAGGCGGCAAACTGTCCCACTGGTTTCCAACTCTTCCCGCTGTTCAGGTGTGTCACCTGACCTACCCCGCTGTTGATTGGCTGAACACACCCGACCACTCAGAAGCGGCTGGAAAACCCGCTGGACCTACAGGATTTGAGTTGTGGAATATCGACATAAAAACTTGTAGAAAAATAGCTCGAAATGTTCCAAAGGGGACAACACAATAAAAAAGACGTGTAAACCGAATAATAATAATAATAATAATAATAATAATAATAATAATAATAATAATAATAATAATAATAATAATAATAATAACAGTATGGACGACACGAGCGACGAGGACGTTAGCTTTAGCGCATGTATCATGCTAGCAACCGCTAGCAGCCACAAGCTACCTGGCTAGTTCGCTGTGAAGCGGTTAAACAATAAAATAGTAATTTTCTTGACTTTGTGGAGAAAATGTTGCTATTGAGGCTGCAACTGGAAGAAGAAACTGCGGGACCCCAACCAAGAAACTAGCAGGAACGAAGGTTTCGTCACCTGCCGTCAAAGTAAGTGCTATTTATGTATCTAGCGTTATTCTGTTGTAATTAATATAGCACGGTGTTTTTTGTTGTTGTATAGTATTACTATACCGGGGGCCGTAGACACAATTCTCAACAATTGTTGATAGTTCACGGGCTCCATTTGTTTTAAGGTTGGAGTAAAAACCTCGATCAGAGGGCTTCAGACCTGCTGGTGACGTAAGCTCACTGATTATTACTAACACCTGTGAAACCTGATGAAACCCAAATTATCCCAAGATGAAAGTGAATTTAGTGGGAGCTGGAGTCGAACTGCTACTGGAGCACCTTAAATAAGAGGAATCTGTTTTCCTCAGTGTGGTTGATGTTTCAGTGATACAGTACATAAACATGTAGTGTAGGGATAGCTGGAAATCAGCTGTACATAAGTCTATTGCAAAGAGTGATGTCAATAACATACAGACGCTGTATCTGTTGTTTTTGGTGTCATCTTTTAGATTTCAAAAGTTTTGCTTTCTCACACTAACATTTTCACTGGTTGTGAAGTTGTTCCTTTATAGCAGACAGTCTGACCTTTTAAATGCACAACAAAGCATGCAGGAACCATTTATTATAGATCTAACAGCCCCTCTTGGGCATCGCCTTTAGAGTTCCTGTGCAACAGACCCAGAGCTTCATGGCTGCTAGTCTTCTCTAATTGACATGCTTGTTCTGTCAGTTGGTCTGTCTCTAGTGTCTCTGGAGACTTATTTACGTCATATATCAGCAACAAAGGCTTGTTACAAACTGAACATTTCTATGGCATCTACTTTCTTTAGGTTTTATATTTACTGATCATCTCTCTTAGTGTATGGATAATCTCATTGTCACTTTCTATTGTCTAGGTGTTTTTGCTGCCTTTGCCTTGTTTTTCTCCTTCTTTTTTCATCTTGTACTAACATGTGCTGCTTGTTTGTGTTTGGCAACACGCTCTGTGAAAATATCCATAGAGGTATCCATTAATTTAATGAATTACTTTTTTTCAAATAAAATTGTTTTATTTTTAACTCTTGAATAGCTGTGGAACTGTTAAAATGCCTAGGTTATTTCAATGTGTCCAGATGAAGGGTGTGATTAGCTTTTGCAGCTGAATGGTGACAGTCAGTGCATCTCGATAGATTAGACAGGGGACAATGGGGTTATATTTGGATGTGAGTAGCCATGTGCAAACCCCCAAAACAATGCTAATGAAGGAGGCAAGGGCTGATGTTGGTTAGCTCGGAGCCTCTAAGGAGCTGTTTGAGATGCCAGATCTCAGTGTCTAGGGACAAGCATCTGTCACTTTGCGTCATTGCCATCTGGAAGTCACTCACAGTTGTATGTCTTAGTTTTTCTGGTTAAACAAAGAAACACATCTTTCTGTGCAAGGCATCTGGTTGTGTAGTGTACAGTATTTCTGTACATGTGAGACAATGGAGAAATTTTAGCCTTCATCAAACAATAGTCATCTTCTTGAGCAGCAACCTCTGCTATAACATTACCAGGATGATGAAATATGTGTTTATGCATTGCAGATGTTTTATTCATGTACCTTTTTAAAAAAAATGTTACAACAAAAATATATTATAGAATCAAAGTCAGATTTAATTGCACTTTTTAAAGTGATTTTTGTAAAGATGTTTGTTTCTTTTCTCTGTTTCTTTGTTTTGCATGAAGCAATTATCACCAATATTAATATGTAATTAATGTTAAATGCCGTGATGGCATCCTTCTTGTTGAACACCTTGTTCAGTGTTTCACCAAACATATTTAGGTTCTAAAGACAGTAAGTTGTGTTACATTTACACCTTTTGCCATGCAGTGCCGCCTTGTGGCAAAATATGTGAAGTAACAGCATACAAACATAATCAGTGCTTTCTTTCTTATGAATTCTTAGTGATCAGGTAATGGAAATGGCTTGTGGTCCTTAAAATTACTGTAACATTGTGCACAGTCAATTAAAAGAGGATTTCTTGAGGTGTGACATTTTCAAAAAAACTAGAATTTATCCTGCAATCCCTTACTGAATTCAGATATATTCCACTTGTGATACAAATTTGACTAATCTCCTACTGCATCAAAATTCATCGCTAATGTTGATTATTCTGAATATTCACCTTTGTTTTGACCATTTTATTGTCTTCCTTTCTATCTACTGTATATGGGTCATCACGCTGTGCAGATTTGGTTTTGTGCAGATTGCATTTTGTGAGAAATGAATAAAGTCAGTTATTGTGTATGTGGCCTTGACGTTTGCACCAATAAGTATTCCCAGCTTCAAAAACATTATTCTGCCAGCTTACAGAGTCTTTTCAATAATACAACACTATCATATTATATTCATAATGCTTCACAGTGAACACTGAAACCAAATCTGCTGGGTTTAATTTAATATAATTTCAGGGCCTAATTTGGCTTCCTATGTGCCAGTGGTAATAAAACTTTTGTATTTGATCTACACACCCTTCTGCTGGATTTTCCCAAAGATCTATCTTACCCAGATTTTAAGATAGTCTTTGTGCATAGCATTAAATTCAAACAGAAACATAAGCTTGTGGCTTTTAATTGTGCAATAAAAAAGTGAACATATTTAATATTGAAATGGAGAAAGGAAGTTTCATAAGATAGGTTAAGATTTGTAAATTATTATATACTTCTGTTCTTTCAATCACTGCGTCTTTTAACTGTGTAAATTTAATCAATTTAATAATCTAATAATTTAATTAAAAATTTCTGTAAGGACTTTAGAAAAAGTGAAATAATGTACAAATAAATAACAGGACTCTTTCATTTAAAAATGTTGTGCTGTTGTTTTGGTTATGTAATAGCTTTTCAGATACACAAGATGGCAGCAAGGTGCCATAAAAGTTTGCTGCTCAGTTCATCAATTCTATATAGCAAATAAAAAATTAGTTGACTATTTTCTTTTGTCTGTCATTTCTACAGTACATCCTTAAAGCAGAGGCCTTTTCTCTTTTCTTATTATATAAAACTGTCTAATCAAGAAATTGATTCCACTAAATATAGATTCATGGAATGTCCTCACACAGTGATTACTACAGGGAGTTGATGATGCTTAAGGCTCCATAATGAACACACTGAATCCTAAATGTCAGTGTGTTTTCTCAAATGAGGGTGAATATTTTGATGTCTTTATGTGCTTTTGCAGTAAAAATAAATGCTTTTTACAGGCTGTGGATCTTGTTAAATACTTTTAATACTACTATAATGTATGCATGCTAAGCATTTCGCTGCCATATCTGAATACGTACATGTTTTTTTCAGAATTTTTCAGTTCTAAATTAACTGTATTAGTTCAGTAGTAATTACTGATTTAAGAAAAATCATATCTTTGAATGTGGTATTATTATGTAACATTAAGAAGCTGTTAAGCTTTACACAAACATTAAATGCACTCAGTGGATGCTGGAAGGCTTGCATTGTGCTTGGTAAAAACTCTCCTGTTCTCTGTGAAGGCCTCACTGTTGATGATCTGTTTAATTGTAGCTGACAGAGGGGTTTATAAAATACTGTGTTTGATAAAGATGCCTATCTGATACTCCCTTCAAGGAGACACAGACAACATGCTGTCCTAATTGTTAGACTTCTCATTAGGGCAGCGTCATGGGACCTTGCTGGGTAATGAAATAGCTGCAATGCTGTGGCATCCATTTAGTCATGTGTGCCTTTTGATCATGCATGCAAAAGCTGCGTTCACAATCTTAGCACAAGCGCCTATTGCAGTTCATATAATGTAATGACCACTGTTTAACTTTTAGAGAAGGTTTGAAAGGCTGTCATTTAACTAAAAATATTTTCATTTAAAATAATATACAGACTAATATTTTGGTGAATTACTATTCTGTTGTAAACATGAAGATGGATTTTGTCAGGTTTTACTTCAATAAATCATTTAGAGATGCATGTAAACCTTTCTTTGTAGTCTTCTACTTCCTGCGGGCTTTAAGCCAGTTATAAAATGTAAAATGTTAATGACTTATTATTGCGCTCCTTTAAGACAGAAGTTTTGCACTGATACTGTTATTTTGTATCTTACTTCAGGCGTTGTCTAGTTCAATCATTGAGGCTCAAAACACAGGCAATCTGTCAAGCAGTTATAAACATAATCTTGTATTAAAAGCTTGGTTTTAGCTTACAAATATATGTAGAAAATCTATTGCAGTTTATAGCTAAACACTGTAGCCAGGTGTTAGTTTTACGGTACATTACATTTTTTAGGGTGCAACTTTTTTGCGAATGGGACACATACAATAAGTCACACTTTTTCCCTGTATCACACACGGCACAGACCAAGAATAGTTTCTCACATTCTGCTCATATTGTCTTCCAGCCACACTTTTAACTTCAAAGCCCTGTTCACCCTTGTGTCTCAGGAGGAATGGAGGCACCATAGCAGCCAGCCTTTGCTGCTTTGCCATGGTTAACTATGGCTGCAGGCTGGAGCACCTCCCCATGTCTCCTGATCCCAGAGCTGGGGTGGTGGAGGGGTGATTTAGCACCCTGTATCTCCACAGCACAAGGCCTTGTGTGTGCCACCACATAGCCTGTCCTAGTAAAACAGAGGTGCCTTATGCACTGCTTTACAAGGCAGCACTTGTTGAGAACAGTGTACGCATAATGAAGGACACAGGTAACCCGCTGTTGAAGGTGTGCATGGAAAAATGAGTTTGTGTATGAGGGTAGCCTTACGTGACTTTAGTAATTAAAGTCAAATGCAAAATCTAAAAGTAAAAATGAAATTTAATTAGTTTTAAAACATGTTGGCGTCTGGGCAGTGTTTTCGGTACACTCACTCCCTGCCTATGTCTGGAAAGTGTCCTCACAGTTGAAATGGTGGAGTTCTGCTCAAAGGAACAATGTGGTGGATTTACTTTATTATGAACAAAGCTTTTGTCTGAGGTGCACACATACTGGACGGGGGTCCAGAGTCCAGGAGAAGCTTTGAACTATCGGGTCAAAGACATCACAGAACTGATGCGCTGTTTCGCATTCCTCTTGTACCTCACACAGGAGGCCCATCACATTTGTCCTTTTGATTGTCCTGCATTTCTTTAAAGGTCTGACTGGAACCATAGGTCACCTAAAGGCTTTTATGTAGAGAAAAACAAACGTTCGTCTTCTTATTCCTGCTCTTCACTTATGGGAAGAACTGTGCCCAGGTGAAAGCTTCTATTTGTAGGCATGGCTCCACACTAGAACAAAGGACAACAATTGAAATTCTACTCCAAAATAAAAGATTCCATTTTGCAAGAAAAAACATTTAATTGAAAGACAGAAAGGGCTTTTCATATACCAATAGAAAGGTGGGCATAGATACGAAATCCACCGCCATGAAATATGCAAAGCAAGCCCACCACAGAGAATAGCTGAAAACACAGGTTCTTTTGATGTTAAGTCCTTTGGTTGTGCATGTCTTCATTCAACTAGCCTGTGGATGTTTTAACCTTCTGTAAAACTTGCTCCAGCACTGCACTCTCTCCCTCTCTACATCAGAGTAGCGTAGATCTGCAGTTCTGCCCATGATTTTTATTTTATGAATGCTCTGTTTTGCCAAGGTTTATAAGTGCCCACCGTTGCATTTGACTCTCCTGTTATGGCTGTGGACACCAACATTCTGTAATGAGCGCAGTTCGACTATCAAGATCTCAGGTGTCTTTGCTTGTTTTGTTTTCCCACCCAGAGTTTCATGGTCTTTTTGTGTTATTTTTACAGTTTTGTATCAGCCCAGCTTCTCATTCTAGTTATATGATAATGTAGAACAATCTGACATATAATTATCTTTAATAAAATTGCTAAATATAAAATTTTCATACTTGAAAAGACACAGCTTTATTTTTTCATTTTTTTTTTTTTGCACATCTACAATCTTTCACTCACACTTGCTCCCTCAAACAAACAAAATAATACAAATGGGACTAATGATCGATCAATCAACCCTGGAACACGTATCCTTTGACTTCAGGCTATTATTGCTTGGGTGAGCCTGTGTGTGTTGTGCAGTATTGACTGTTTGAGTTTTGATGATCCATTCTCAGATGAGAGGAAGCATGTCAGTGAATCGAGCATTACAAAGGGCAGATAAAACACAATAATGCACGTGCTAGAAAGGATAATCATAGGAAAGTATTTATCCAATTTCTATTTTTGATGTGATATGAAGAAGTGTCCCGTTGGTTTGTAAGGACCAAGCACTGTCCCGGCAGTGACTGGTCCACTGCTGGGACTCACAGGATTCATATGCTCCTGAAGAGAAGCTGGGATTAGTTAGTATTCACTGGACATAACAAGGCCTTTGATGTACCCAGTATTCTCTTTACTCACCAGGAGCATCAACATTTAATGAGACCTGATATCAGCCTTTTTAGGAGCTGTGAATATTTCAGATAAAAGCAAATTGTATTCACCACTATCAACCGGCCATGAGGTGGTCAGAGGTGCATTGTCACCTGTGTGCTGTAAGGAATATACTGGAGGTATGCCTTTGTGTAGTGGGATATGTTCATTAAAGCAGGCCCATTTCACTCTCTCTTAATCAGCACCACATTGCATATGTCATGGGAGGATACTGCCTGGAGCTAAAAACTGGTGCATAATTTATAAGTCCAGGTCAGGCTGTGCAATGAGTGCATATTATCTCAACAAAGACACATTACTCTCCCATCATTCCATATTTACAATAATGCCCAGATGTGCATTTAATTTATCACAAAATAGTGTAATAAACCTCTATGGTAGTTTTGCTTGTAAAGAAATTATGTCACTTAACTATTGTCAGTACATATTTAAATAAGATCTTAATATAGTCACCTTCCTTAAATTCTTTAGCATCTGTCTGAGGTAATTTATATGTCAGTGTGTGCAAGAGAGAAAGAGAGAGTGTGAGAGTGTGCAAGAAAGTCAGTGTCACAGTGAGCTGTGACACTGCAGGTGTTTAAACTGTGGTGATGTAATTAGTCACAAGGGGAATAGAAACAAGAGCTTCACAGTCCTTGATTTGATCCCTTGGTTATTGATTTCTCAGTCTGCTTCTAACAGAAATAATTGCCACATGTAATGTATTATTCAATTACAAGACGCTTCTCTCAAGTTTGGGTTTGATGGTCCTTTTTGAATCACTGAGACCTATAGATAATTCAACACTGTCAGCCCATTAACCAGTGTGAATGTTAAAAGGTATGCGTTAATCCTACCTATTTATTAGCAACCCTGACATCCATCTGTTCTCAAAGTTTCTCATTTTTAGCCTTTGTTTAACTGAAGGAAGTGATCTTAATTTTGCCCCAGATTCAGGCATAGTCTGTTATTGTGACTGTAAATGTGACATACTAAATAGACATTAGACTATTTAATAGGTCTTTTGGTGCCACATCAAAATACTTACAAAAAATACGCTTAGTAGTCTTGCTCTTTTCTCTTAAAGCTTTTTTAGGCGGTTTTCACAATTTTGTGACAATTGGGCTCCCATTATTTGTTTCAAGCAGCGGTACAAACTGATACTTACTCCATAGTGTGAAAGTTGACCTCATACTGACAGAAACACAAATTCTTAGTTTTTGTGATAACCTTTTCACAACTTCATAAGTGGATGCTTTCTGCTGTGTTGACTACTTCATATAGTATTTTCAAGATAATGAAAAGACAATTATCAAGAAAAGACATCAACTTTAGTTTTGAAATGTTGTCTCTCCAGTTCTGTGCAGCACTGTGTGACACAGTTTTAATGATCAGCCATCTCGCACTTGTTTACAGCTTGGCTTTCCAGTCATGTTCTGCTAATACCCACTCCTGTTAATATTTATCGTCAGTCTTAATTGGTTTGATGTCACTACATTGAGGCTGTTGTCGGCTCGCTTGTTGAACTGGCCTCTGTGTTATTGCAAAGTCTTTATTATGGTGAGAGTGGAGGCCCAGTCATTAAAGTTTCACTTTCCATTTTCATCAGTATGAAACTCATTCTGTAAATGCGAGGGAGTTCGGGAGAGTCAGACCCTGCAAGCGATCACAGGGGAGGTACATAGTCCGTATAAATTATCAGGAATATGAACTCGATCGAAGATGTTAATTGCACCAATGGTTAGTTATGTGGAGAATTTCCATGTGTTTCATGCAGCGATAATAAAAATGAATTTTTGAACAAAGGGATCTTAAAATAATATCTAATCTACAGAGAATACCAGCATCAAACGAATAATTCAAAGCTTTGAAATTTATCTTTGTGGTCCGAAATGTTAAGCACCAGCCTTCTGAATATTGTACTCAATTCAAGTTTGTCAAAGGAAAAAAACAAAACCAGAGTTAATTAACAATTATTACAAGCCTTTTCAACTTTAATTTGACTTTCAAATATTAGCTCTTATATATAAACTATGCTTCTGGCATCTGTAAATTAGCCTACTGTATCTCCTCTAATTAGGCCTCATTGAGCGTCTGGTAACACTCACACAATAAACTAAATAATTCAGTAGCATAACATGTATTTAGAAGTAGTAGACTTGAACTGCATTATATTCTCTCTGCATTATGTGATACCCTGTAGCCCAGCTGTTTAGTAATGCTATAATTTAGGTAGTAAAATTGATTAATTAGATCATCATGAATAATAAAAGCCTTTCAAGAAGTTTCCATTATGAAACAAAACCCCAGGTAGTTTCAGGTCAGCTTTTTTCTGAAGCCCTGTGTGTTACAGTATGCGTTCAAATTAGATACAGTTTTGTCATTCTCTTGTGATTTGACCGCTACAATGTACGACGTGTGTGGTCTTTGACATTAGTTTAATTTCAATAAAACAGATTTATTTAAATGGCAAATGCTTAATTTATGAACTCAAAATGTCAAATTTGTTGGCACCACCTTGTCTGTGGTTAAAATTATAAATAAAATAAAAAACTGCGGTTTAGTTGAACCTTCCCTTCAGCCACTCACACTCTCTCCTCCACCCTCCGCCCTCCTATCTCCATCCTCCTGCCATCTCTCTCTGTCAGCAGTGATTTTGCCTCTTGCCACTGATCAAACGCACCTGCCAAGCCCTGCTAACATTCCCAAGCATGTTCACTAATTACACACAAAGCCGTGCAGATTTATATCCCTAATAGGGGGATTTTCCTCAAATCGGGGGCAGGGTTGTACTGCATTACAATGGTATTTATTTACTCATTTGGGGAAACATCTCTAGGGAAACTGGGCATTATAAATGTTTTTAAAGCATGTATGGCTCAATTCTGGATAAGTATTCCTCTTCTTTTGTCAAATGGTAAACAAATTGGTGTTAAAAGGTTTAGAAACATTTTAGGGTGTGAGTGCTGAACTTGGATGTAAATCAGGAGATGATTAGAACAAAGGCATGGCTCTGCCATCAGTGAGAGCAACAACAAAGCTTAGCAATGATTATAACCATCTTGTTTGTGTATAATTGGACAAAACAGCTTTTTAACAATGCGTTTCTTGTAGTGTTAATGGATTAAGAGCTTAGCAAATTGCCAAGTACAGTACTTACACATTTACACCAGTGTAACCCTCCATTCATACAATGCATATTCATTTATCCATATGCATAGGTTATAGTATGCAAGGTTATTACACAATGTAACAATGATTGATTGACAAGAAGGTGAGTAAAATATTTGTGACATTAATTATGATTTAATGCTGTCAGAAGCATGTTCCAGCAAAAACAGATTCTGAATGCACTACTGCTGATCTAGGGAAATACTGAGATTAGACAAAATTGCAAGTTTGCAAGTTTGTCATTTTGGTTTGCAGTTTGTCATTTTGGAGCAGTATCTGAGGGCTTCAGTTCTGAACTTTGACTGGACCACTTGAGTTCTTCTGAAAAGGTTGACTTTCTCCTAAACTTGGCATCATTGACTAGCTGCGTAATCAAGTTCTGCTTGCTGCTGCTGCAACTTGCGGACTGGTGAAATAATGTTTGTTTTTTAGGATTCTCTTAAATACAGATGATTAAGCATCCACATGGAAATTCATTCTGATTCTAAAGCAACATAACACCCACAACATCACGTTGTCACATGCTTGCTTGATTGCATATACGTATATTGTGTAAAATTCCTTGCTGTTTTCCAACAGTTTAGGTTTTCGTAGACTAGAATTCTTGGTTACCAGGACGTCATTTCTAGCCAGCATCTGATTTTGACACTATAACTGACTTAGGTGAAAGAGGCCTGTAGGTTATTGTCTGTTCCACTTGGATATTGTGGAGTTAAGATGCAAGATATAAAAACCCAAGCAATCATAAGGGGACATATACTTATACAGAACTTAAATCCTTTGCCATATTCATGTGGGCATAATGACAACATAGTTTAGTATTTTACCTTGCCATTGAAACTATTTTGCTCTGCAGCTTTGAGCTATAATACATTCAGTGAACTGTGTGCTCCCGGTGCTCTGTGGTTTCTTTCTCTAAAAACTATGTATTTTTTCTTTATTTATTAATGTCCACTGTAAATGTCTGCTGTTATTTTATACAGGGATAAAATCAGCTTCTCAGCATACATGTTCTTATTCAATGTATAAAGTTGCTTCCAATGATTCCTGCATATGCAATTAAAATAATTTTTACATATTTTATAATGCCCAACATAAAATAGGTATTTGAAAACAAAGGGCAGTTTTTTGTGCTATTAAGATGCTTATCTTGAGCAAGGGCCCAACTCAGTCCTATGTCTGGCAGAGTCTTTGCTAGTGAGGGCTTCATCTTGGTCTAGACAGTTGGTATAAGCATCAAATATCATTTTGTCAGGAGAAGGCAATCACTGGGGAGAGTGTTTACTGGCTATCCATTTAGAGGAGTTTTCCTTGCTGCTTTCTGCATGGTTGGTTTCCCAATGCTGCTCTAATGGAAAGCAACCGCTCTGCCTGTTCTCAGCAGTGGTAACAGCAGCATGGTGGAGGGAGAGGAAGAAAGTGTTGTGGCAGATGTGCTTGAATGCTCCCCAAAACAACTGAGCCTGACTTTCAGCTGAGCAAATACTTAGTCACCATCATCATCGTTAGTAGAAATGGGTGGAAAGAGCTATTAGATGAGTTTACTTTTACGTGGTGTTCGTTTTCACACGTGACCTCAAACAAGTAGACCTATTTAGAATATATCATATTACAGTATGATAAACTAATAATTGATGGATTTTTTTTTTGTAAATTGAGGACATACACAAAGACATTTTCATCAAGGATGCAATTTACTGTTACTTGTAAAATCTATTTTGATTTTTACTGCCATTTTGTCTAGTTTGGTCTGCAAGCTTAATGCCAAAGTTGTTCCTGATCACTAGGCACGTCAGGATCTGGATTAAGAATAATTTGGTCAAGCAGTAAATAAGGGCATTTTGTAGGCACACCTGCTGTCCACCAGAGGGTCTCCATCAGAAATGGCATGGCAGCACTACAGACTGACCGAGGAGTACTTGGATTTAAAACTGTGACCTCGCACTGAGGACACAGTTCGAACAACTAAGCTGTGGCGCAAGATTTTTTTTAATATGACATTCATAGAAATGAGATCAATTTGACTTTGACTAATATATTGTTTTTGTACGTTCATATTTTGATCTCTATATACAGTACAACCCCTACTCTATCTATTAGGATGTTAAAAACTACTTTTGCTTAACTGTTACTTGTTATTTTGGAAGCATTTTATTGCACAATCACGCAGGTTTTGGGTTTAAAGGATGTTGTCAGTAGGAGAATAACCAATAGGGACACCACGTTTCTGTAACCTGCCAGGACTGATCCCCCCAGCCTATCTTCAAAAGCAAATTAAGAATCTTAATAAAGGCTGCCATAACATGAGATCTTTTTAAGTAAGACACCCTCCCTCCTTTACCAGTCTACCTCCTGGTGAGCAAAATACCTCTCTCACCAATCTAATTTCAACCAATCAATAAACTTCGTCCTCTGAAGACAGCTACACAAAGCCATGGTTCTGCTCCTTTTCTTCTCGTCACTGCGAATTATAAATCAACATCACTCTCTTTTATGCCAGACTCATTAGGCTCTGGTTTAAACAATATTCCACAATGTTTGACTGCAAAATTCTTAAACTTAACACTTTCACATTTTTCTCTTTGCATGACCAATTGCTATTCAGCTAAGGTTTCAAAGGAAGGATCCTCTTTTTGTGTTGTGCAAGGCCAGATTTTAGTCATTTAACATTTTAGTTGTCGATGAAATGAAAGGTGAATTAATTAGTTATTTCGATTTTTTTTTTATAATCAGTACAAAAGTCTGTTAAAGGTGTGGTGTGTGCACAGTGTTTTGTATGAGCTGCGATGTTCTTTATGACTAGAGCAAGAGACTGTCAGTGAAGACCAGATGGTGGAGCCAAAAACTCAGAAGAGAACAAGTCTGATTTTTAATTTGCTCTGATCCTTAAGTTTCTTGGGTGGCTCTGTAGTTTGTAGTGTGTATGTGAGCGTGTGTGTGTGTGTTTACTCCAGACTAAAAACACTCACTTGAGAAACAGAGAACAGGGCTCATTTTCTAACCAACCCCATCGGCTGGTTCTGGGCTATGGATGAATAATGGCTGAATTCAACTGTGCTGAAACAGAAACACATTCCACACACTCTGCAAAGCTAATAGCCAGAGCAAAACAACCGCATTTGAACATTTACAATTAGGAAAGCTCAGTGATGGAATATCTGGGTGACTGGTAAGTCACGCTTTGGAGTGAGATAAAATGCTGCTCCTGGATATTGCTGAATGCTTCACAAGATCCTAACTATGTTTTAGATGTGCCTCAACAACACTGGGAAATGACTCAATTTGACAGGGGAAGAACATTTTGTTTGCAATGAGAGTATGGAATGTAGGCATTGGCATGTCTGAAAAACATTTCTCCGACGGCAGCACTTGTTTTACTTGTTTGGATTTATCAGTGAATTGCAGATGGAAATTCTTGAGACTTTGTGCTGAACAGCTTATTTAGATATATTGTCAGTACTTTCTTTGCTATATTCTTATGAGACTTGAAAATGATTAATTTCTTCAAGACTTTGATAGCACCTGGACAGTAGCACACGTGTAGTGACTGCATATTCGTTTTGCAGCTCATTCTCTTGCATTTCAGTAGGCCTCTGAGGTTTTGCACGATTTTCTGCATGTAGGGCAACTTGGTCTAAAAGGTGAAAATGTTAAAATATTGAGATACTAAAGGAAGGAAACCCCAAATTCTGTTGGAAAAACACAATTCTTTTCACTAAAACATTCTGTTTTTTATCTAACTTACAGTGTATTTAATGTGTGTTAATAATCATTTTAAAACATCAGTTCTGTTAGATTAATTAAGTAAATTCTTGTACAGCCACTTTCATCTCTGGTCAATCTCTTTGTTATGGGTACATAAACATTCTCACCATAAAAACTCAGGAGATTATTGAAACCATACAAACAATCAACTTTGAAGAAAATCGAAGCTAAACATCTGTGGAGTCATTCACCCGTGGCCTTTCAGATTGGTGTGGCCATCATGAGCCCTGATAGCTTTACCTTGTGGCCCTTCATTCACTGGACTGACGTCTCGTGTAGTTTGATTTGGCAGGTGTTCATTTCGCAGAGCCTCAGTAGCTGACTCCTCCATTTTATCAGCCCCTGGTTAGAGAGCTGGCCAAAAAATAATTCTGCAGCAATTACCATATGTTGTGATTGTGGTTTTGGAGCAACACTACAACATCTGTGTTATACTGGCATCTGGGGCACTCTGAAAGAAACTTCCCTCGTCTACATTCCTTCCCTGCATCTTCTGAACAGGTGCTCCCTGCAACATTGCTCTCCTACAGAGGGGATTTGGGCTGACCACATGGTTCCTCCCTGTTAAAGATTTTATATACACACTGCATCCTTGTGAAAGAGTAATTACTGACTTGCAGAGTGTAAAAGGGATTCACAAACCGCACAGTCATCTCTTTGTAGATGAAGATTATAAAGGACACAATTATATATTATATTTATATATTGTAAACTCCAGCTATTTCTTAATGTAGTGGAAACAACCATTTTTATATATAAAAGTAATTAAGTTTAGCTTTAAAATTGATCCCTAATAGTCATTGCACAGTGGGAAGCCAATGTGCGATTACCACAGACTTTTTAGAACACACACATGCATACACATACACCAGTAAAGACATGAATAAATTATGTCAGATTGGCAAATGAAGACCAGACTGTTGGTAAATGAAAACTGCATATGGCGGTTTCCCTGGCTTAAACAATCAATTACCTTTGTAAACTTGTAACATCTATCAATATTTGTCACAAACCATACAGCAGAGCAGCAGAGCAGGTGGTATGTTAAGACACCTTCCACAAGAGACCAGGGAGAGTAGCCCGCAGGCTCCTAGTCAGGGTGGTGTGTATTCTTGTGTTAAGTGATGTCTCCCATTGCAAAACTATGTTGGTCTGTCATACAGCTATTCAGAGCTTCAATGCACGTTATTATATTGCAGCTGGATGGTAACTGTCACAGAAGCTTGCTATCTATTGAGCCTGTTTCTGGACATGCACACCTTTGATTTTCACACCATATCACATGCTCCTCTTTGCTTTTCTCTTTGTTCCCCTAACAGTAGCCAATAGTAAAATAAAAAGGAAGTTACTGTTGCCAGTGCAATAAATCACAAACTTTACAAGGCAGGACCTAAACATGGACCTGTAACATATTTCAGTCTTGGTTTCTGATTTATTACATGTGACACAAACACATGAGGGGACGTTTAAGTCAATCATTCTAACGATGTCACCTCACTAATTCATCAGAGCTTGAAGTAATTAATATTTTAATCAAACTAATTCATAAAACAGTCCATAAAGCTGTCAAATCCCCTTTTGCCTTCCACCTATAAACAAAGTAAATGAGAATCCTTGAAAAGCAAAACAGTGACATAATTAAATTAAAGAAATAGTAACGATTCAGTGTAATATTTTTAATTGGCAAGGACACAACTGTAGTTGATTTGACTTGAGAACAAGACTCAAGTAAAAAGTGATCGGTCACAATCATCAACCACCTATATCATCCTAAAATTTTTATCTGAATCTGTTCTGCTGATGTTTTAGTGATGGTAATGCTCAGCTGGACAGACATGTAATGTAATGCAACACAATGTCCCTGATACTGTATGTAACTTCATTGGGCCTATAGCAGTGCTTCTTAACAACAATATTTGATACACATTTTTTGTCTTTCTAAATATATATTTGATGTGGGTCCAAATGCCAAACCAGTCACGCAATAAGACAGATGTGAAGCATCATTCAGGGAAAATCCCATGCTCCGCATAGGAACAAATGTTGATGACAAACATGGCCTCAAATTGTTTAATTTATTCACATATATTGTGTATATATAGCATGGACATTTACTAACCATCTTTCTGAGGTTTATTGCATTCTCTCTTTTGTTTGGTAAAAGTATGACTGGAGCATTCACTATAAACTGTAGAAACACAAGATAAGAGGAGACAAAAATGAAATAAGCCACAAAGTATGAAGTAAAACGCTGCCAAGATGACTATCTGTTTTCAAGAAGTGTATAATTAGGAGACCAACAAATAGCACTTGGCTCTTTGGAGGAAGGAAACGAAAAGAATTAAACACTTAGCGCATGACCACAGCATAGTGTTTGAATAAATGTGAAGAATACGTAAATTAAAAAGGGGCAATTTCAGTTCATAAATGAAGGGTGAAAACTGTTTGCTTCGAAGGAATAATCAGAGTCACACTTTGTACGGCTATAAATTTGTCAAGAGACTGCAGAGAAAACAAAGACCTAGACATTTGTTCAAAGACTAGTTAAAGAATAATTAAACTTTAATGGTTTTTGAAATAATTGAATTTTCCATAGAAATGTTGTGTAGCTGGTTTTTCACCACAATGTTCATTATAAACACATGGAGTAAACTTTGGCATTCTCACTCTCTTTGCTCTGAATTTAACTTGTATCAATGATTGAAGTTGAACATGAAATTAGTGCTTTTAGTTAGCTAAATCTCAACATACAGTAATTCTGTATATTAGGCATAGTTTCAGTATATTTTAAAACAAATATTTAAGATGTTTTTTCTGGTGAACAATAGTTATGTGCCAAATTCTCTTTACAGTGACTACAATGTAAAAAGCCAACTGATCATAGACAAGCTGAAAAATGTTCCCATTCATATTCAGTAATTCCTCTTCCTGTGTCTGTGTATGTGCCTGAGTGCTGGGTGATCGCAGCCTACCGATTGCTGCTTGAAGTACTGTAGATTGTTGGCTTTGACATTTTCCCATTGTGCATGGTGGTGCAGCAGGCAATAATTAAATATCAGGTGCATAAGCTGCTCTTTAATTTGACATGTGTGCTTGAGGCAATAAACACATGTGGTGCAGTGGGGGCTGCATAATTGCAGAGGAATAACATATCATATCAGGAGTGAGAGGATCATTGTATAAGGTACGTGATGACAGCTCGTTTGATCATTACGCCAAGGCTAAAGAGGTTGGCTAATTAGTTGTCATTAAAACTCACCCTCTAATCAGGGCTCGCTCTTGCATAAAAAATGTCCCTATCACATGATAAGTGAACAATGCCCTTAACCCTTTCAGCTCAACCTCAGAGCCCACAGCTATTGGCAGTGCAAATACTTAACATCAGTAGAGAAACATTACTTTTTGCTGCTGCTACTGTTGTCATATGCTGTGTGGTTTCTTAGAGCGATTATAAGAAAATAAATGATTTAAAATCGCCTCAAATTATATTTCTGCGCTGGGACACAAGGAGTTTTACTCTTGATTTTCCAACCTGAAAATGCATCAGTTTAACAGTAACAAGGAAACTAATGCACTAAGCAGAACGCAGAAAAGGACAGAAGTAAATCAGTGAATGGAGATAAAGCCTGCTCTGTGCTCACGACAACACAGTTGCGTTACATAAGTACAAGTGGGAATGACTTCTTCAGACAACACCCAGTTGAGGACCTTTGATGTCTCAGAAAACCATGGGTGCCTCTTGCTATGACTTTCAAAGATGGAAGAAAGTGCTCCAGTGAGAGACCCATGCATTATTAGCTGACAGCCCCATATAAATAATAAGGTACATAATGCCAAGTGTGAGTGCTTGTGTCCCCACAAGGACGCTCAACAGGTGCACCTCTCGTTGCTGCATTTCCATTTTGTTCAACAAAGAGGCTGCCTGTGCAAACAACTTCTGTCTGAAAGCTTTGCCTGATCATTCTTTTATGTGCCACTTCCCAGAATGCACAACATTCACAGGACCTCATGATAATAGGCATGTCGGGACACAGAAAGGAGCGAGACGCATGTCAGAGTGGATACATCTGTGCCTGACCCGAGGGAGAAGGCTCAGCGCACGACACATCAGCTGCAGGACACCAAGAGACCCTCTCCCCCATCCTGCCTCTCGCAGGCTAATGGTTGTCAAGTTACTGAGCGTTTGTGCTCTTGTCTGGGCCAGTCCTGTTGTCATGTGAGATCCATTAGAGGTCACAGCCACACAGGAGGGGCGGTCGATTGATAAGGCAAGAGAAGAAGTGAGGCAGAAGTGGGAGAAAAAAATAAGCTTTTTGTCCTGCTGACTGTCCTGTACTAAGGAACGACTTGTTGAAGTTAGCTGAAGTAGAGTGGAAAATTGAAGATGTGCTACATTGGGATTGTACTTACTATAGAACTATAGGTTGTAAATTTTTATAAAAAAAAAGATTAAAAATAATTCTGTGTAATGTAGAATAAAAAAGGTTAGGGTGGCCATGTGTCTGACCCACCAATGAAAGTACTCACAAGTGTGCATACGGCACACTGAATGCTTCTATTAAAGAACAAACTCTGGAAAGTCTTACTTTCCAATCTACGGAAGATGTGTTACTTTTAGTGACAGCACACTATTATTTTTTTATAATTTTTTTATTATTAATTAAAATTAATTCACAGTGATACTGGGAATAAATTTGATAGTTGAGAACGATCAACTGCACTTCATTTTAGGTTGCTTTTTGCATTCATTACGTGGTTGCATTTGGGAGCTTGTGAACAGTCATGTTCTTGACAAATCAGTCAAAACAGTAGAATGATTTCCTCTTTACAGCTGTGGGCACATTAGTTGAAAATTTGGTATAACGTGTTAAGCATGTCATTAATAATGAACACTGCATTTCTTATAAATGACAATTAGTATATTGATCTATGGCTTCATTTACAGAGGATACAGAAGATAGAGATGCTGCTAGTGTTTATATTTTGTCTTGCTTATAGTTGTACAGTATATAGGGGAAGTAAGACTATTATTGTTCTGTTCACAATACAAATTATTGCCTATTTTTTTTTGGTTTTTACTCTTACACCCTTAG
This sequence comes from Betta splendens, assembly GCF_900634795.4. Lineage (NCBI taxonomy): Eukaryota > Metazoa > Chordata > Actinopteri > Anabantiformes > Osphronemidae > Betta > Betta splendens. The sequence goes on from NC_040883.2 coordinate 15,832,146, forward strand.
TTAAAGTTTTAAAACTACAGTGAAAACTTACCAGTGGCATATAATCATTGTTTATTTCTGGTCATCATATTTGGTCATTTTTGACCAATATAGAATACATTTTATTACTTTCTTCACCAAAGGTGAATTCAAGTAAAAGCCGAGCAATAATTAGATCCATAAAAGAAATCTCCTCAACAGATAAATGATCTGTTAATTACTTTTTTTTACTTTGAGCTAAATGTACATACCATAGCGAAGCATTGGTAGCTCATTGATGAAAATGCAGAACTTTTTTTCTTTCAGGAAAGCCCTTATCAAAAACTGAAACCATTAGGTGAATATTTGTTGAAGTTATTACAGTAAGGTTGACTCGTTTGTTGACACAGTTGAGGGTTCATGGTTTGTATGTACTTTACAAAGTATTGTTTATGATTGATGCCCTTGTTTCCTGTCATATGAGACTAAAGATAGTTGCTCTAGAGTATTGTCTGAAACTGGTGCCTTCCTGGGGTCTTTTGAAGGATGCTACTGAGCTGCCTATGATAATTAGAGAGCTGTGACCTTCTCATTAGAGCCAGGAGGCTGCTTGTGCTCTCTAACCCTCCCTTCTACCATCATGCAGACCTGCCACAGGACAATCAGTATATCAAAGCGAAAATATTTATTAAAGCCAATACTACAAAAAACACACAGCACAACCTTTGAATTACAGCTTCTAATATATGCATAGAGAAATGAATGGTTGTGCTTAACCCCCCTAAAACCCTTCCCATACCGCTCGCATGTAGCTTAAATTTTTCATTACAAATTTTCAGGGCTTCAAAGTAGCATCTCAGAGCTAATCCCCTTCTTCTCTGTCAAAACCAAAGAATTGTCACTTTTTTGGTCCTACTTTACTCTCTGTCTTTTACATCTAAATGTCAAAAACCGAGGATTAAATAGAGTGCCACTCATCTGGCAAGGCTGGCAAGAGAGAATAAGAGGGGAGGGTGTAACAGAGGGTGTCTAAAAGCCCTGTAATTAATTTTCCACATTGATTTTGTTTTATGTCTGATGTAATGTATGAATCATTAGCCGATGTTCTCCAAAAACATTAAACGTCGAATAGTTCATTCACAACTCCTAATGGTAAAATAATAGATTGTGTGTGTGTGTGTGTGTGTGTGTGTGTGTGTGTGTGTGTGTGTGTGTGTGTGTGTGTGTGTGTGTGTGTGTGTACACAAAGAGCTTTGGGAGCTTACATAATGTAATCCCAAAAATTAAAACGCTACCATTTTGTCTGGAGTCACATTCGACTGATTTCTCAACAACTACAACTAAAGAAGATGATGTTTATCATGTATTATAGATACATAGATATAGATCATTTCATGCATTAGGATCTTTCCTTTCAAAATGGAATCTAAACTCCTATTTATACATTTACAGGAGGTGCAACCTGCAGTTAAGGTTATTTTGATAATCGTTTAATCTGTTTTCGATTAATCGGATAATTATTATTATTTTTAATTAAATTTTGATTTTGACTCTCTCAAACAAAACACAAAATCCAGCATTTGAATAATAAAACTTCAATACAAAATATAAATGAAACAAAGCAAGCATAGAGCAAGAGTTTTGTTCCAATGTGAAGATCTGGAGCAGCTTCATCCAAGTGGGAGAAAGTCACAGGAGAACATGTAGAGTCCTGGGCTCCTTCTGGCTGTGAGGCAACAGTGACAACCACTAAAAACCAAGTCGTCATATTTTAAGGCTGCTGTTACATTTAGTGTCTGCACTGTTTAAGTTGCGCTGTTTTGTGGTGGCGCTGTTCGTCATTATGTACTGTAGTGAAGGAGATGATGCACAGCCTGCTGAGGCGCATGACAGAACAGATTGAGTAACTTTTAACACAGCGGCACATAATTTCACATGATGGATAAACAGTGTTTGTAACCACTGCTACATCCGGTTGATATTTAATGCTCAAATAAAGAAATTAGGCCACCGCCTTTCTCCGGCTTGTTTTTTTCCGGCATTTTGCTAGCGGCTGCATTATTTTGCCGTTGCGCTGCACCGTAAAATAAGCAGCCTGACTAATCAATAATGGCAAATCATTATCGATACATTTCCGTCATCGATTGTTATCGATTTGTTCTTGCAGCCCTAGTCTTAGACTACGCTGATAGACAGGAGCACCGCCATCAGTTATGGGCTCTTTGAAAACATTTGAAGTTGGGCCCTGCAATTTAGAAATAGTACTGACCACTACTGATTATCTTTTGATTCATTTAGTTAGTGTGTGATGCTGGTAATATAAAGGTTGTGAGTTCAAATCTAGCTGCTGGACCACCACGACAATGTATCAGTATTCAGTCAAAGTTCCATTAATTTCATGTTCAATAGTGCAAAATGTACGCTATTGAATTAGAGTGTGATACCTTTCAGGTGAGGAGGAAAAGTGTTACAGTATTGATTCTTTAAACCTGTCAGAGTAAGAGCTCCATACTTGGATCTTGGGAAGTAGTTGGAGTGAGCGCTCTTACTGCTCTCGTCAAATAGTGCATCTTGGACGTATTTTCCCCGTTGTAAGCTACAGTAGCTTCAGCAGTAAGAAGGGGTAGCAGCTCATGTTCTACAGCCTGTAATATAATGCAAGAAACGAACGCCTTGTGTGGACATTTTTTATTCTGAGTGTACACGCTATGAGGACAGACACATACAGTGTCAGCTGTGAAACCAGCGAGAACATTTTACTGCAAAGTAAGCTCTGTGAATAAATAAACCTTTCTTAAAAAAAATTGAAAGTTATTGTCGGCCATTTTTCTCTCTTTGTTAAACCTTACTTTTAGTTTTCTGATCGGCGAATTTATGCTTTGTTGCTGCGAAGACGCTGCTTTCACCATTGACCATTTGACTATCTCACTCAGTAGCATCTATAAGATCCAGGGATCCAGGTGGATGGACAGAACCATGCAGTAAATGGGAGGAGGGGTGTAATTTGATCTATAATTCTCTCTCTCTCTCTCTCTCTCTCTCTCTCTCTATCTATCTATTACTGCTAATAATGTTTGTTATTAATAATTAAAGTAAGATGGTCTCTCTAGCCCCCCCCCCCCCCCCCCAGTGATGCAGATTATATGTTCATATAATCTGCATCAACTATCTATGAACCGGTAACAGACGTGTCAACGCTGATAGACGGCGAGTGTATGGACTCATACTGCTGTAGCTGTGCCACCCAAACCAAGGCATTAGGCTTCCCAGCACCTGCACAGTTTCCTCCTATGTAAAGCCCTGTAGAAATTAATCACACGCACGCCTTATGCATTTTGATGCAATTTATAATGCACATTAACAAGGGTTGACAGCTGTAACTAAAATGCAGAATGATCACTTACAATTCAAATAAATCCACTGTGCAATAACAAAAGTCATTTGCATGACTTTTTTTCCTGTCATGCTCTATTTTCATCTTATTCCAGCTTTGATTCCTGTGGTTTTATCAAAGGCCGAATACATTTGAAAAGACTAAATGATCTGCAAATTGATGAACACTTAGGCCTTGTCTCACTCCAGAGTATGAGCTTTAATTGTACATTGTGTGAAGGTATGGCATTGGATGATAAAAAGGCTTTTCTACAGACCTCATTTCAATCTCAATGTCTTATCAGTTGCCTTTTGTTAAGTCACTGCTTGTTGATGGATATTCATAAGATATATAGTTAGCATTTTATTATATCACTAATTACATTTGTCTTTTGAATAAATGTTTTCAAAGGGATAACTTAGTTTTTGTTGTGGTATATCTCCCATGCAAAATCAAAGTGGAAATACATTTACAATCAAACATTGTGCTCACATGAAAACATCATGAGGAAGCCATTTGAGCTGACCTTCAGAGGTGCTAATTAAATTTTGGGCGTGTGGTGATGGTATAACTGATTTCATTCTTCATTATGGCCTGTAATGACATTTCTCAGCTGTCAGAAGCATTGCAGGGGGCTGGCTTGTGAGGTTTGGGATGAATTAACCATTATACCATCATAGAGACGGCATAACTATAAAGGAGGGGTGGAGAAAAGCTTAGGGATGAGAGCTCAGAAAATGAAGCTGAATGTTTACTGCAAAAACACGTTTAGCAGAATGTGATAATAATGGATTCCATATTCTTTTTGCCATCCACATGCTTGTAACTACAGTAACTATGCGTATATGTCCTTCCTCACCATAGAGCAGATAGATGTGTGACTGCCTCACATAAAGGCTTAAATTCAAATTCCAAGAATTTAATTAATATGCCAGTATTTGCAGGTCAGCTGCAGAGCAAACTCAGGAGTGGGCGATGTACAGTTCCACTACAAAGAACCCAGCAGGACATGTGAGGACATGTGTTCCCCCTGGCTTTAATTTACAGGCATGACCTTGTTGTAAAAGCATGGCATTTTAAAAACTAATTTATTTGACCACAGTAAGTAAACATTATATTAGTGTAGGGCAATGAGGACAATAGAAAAGCACTGGCACCTGATCCTGAGTCGTTCATTGTCATATTTTCTAATACAACAATGGTGAGTCTGACGATATAGTTGTAGGTACAACTGTATAGTAAAGCCAAAATTATTTTCCATTCTGTCTTAGACATAAAAATTGTAATCACTTAGACATTATGAAATTAAAACATACTGTCATTACATTCTGTATGTGGAGCTTTCATGTTATATAGTGGGTATAGTTATATTTTTATTCTTGAAAAAAGTGTGTACAGTACTGTCTATAGAGATTTACAGAAGAGCGTAGACAACACATTTAAATGATTACAGCATTTGTCCAAAGTGTCCTCGTGAAATAAATCAATAATATATATATACTTTATAGTCTGCATGACAAAATCAAAAATTGTAATGTATAAATAAAAATAGTTCTTTCACATTCTCGATCACTTTGCTGAGAATCAGTGTGCATTTCACAACAAATAAGATCTAAAGGGCCACTCATCTGCAGATAGAGTGGAGGATAAGTTGATGTGATGTGGGCTGAGAAGAGGAGGGGTGAGTGACACAGTTAAATGCTTCGTTCCTGGGAGGGTGGATGTAGATCTTATTTTCGTTTCCCACCACTCTTTTCAATCTGTCTGCGTCTTGGTGTGTTGGTCGTGTTTTTGATTGTAGAGAGGATCTGATCCTACAATGTCCAGTAAAAATTGATCTATGGGTTCCTTGACAGCCAGGATTTTAGTTAAAGGACAGCATTCACAAGACTCACCTGTTAGAATTTGCAGTAGCCAAGAAAAACAGACTGGCCAACACTAAACTTTAAACTATATTGATTTAGATTGAAATGGTCCTTCAGGGCTGTATATATTCTCCTAATGAAGTAACATTCTCTGATGTTAAGCATTACCCCAGACAAAAAGCAGGTAATAAAAGGTTATAAGAAATTTATTACATACATTTAATTGTGCTAACGTTTATATATACCATTTGCTTACTATCCATGTCATTGGTTTGTAGGTTACTTGATGAATAATGCGAGAGAATACAGAGGTGATCATAACTAATGTGCTGTTTTAAATTTGATGAATGCTCTTCCAGATTGATTTGATCATGAGCATTGGTACAGTGTCACTCCTCAAATGGACCTGCACTTTTACCCTGTCATACTAGGGAATCTAATAGCAATGGTTGGGTTTCTGGGTCATGGGGACCTCATGTCCTTTTTAATACTACTCCATATGAGGCCAACCAAGTGAACCACCAGTGTCTTTGTTAAATATTCATTCCCTGTCAATAATTAAATGCTCATTATTTGAACCTGAGGAGTGCTGTGATTCCAAATTTAATGTGCTTCTAATGCATGGGGCGTTAGGGTTACGCCTAATAGCTGGGCTGCATGATGAAAGGTGGATTCGTACAGCTATACCCATTCTTTTTCGGTTGAACAGGTAAAAAGAATCCATGTTTCAAATGAAAAATTTACAGCCGTTGTCCAGAGTTTTTTGAAGAACATCTGAGGTTTTGTATTCTGTGACTGTACAAGAGTTTGAACAAATGTCAGAGAAGAGAAGCTTGTTATCTCAGACCTTTTTAAATTGAATCCTGGCTGAAAGTGGGAGACTTTTAGAAATCTGCTACTAGAACTGCCGGTGCCCAATCAACCACCCACACAGAACATAATGACAAATAGACCAATTTAGGTGATAAGATACAGGCAGGGCATGAATACACAAATATACAATAAATATGCAAACAACAAGATCTGATACCCAAGGGTTAGGGGCTCACATGATAATACAAGCATTGTCCTGCAGCTATATACTGTAGCACACTGGCACACAACAGTGGTACTATCAATTAACTCTAGGAGGAAGTCAGCACATCAACAATGTTTTGCATCTTTCTTAAAATTTTTAATTTAAATTATATAATAATTTCTGTCTTTGATGTGAGGCATTTTTCATTGTTTGTTGTTATTATGCTTTGCACCACGAACAACTGAGAATTAGCCTAGCTGTTTTCACTAATCTGTCTAAGTGTGCGTGTGTGTTATGCGCAAGCACGTGTTCCGTATGGCTCAAGGACCTGTCTGTGATGTAAACATGGGGAGGGTAAACACAGGCAGCTTGTAGTCTCCATTGTTATTATCCTGTTTGTATAATTAGCCTTATAAATTGCTCACATCAAAGGCACTCTCCCTTGAAGTACTTCATGCCTCTGTTCAAGCTAAGAAAAATGGAAAAGGGAACAGCAGCTCTGGTCCACATCCTATTGGGACAAATTGAACTTTCAAAGGACATAGAAGGTTTTAGCTGGGAGTTGTAGAGATGGAGCTGGGAGATGTTTGGTGGCAACTCTTAAGCCTTTGTCTTCTTGATGCATGCACAAATAAGCACTTTATTAATTGATTTTAGATGCAATGTAATTATTGAAAGAACTAAATCTGCTTGCAGTCATTGGTCACAACAGGTCACCACAAAAAGGCATTTTTTTCTGTCACCTTTTTCCTGTTTCAACACAGTGACAACATAAATATTACAGTGGCTTTACACTAATTCAGCACTCTTGGCTAAAAAAAGTACAGTACATTTAATGACCTTTATGACCTGTAATAAGTGTACAGATGGGAAAGCACTGGGGAGTACAGTATGTGCTGATTCTGCTGCTCTGTGAGACGCTGGCATGAACAATGATGGCTTGGCAGCTGGAAGTGATGAGAGACAGAAAGTGTCAGAGGGGGTTTGCGCAAATTTGATTGACAGCACCAAAGCTGCCTCTGCCATCAATTTAATGGCAATTATTATTTAATGCACATTACTTAAAAGCATATGCAAAATTAAGATTTAGTCACAAAAACACATTTTATATGGCATTTAAAGAATAATATGCATAATATATTGCTTGTTAATATTTATGGTAAAGAAGTTCAAGCATTTCTTGTCTTGAGCTAGTCCTCTGCTGAAAGCATCAACTCTCAGTAAGTCAATTAATAACTAAGAAAGCAAGAAAAGGAGGAAGCAGCACAAAACTAGAAGCTTTTTACACAGAGGAGAAAAACCTGCCAAGGGGAATTTATCTCAGATTCAGATTCACTTATGTGTAAGAACAAGAGACTGGCCTCCTTCAGGGTATAATTCAAAAAAGCTCAATGGAAATGAATCTTTATTCATGATAGATTTGAAGAGAGACATTATTTGTTAAATACATTAATGCTGAAAGTAATCTAGCAGAAAAGAAGCCTCCATTTGTGTGAAATATTTTACAAATTCAAAATTTTGAAAAAAAAAAGTAAATTGTATTGCTTGTGTGTGCATGCAAGGTTCAATGCATTTATGAGTCAAAGTAATTATGCCTAATTTGATTGTAACATGAGAAGAAGCACTCTGTTGATCTATTACTTACCTTATCTGTTACTTATAAAGCTAATGCAAAGGACATGTGTTGTGGTCTATAGCTTGTACATTAAATAATTTATTTTTATTCAATATATTTTATCAAGTACTTTTTGTATTACGGCCAAATTTGGACACTTGGGAGATGGGAGACTTGTTTCACTCAAAACAAATTCTGTTATTATAACTAAAAGGGAGCAATAATATGTGAGTATGGGAGAGCTATAGGAGTTAAGTTAGTTTTGCCTTCCACCATCAAAACTTTACCATTCTATGTAGGCACTCCTGTTCAACTACTGTATATCCACTGGTAGAACACAATGCAAGAATGTACATGTAGTGTACCACCATATTCAAGTAATTTGTAATTTCAATGTCTTAGACCTAGACCCCATCTAGGGTGGAGGCCACTGTGTGAGCTACTGTAAAAGCTCAAACTAAATCCAATTCAGAAGAGGACAAGGACTGATGGTATAAGATCAAATAAATCGATTTAGTTTATTTTCTTACAGCCCTCCGACGGAGAGAGGCCATGAACTGACAGGGCCTATGTAATTCTTGACAGAGGAAAACTTTGTATACAGTCTAAGCAACATGTTATTAAAAAGATGAGCATGGCCGTGGAAAATAAATAAATAAAGAAAAAATACTGATTAAATTTTAAGCAGCCAGCGGGCCGATAGTTTGCCTGAGGCATATTTGTCAGTTTCAAAGGGTGTTTTTATTAATTTTGTATTTTGCATTTTGTTAGTGGAAAGAGCCTACTCCACCGGGAGCGCCACAAGCTATAGCCAGCAGAGCCTATAGCAGGCTGAAAGGAGACACAGAGCATGCCAAGCAGATCCTGCACACTTAGAGAAAGAAATGGGGTATAGATCAGCATCACAACTCACAGAACGCCCATCTCTGCCCAAAACACACAGGTATGTTTACATAGACACAACAAATGCTCTATATACACGAGCATTTTTGAAAAATGCGCTGAAATTTTATAATGCATAACAAGTCTTTTATTAGTTAACTGTTGTCACAGGATGTAAATAGCTTACTTTTTACAGTACCTGTTCAAATTCACCTTCCTTAAACCATTAGCATTTGTCTGGTATATGAATAATCAACCAGGGAGTATGCAAATTTTGGGACCATTTTGTACCTGAGGGGAGTCTATGACCTTTTAGAGGACCTAACCTAATCTCTAGACCATGCTTTTGTCACAAAAATGCCATTGAGTCAACATATTTTGCATGTAATAGTTACAACAATAGTGTAATGGTACACTGATGTGTAAACTGTCAGGAAAAACTATTGTCTTATGTAAATATTCGTAGAAAGAAGTTGGTACAAATAGAATAATGGAAAAACATGAAAGAGAGAAACTTTGGATTTCACAAATATCAAGCAGAAAGTAGCAGCATCCAACACAGAGCAGAAAAGGCTGCCCTGAGGCTATAATTTGCAGAAGTTTTACTTGCTGTCGGCTGAAACTCAACAGAAGTGTGAAGACAAAGCTTAGTAAGTGTTTGTACACACTTGCCCAATTCACAACACTACACTAGTTTTAGAGATGAATGGACAGCACTTGAGTCACGTAAGCCTCACAAACTCACTCACAACTTTAATCATACTAGAAACAGAGGTAGCCGTTGAGGCGTTTGATGGCTATTAGCAATGTGTGTTGCATCTTTAAAAATCACCTTTCATTCCAAAATACTCATAAAGCATTTGTGTCAAATCATACTGACAGAACAGTTTGAAGTAGATGATACTTTGTTGTGTAAAGGTGAAGGAGTTAATTAGGTGATGGGAAGGTGACTGATGCTATGTATATACAGCACACACGACAGGGAGAGAAGCCAAGTGGGCTGCTAATCATGCCCTCCACCCCCTTACTTCCCTGCATTCATCTCCCAACATATGCTTTTGAAGTCAGGGCTGTCAGAAGCTCTGTGACATGCACTCAGTTTTATTACTTTTCACAGTCAAAATGTGCTTTGTTTATTATGGTTGATTTTGACTAGACCTCAACACACTAAATTACATTTATGGGGTGTGTTCAAAGAAAATCACATTAAAATAGACAAATACAGAGGCCCCTACAGTTTTTCTCTTTGAGTGGAATAAATGCACGTCAATTGTTTTGCAGATTAATGTCATGAATTACTGTAAATTAGTGTTTCTAACAACAAATCTAAATTATTTGTGTATCTAAATACTGTTGACCTATTAGTTTAATACCCATTTAGGATTCAATAATTTCTGATGGCATACCACCACCCAGTCCATAAAAGGACAGCCTTGTCCCCACAGATAGGTGTGCTTTCAGATTCAGGTCTCCATAACGTGAGTAATGCTATGTACGAACACACCAAATTGAGTCTTTGAGGTAAACTGTCCTGTTAGTTTTGTAGTCCTGCTGTTCAATTGATTAATCAATTGAGTGCAAAATAAACGCAAAAGTTTTGGTCTTACTGTGACACTGGTCCTTCAAAAATTATTTGATTCAGCGTCATGGCAAACAATTAGGTGGTCAACAACATCATCAATAAAAGACAAGCTCAGTGTCTGTTGAAATATAAATCTTGGAAAAGGGTTTGTATTTAAAGACTGCAGTAAAGTTTATTGTTGTGTAAACTATTTTTCGACAAACTACTGAACTTATATTGAACTTACACACCCTGCTGTGGAAAAAAGACTACATTCTAACATTTCTGCAAAATGCTAAATCTGTCTTTAGAAATTGGTAATTATACTTTGCCAAGTGTTTAAGACATAGTTATGGTCTGTGTGAAGCTGGCTTTTCTTTCGGTGGTTGATTTTTAAAGTTGATTCTTAAAGTAAACACTGGTGGAAAAACGACTATGCTGACCTTCCATTTAGTGTATGCGTGTGCTTGCAGGGTCCCAAGTGACATTGAGGCTGATTTTTGTACATGTAATATAGAGATACAAGACCTTGTTTCTCTACTGTGTCTCCCAAAGCCCTTTCACTGTGTCAAGCTCCCCTGCTACCTTTTGGTATTCGACATAAAATAATCTACAGATGAAGTCCAGAGCTCAGAGAAAAATACAGAATAACAGCATTACAAGTGGAAATCAACTTACTTCAGTACCGGTGTTCCTGGAAGGTTTACTTCTAAGCATAGTGTTTATTTAATATACTAAATCTGACTGCTTATATTTAGAGAACAATAAACCAGATTTAACTCTATATAAATTAAATGCTGCAGCAATATCATAATACAAGGCATTACATTTTTTCACTTTCCATATTTATCTTCGCAACACCTTATGCATATTAAATTCACACATGCTTCTTTACATCTTTATGTATATCATTAATCTAGCCAAGTCTGATATAAGTGTTTCTCTTTATTCTTCTTGTCTCTTGGTCCCATGGATAGGGGGACTACTAATTCCATTAACTTTGTATTGCTGCTCAATCTTTTGTGTCCTGAGCATCAGTGCTGTGGCTTGGCTGTCTTTTAACGGTTCTGCTTCACTGCTCTTGGATAGAACATGACAGTTACATTAATGTCTCCATGTAAATTGCTGTCTACATGTAGGAAACAAGGAAAGGAGGAAAAAAAAAGAAAACATGGAACATTCATCGCCTCATGACAGAAGAAATTGCGAAAACATTCATTGTGTGGCCTCTCAAATAGGCAAGTGTATTACAGTGAGCAGCAACTTTACTAAGAATCCAACTAAGTAGATGGACAGCAAGATGAGGCAATGACACAAAACACTCATAGTGGGTTTAGCCAAGTAGACCAGCTATCTGCTGATATTAATCAGTCAGTTCCATACTCACTAATGCCACATACATGTCAGATGTTGATGTTATGATACACATTTTGTTTGCCCTATTTAACAGGAGTGTGGAATACATTATCCTAGTTTACTGTATGCAATGGTATCTGCTGAGGTTGCTTTGAGGAGAAGGCTCATCCTTGCCACCTCGATTCAAGTCAAAGGTACAAATGAATAAATAGGCTTTTTATTTAGTTAATTTAACAAAATTTAATTTAACAAAATGATTAAGCGCCTGAAACTGATTTTCAACTGAATACAAAATGTAGCAGTTGTGCTTTATAAGACCTAGTCAAACAACACTCTGTGTGATCTTAGTCAATAAAGAGAGGCACTGATGGAGATCATGGGCTTTTCTGAAGTGAGGTGGGCTTTCTAGACTTGAAAGGACATCTAACACAAAAGTGATGCTGTCAAGATGACAACACCATGTCCTGGAGACTCGTCTAAAGATGTGTCTCTGCCTCTCCTCTGTTGTACTGGCAAATTTACAGTCCTCTCTGACTTCACAGAAAGCCACATGGTAAGGCCAGGGCAACTAGGAGCCAGTCTCGCGCCCAAGTATGGAGTGCGGGCATAGATCCTGTGCTGCCTTTGATACTGTGTTAAAGCCAAGAAGTAACTATTGTAGATTTCAGTTGTTATTGCATTACAAAGTGCATTCCCTTTAGCTAGTCTATTGCACATGTTTAGTTTTTATATTTGTGACAGTTTATAATTAAGATTACTGTTTCTTGTTACAAACCTACAACTGAAATGTAACTGTTTCAGTTTAGTGAACATAGAGGTACCAAGAATAAGAGCGATTTCTATTATGCAATTGCAACAGATTTCCTACAGGGACTCTAACAATATTCCTTTTCTACTGTGCTATCAATCATGATAATGAATGGCAGTAACTTATCCTTGGACATAAATCTGGCAAGCCCCAACAGCACTTTGACACACCATTTAATTACAACGCATGTCTAATTGAAAGACCCCTGGAAATAGTGGGATGTCTCTCTGGGTGTAGCAGGGTTAAAAAACATAATTAATTATGAGGCACCTCCCTCCCTCTTTATTTTGAGTCAGTGGCGTCCCTGCCTCAGTGAGCTGATGACATTTTCAGCCTCCCTTTCATCCTTCAGAGAAATGAATGGCGTGGCAAGAGCGTTATCAAATGAGCTGTAGAGCCAGCCAGTGAATATGTCATTGAGTGTGACTGCTCCCTGAGTGAATTGTGATTTATCTGTGTGGTTCCCTCGTCATGTTAACTGACTTGCTACCCGGTACCCCTCACCCCCACCTCGTAGTTGACAGGCTCAGTACATCATTTGTGGGATCTCCAGGTGAGGTGCTGCCTAATGTAGTCTGGGATTCTCCTGAATAACAGTGCCCCTGTGTTTGACCCCAGATGTTCCTCACTAGTAGAAATTATTTCTACATACAATATCCTCAGGCAATAGTAGTAACCACTTACAATCTCTGATGCAGGAGGAATGTTTGCCTGGTGGCTCAGTGGTAGAACCACAGGTTCAAACCCCCACCAGAGCACCAAGTGTGTCCTTGAGTAAGACACTTCGCACTAGCTCCCCGGACGCCTTGCATGGTAGCCCACTGCTCCCCCAGGGGATGGGTTAAATGCACAAGACCAATTTTGTTGTTACATTGTATGTGATAATGACCAATAAAGACTTTTTTCTTTTTCTTCTTTGTTCACCCTTTTTTATGAATATGGTGAGGGAATAAGCCTTAAAACAAAATGTGTCTACATGGTGGTTTGTCATTAACTTTGTAAATGATGAATATAAACTTGGAACAAACTGTTATTAAATTAGGAATAAAGGTGGTTTTAGATTCTCTTAGCTGGGAAATCGATGCTATTTACAGACCTGCTGCTCATATTATGTTGCATACTGCTTTGGCAGTTGATTTTAAAAACTCAGAAACTTTGGAGTAACTTGCATCAAGGACAGATTGGAGATGTTGACAAGGCAATTCCTGATCTTTTTGTACAAAAAGAGGCACTTAAAAGTTGTTTATGTCTGCATGAAGTTTGTGTGAATAAGTAATGCATTCATCAGTCTTCCAAAATGCTCCCAGGGCTTCTGTTTGGCTGAGACAGCACTTACATGTACATCAAGCAACGGCTTGTGGGTTGTGGGGTAACACGGGGACAAGTGAAGAGACCATGGAAAACTGAGTTAAGTGAAAGAGGTGGTACAGCTCCCTAAATAATCTTTTTTTACCATCTCCATACATTTGCTGTATGTCATCCACACTCACTCCCATGCCCTGCCCTACCTGAGCATGATTAGCGAATGCCTGAACCTGAAGTATAGTGTTGAAAGGCTGCCAGCAGACACTCACCTCCAAATCAAAAGCTTCACTGTAGAATCAAAAGAATTCAGTCTTTCTCTGCATAAACATGAGAAATGGAGGAGGTGGGCTTTGCTGAAGGTGAGACACTTTTGACATCCTCCCCAGTGGTTTCTTCACACTGTGTTGTCACATATCCTTCTACCTTTACGGTTAAATTCAAATGTCATCTTATGCCAAGTAAAAACATTGTTATTTACATTATTGCATCTATAAATTTAAAGTCTTAGCCTAAATCTCTAATGTACATGCTCTACTGGTAAATCCATTGTTTTCCGAAATCACTGTTGTGTATTACATTGTCGAGTATTTTGGTGCAAAAAAATGTTGTATTTAAGTATACTCTGTATAAAATATCATGAAGTTTGCTGATGGTTATTCACAGATTTTCATCTGTGTTGCATTTCTTTAAAGAATAGCTCATATCTTATATCCTCTTAAAAAATATATGCACACTGAAAAGTGTCTTTCCTCTATTTAAAATTTTAAAAATCCTCTCTAGTTTCACAGCAGTGTTAACATAGTGGGAATATTATGTCCCTTTTTATTGCATGACTTCATTGTCCTCCCTTTCCTAACTGGGTGTTCTTTAGGCCCGTAAATCTTTATCTTTCACACATGTTGGATGAAAGGGAGGGGAACATAAAATGCTTTGCCCTGCGACATCTGGGAATAATGTCCATCAAAAGAACATGGGCCCATTGCTGGTGTTCACAGTATTCTATAGTGTACAGACTGGTGTTAGTGCCACTTCTGTCACAGATAAATGTCACGCAAAGAGACAGATCATTTACATTTTTGATAAAATGATCCTGCATTTTTTATTTGTCTTTGAAATTAAAGACTTCTTTAATCACTGTGGATAGAAGGGGACTTAGTTGACGTACTCGTGTGTTTCTGATTGCATTAGAACTGATGTGGCGTGGCATGATGGATACTTAATAGTTGTGCTGTCCCTCTGTATCATGTCAGGAGTCTGACACACACAGATGCTCTGGAGCTCTCCAGCCCATACAGAATTGCTTTAATTATTAGGCCTATCATCTTGGCTTTGAGATAAGAGGAGGGGCAGAGGAGAGGAGAGCAAAGCAGAGGAGGGGCAAAGGAAGAGAGAGTAAAAGTAGAAATGAGCAAAAGACCATGCAAGCGAGTCCAAGGTTGTTGTCAAAGATTCTAAATGAGTTTATCAGACATTTGTGCATGGTGATGTGGTATCAAACTGTCATGCCATATCCAGTTTGTCTGCAGCACCTTCTTCTTCTCCACAGGCCTCGTAGTGGGGGCCTAATTGCAGTATATATCTACAGAGGCCGCAAAGAGCCCACGGCAGCCCTGTAGTGCCCCAGGCAGTGTGTTGATCAGACCTCTCCCTGTGCTGCACTAAACTGTCATCTTCTGCAGCTATGTGTTTTTATATTGCAGCATAAAACTGATTTCACTTGATTAAAAAGATCAAATGTTGGCCATGCCAATATGAATAACTCTGAAGAAACACCACAATTGCGTCACCAGTATCACAGAAACATTCATCAGTGCACAGACGCTGGCAAGTCTATTCTTGATCATCCAGAGCTATAATGAAGGAACATAAAACGGCCATAGAAATTTTCCTAGAATACTTTTTTATGGAAATAAAGAGGACAGATGAGAGCAGAGGCCAGAGAGTGATTATGTGAGAGAGAACAGCCACTCTTATGTTGGCACCTCCAGCATGCAGGCCATCTGCATAGAGGGCCTGGAAATGAGGATGACAATGCTAATCACTGCCATGGAGGCCTGGCTGCTGTAGATGAATGGCCATTCCAGCTCTAAACACACTGAGCGGCGCTCATCACACAATGTTTTTGTCTGGGTATGCCAGGTCCACAAGCCTCAACCAGCCCCGCCCCTTTCCTGTACACACTCCATCACTCAGTGGCAACATGTGTATGGCTTCCTGTCAATTCAGGAAGTCTTGGTTCATGTCCCAGCCACATTAATGGACTAGGCACAGGATACTTAGTAATTTCCTATTTCCCCATTGAAGCAATTGTTGTTGGCTATTCTCATTCATCACCCCCCCCCTTCAAAAAAGAAAAAATGATCATTATCTGTTTCTTGTTCCTGTATTGGTTGTTTCTTTTCATATTCAGTCACCCTCAAATTAAACACTTAGATCTTTCAAGGTGTTTCTTTTGGTAGCAACCATGGAATAATGTTGTTACTGTAATGTGATGCAGTGCCACATGAGGTCAGATAAAATAGCTGCAACAAGTAAAATTATGTAGACAATAAGATTTGTCAAATTACATGTATTGTCATGACATGAGCAAGTGGCAAATTGTGTCGGGACAGTTTTAAAGCCCTTACCTACATTTTGAACCTAATGGTCTCCAGCTGTTGAGTGGTGTATTGTCATGATCTTGGGGATTGTCCCTATAAATGAATGTGAGGAGGACCAGCTGTCTGGCAGTCCATTTATCTGTGACCCCAGTTTTGGTAACTGACTAAACTTCTGTTCTGATTAGACTGAAAGTCTGGTATTTGGCTCCTCGTATATACAACAATATAAGAAAGAAAAAGACTGAATATTACTTTAGAAACCAACATTGTTGGCACATAAACAGAAACTTTATAAAACTTTGTTCGCATCTCATTTTGACCCAGAGACCTCTTTTACACGGAGAGGACAGGCTTTTTCTGTAGTACGCGCCAATGCAGTTCAACTTTCATGTGGGATCTGTCGGAAAGCACTTCATTCTAATGTGCTGTGGCTTTTCAAAATCCAATCCCAAGTAAGAAATAAAAGCCCAGACAACTGCATTACTGTCTAACCTGTCAGCTTTGTTAAATATAAGCTCTATCCCGCCTGCCAGAGCCTTAAAAGCTGAGCTGGCA
The DNA here is from genome assembly GCF_900634795.4 of Betta splendens. Classification (NCBI taxonomy): domain Eukaryota; kingdom Metazoa; phylum Chordata; class Actinopteri; order Anabantiformes; family Osphronemidae; genus Betta; species Betta splendens. The sequence goes on from NC_040883.2 coordinate 15,849,042, forward strand.
GAGTGCAGAACTGGAAGTGACAAAAGCAGATAGCCGCATTTTAGGAAAGCAGAATGGACATCCAAATGCATTTTTACACGTTTACAAGGAGTTCATTCTGTTCTTTATGAATCAATAATAAGCAGCATGTGGGAGACCTAAGATACAATTATCCACCCTGAAGTACCTCCCCTGTCACTACAATGAGAATTAAAGTCAACAGGCTTGTATGGGAATGGCATACATGTTTCCCACTTAGCTCCAGTGAACCAGTCCCATGGGGCAGGGCAGGCCATGGCAGGTTGGAAATGACACATTTGCTATTGCAGAATCACAAACCACATTAATAAAAAATGGAAAACATTGCCCATATAAAAGTCCTGAGTATTTTTGACATGCAGTACAGTATTTGAGAGGACAGGTTTACATATTATGACATAAGGCAAAAACTGTCAATACAAAGTCAAGACAATCATTCCTTTTATTTTAGTAGTCTTTTCCCTAATACCTTTTTGCAGTTAATGCTTCACTGACTGTACGGACCATAAATTATATCATACAATAACATAGAGTCAGTGAGTCAGTTGTGCATCCGATACATCCCTCTATTACAAATAATTCATTAGCGTCCACAAGCTTTACAGTACCTTTACCAAAAAGGATATAGTCACTTATGAGCATACATATCTGACAAGTGGAGCTGCTTCTCAGATTGGTTTTCAGAGGATCGGGGATCCAGGCATCAGTTGGTAGCCTCAAGTCCCGCAGCTTAATGAATGGATAGAGATGTTTCACCCAATTATGAAAACTTCATTGCTCGTGTAAAACATCCATAAATTCATTTACAATTTGTCTTTAGGTTGTGTTGCACAACATCAATTCAGTTTTCTTATCCAATGAATTGTTTGATCAAAAATAAAGAATATTTAGAAATTATTTCAAAGTACACACACACACACAAGGGATGAAGCAGACTTTGCAACTGAGCCACACATGGATTCATAATGAAAAGGGGTAAATTGGCTCCAACTGTATAATTGGGATACAATAATATTCCCTTATCCTACTAACTCTCTGTGGAATTCATGGAATCTATACTCACGGATATGGACTTGTTTTGAGTCATGTATAAATAGCTACATTGAATAAACATGCCAACTTAAACAGAAGAAATGTGAAAAAATCTATATGGAAGTACTTATCATAAAATCAAAGTCATATTTTAAATCTACAGCTGTTACATCAGCTTGAAATGGCATAGACACGAGCTGACAGGGCCCCCGGGCTAATGCTCACAGACACAAGACACTGAATATACATGAAACAGGTGAACTGTACCTTTACACTCTCCAAAGTGACTTTTTTTCTTATTGCCCATGCAAACAGATTATATGAATTTGATTCTGAAGAAATGAAAGTTGTGACGTTAAGGCTGAGATCAGAGTTTATCACTAGAAAAGAGCCAATATTACTATTACTATTGTAGTAGTAGTTCTTTGGTATACTTCTTTTAATGGTTGGTGTCTGCATGAAAATAATAATCTTTACAGCAGCTAATCAGTTTATCAGTACACTCAATATAAAATAAATATGTGATGTACTTTCGCAATATTGTATGTTTACACCTACAGTAGAGGCTTTAAGCTCATACTGTACTTTCTTTATTTCTATATATTTTGATCATACAGCTAAATTGTTCATGTGAATTGATTCCAGTGCAGAAAGCCAGAGTGTAACGGTCCAGTTACAATATGCTTGAAAGATGAGGAACTCACCCTATTCCAGCCTTTTACTGCAAACCTTTTCTCCAAAGTGCTCCAAACGGAGCCATTACACGATTGAGGTGAAAATATTTGCTTTTTATCACCCATCTATTTCAACACTGGCCACATCCCTAGCCAGCAAAATGCTTAGTGTGTAGCAATCACAGTCACACTTTGCACGTCATCTTTTCCAAATAATTTACCAGCTGCAATTAGCTGATTCTGGTTGTCATCACAGTGCTATGTGAACTGTAGATGAGAGGAGTTAATGTATTAAAGAGACCAAAATATAGGCATTAAACATCCATATGTACACACAGTCCATATGTGCATCACTGAGGATTGCACACACCAATTGAAAATAAAAATGACCTCTACCTGACAAATTAGAAATAAACCTGTTTGACAGGCCCCGTTTGCTTAGAACAAATGTGCGACATGAAAAATAGTTTGACACACTTTCATAAAAGCAAGTGGCAGCAGCCCATCCTTTAGCATGTGGTAATGGCCTCTCGTTGTTAGATTCAATGGAAAAAGCTATTCATACTGTTATGTGATTGAAAAGAAAATTGAATCCTTTTGATGTTATAAATGTGTCTATTACCGCATTTGCACACAAAATTTCTATGGAAATTATAGAGAAAGGAATGATTCTCTGGAGGAAATGTTTGGGAATGACATATTGAATTCTGTTCCTGCCTGTGAATATCAATATAGTGTATGTGTTGTACAACAACTCCAAAACTATATTATTTTTCACTGGGCTGAAAGGCTAAAATTACTACAGTATACGCTATATATGAAAAAAGGTTAATGGTCAGATATTTCTTATGTTCTAATGAACAGCCTCCTCAGTTCACTACTAAAGTTATGAGAAACTTTTACGTGATGAGGTGCATCTGCAGTTACCGTTACTGAGGTCAAAAGCATACTGTATAGGGAATGGATCAACTTGAGGTTTAGCACCTGAAAAAATATTTGAAAATTAAGTAATCTGAGTGTGAAATGGTCTGCTACCATATGAGAGATATCAGAGCCACCGGGAAGAGTTATTTACAGAATATTCCTCAGTTGCCTTGTGCTGTGTGGTTTTACGGGTGTGCTGATATTTATGATTTTAACATTTAGGAATTACATTTTTTACAGGTTTTTTCATTTAGGGTAGGTTTACTGAGTTTTCCCTGTTTAGCAGCATTGCGTTGCGAGAATACGGTAGTTGACCCCTACTGCTGCTGTCACTTCTGCAGCATTGCTAAAGCAGTTACTGTAGATGTTATGCTTTGTATAAACCCACGCTTTGTGTTGAGGGTTAAGGTGAGACCTGCTTTTATATGTTTCTCTGAGTCAGGATTTGAAAAAAACTTCCATTATTAGAAATAAACAAGTTTGTGTTTTTCAGCAGACGTGACTAAGACTCTAAAATGTATTCTGTCAAAATAGTGAAGGGTAATATTTCAACTAATTGATTAATTGTTTTTCTAATACAAAACAGCTTAATGAAGAGATGTCTAAAATAGTTTTATCTTAGTGTTCAAATGTACAGTAAGCTTAAATGTATCAGTGTGTACTGTTGATGTCTTATTTATGTTGTAATATGTTCATCTTGTGCTGAATGTACCAAAATGTGTATTTTAGCATCATATGAAAACTGCTAAAATATTAATTATTTACAAACTAAGAAAAAAGTTGTAAATTAAATGCTGAAATTAACTTTAAGCTGAAGAATTTTTTTTTTATTTAGCTTATGTTCCAAGCTAAATTTTAAATACTGTACCACTACTTTGCTTCATAAATAGTCATTAACATTCCTATAATAATAAGCCACTTTGTCGTGGATCTGACATAGTAGAAATCAAACAGGTAACTAAAGTTTTTAGCTTTAGGGAGCTGCTAAAACTTAAGGGTTGTGATTCCTGTCTGAATGTGCACTCAAATTTCGATCAGTCACGGATGAAACTATGATTTTAGGAAACTTGAAACACTATTAGTTGCTTCTGAGAGAACACAGTACTATTCATTTTACTCTTTTTACTTGGAAGCATTTTAGGATAGTTTTAGTAGTGTGCCTAAAGTAATATGTGATACACATAGCAAAACTGACGAAAGATACTGGAAACTTAAAAGAAATCTGTATTCAAGGTAGTACACTTCATAATTTAACCGGTCGTTGAACACAAGCTGTTTTCTGATCACTACACCACAAAATTATTCAATTGCCTTAATGAGTGCATTTAAAGACTATTCAGCTATGCTCATATTTGATGTTTCGGGCCTGTTATAAAACATTTTGAAGTCTCAGCAAATGGTTGTAATAGCTTCCTTTCAAAATGGTGATAATGATTATGGATGTATTCAAATGAAATTAAATCTGAAAGACTGTAATGCAAGTCACTGTGACTAACTCAAGCGCATCAATCATTTTCCTTTGGCTTACAGAAACACTGTCAATTCACTCTGAGGTACTTTTTGATGTAAAACACAAAGGAATAATAATTGATTTAATTCAAAGGTACACTTTATACTTACAATTTCAATCACATTTCAATCTAGGATCAAAAAAAGATGTTTTTATTATAGAGCAATCCAATCGCTGGGTGTGAGGACAGCTTTTCCCAGAATGTTTAGTAAATAGAAATGCAGATGGCAGTTCATTTTTCAGCACTCCTTATATTAAAAAGATGCACAGAATTGAAAAGCCCACAGGAAATAAGACCAAAACATCATGATGATAAAATGAGTATGTTATATGAAATGTAGGAGCTACAGGCTCCAATGAATAATTTCATCTTACAGAATATGCACTCATGTTGGTCAGAGCTTGATCAGAACTAGGAGACTAAAAGAAAACCGTTCACGAGTGGATGAGAAGTAGGAATGGGATTCCTCGCACACGCAAGTCGTACTTTTTATAAATTATCGTAGGAATAGTGAGGAAGTGGAGCAAAAGTAGTGGATTTAGTTGTTAACATGATGGATGTGACCTGAGGACAACGGGATATTAATTTGCATGTGATTAGCCAGACTGTGATTGAGTGGATACAGAAGTGGCATGCTGTGGTGTTGTTGCCGTGTCATGAGGTTGTCATCCGGTGCGCTTGTGTGTAGTAGAGTGTAAAACGCGCTCAGTGGCTGCAGGTGTGAAAGTAGCCCAGGCTGTGAACTCCGCACACTCCCTCATCCTCTCTCACTTCCTGTGCCTCTCATTTATTTTTCTTTTTCTCTGATTTGGTTTTACACTGATCCACTCTACTCATTTGCATCTGCTCCTGACACCCTTGTACCAGTCACAAGAAGCCTCTCCAACACACACACACACACACACACACACACACACACACACACACACACACACACACACACACACACACACACACACACACACACACACACACACACACATCCTTTCGCTTCCTCTCTCACACACACTCACTCACACTAAAGCTACTATCATGATTTGCAACTTGCCCCATCTCTGGAGTGTGTTGAGGAAGAAACTCATGGTACTGTACAAGCACAAGCTGTGCATTACAAGGTTTTTTCATTTTGTTTATATCACTTATATTCTGTGCAGTTATATAACATTATATAGGCCTTCTAGGAAATCCACAAGTCTCCTTGTGGTTGTTCTTTGTCTTTTATATATATTTATATTAGTTTGCTGTGTTGTGTTCTTACGTGCGTTTACTGTAGACAAGCAGTCTGCAACATTTGTTTCTATTTATATCAATGTGTTTACGGCAAGGATTCATGCTTGGATGCACAAAGGAACTGATGATCAAATCTTTAATCCAATTAATTTATCCAAGCAGCAGAATGAGCTGAATACATCAGCGGGCCCTGGTCATGGAGCTGTGCTGCTGAGAGCACTGCAATGAAGTTCAATTAAAAAACAATATAATAATTATAAACTGACTCAAGAGAGACAAGGCAGGGTTAATTTCTCCAAGCGCCATTCTTCTGAGAAACAGCCGGTTTTATTAATCAGAAAACATCAGATAAGTAGACAGAGACACTTGCACGCAGCTGTAAGACGAATGATCTTAACTGGTGTAACTGATACAAAACATTCGCTACTGCAAAGTAACTTTAATAATGCAGTAACAGACTAACTGAGATATTGAACTGTAACTGTAACTATAACTGTGAATTGTTATGTGATACAGCATTGTTCAAATACAAACCCATCTATTCAATATCAGAAGCAATTTGATTTAATTTTTGATTTGACTTTGAATAATGGCATGGCAGAATAAAGAATGGTTTTGTTTTTTAAACCTAGAATAACATAACAATGCAAGAAACTAAGAGTGTCTTTGATACTTCTGAAACATTTTAGTTTAGGGAAATGGTTGAAGTAAGAGTGCAGAACAATCCTAAGCATTTGCAAGTCACAGGTCAGGCTAATTATGTCTTCTCATGAAGAATAAGCCTGACCCTGTACAACTCATACAATCATGCATTGATTTTCTAAAGAAAGCGCGTTTAATAAATTTAGCTACAGTAGCAGGACCAGGTGGTCAATCATTGTCCCATTCTCAAAGCCCTTGATGAGCACTGAGAAAGATCACAGACATAATGCATCATTGTTCTGTCTAATTACAGCATGTCACAGACAAGAGTGGATTTGCATTTTAAACGAGCACTTGTTCTGATTGAGGAACTATTGTTATATATTTCATTTATTGTGAGCCATGTAGAGGGCAGCGCACGATGAGACGGAGCCCGCAAAACATCCAGCTTTACTCAAACTACAGTAGTTCCTTCAGCGTTCCCAGATTCCCTTTAATATATGTTTGTTTGTTTTCATTTCTTTTACACTTATGCATACTTTAATGATATTTTTCCTCCCACCAACGATTAATTTAATCTCGCAGCGTTCTTCAAGGCCTTTTTTACCACCCGCCCCACTACCAATTCAGGCAGAAATGAGAGGGGGTCTGAGGAGAAAGGAAGAGGGGGAAGAACTAAAACAAGACGCTAGAATCAAATACACTTTAACAGTTTTTGACTGCTTTTGCACTATTTTCTTAGAGTGGATTTGAAGCAGGGCTGGGCTGCTTCCTGAATATCTTACAGCCTCCTCAGTGTCTTTATCTACAATTCCACTTATTTACAGATCACTGGTGGAACATCTGCTCCAACACTTGCCCCAAATCCAAGAAGTGATGTTTTGCAATATACCATTTAATTTTTAATGCATAAATTCAGTTCTCCTTCAAAACACAAGAACTTTCATAGATAGGCTCCTTTTGATGACAACTAAACAACATCCAATAGCCTGGAAATATACTGGAATTCAAGGGATAAACAAAACTGTAGCAAACAAACAACTGCAGCAATGGTAAACACTGCAAAAGTTGACAATATCACAGAAACATAAAAGTCGCAGCACTATTTTATCTTGGTTATAAACAAGTCTGAATTCAGCTAATCAAATTAGATGAGTCACAAAATGTCAGCGAAAACACAACAACTGACTTCTTAAGAGATAAAACATGTCTTACATGTATTTTAGTTTTATAGATCTGCATGAGAAGGAAAGGTCATGAAAGTTCCAATATTATCATGCTTTAACTGAGAAGCTTCAAAAATGAACACACATGCGCCACACACAATTCAACCCATACACAAACTCTAAACACCTGCTTCACAAAGTGGTAGAGAATGAGCCATTTTGTACAGGCAAGTTGAAGTACTGTAGTTGCCCACTATTGTTACCGAGCCATTCTTTTACTCTGACAGGCAAGTTGTGATGCACCTGCATCTGTTCATCTGTACAGCGATACCGACTGGCCTCATGCCAACGATCCCCACTTCAGCTAGCATAGATACGACACATAATTGATTTGCAATACAGCATAATAGGCCATCAGTTTAATTATTACTGAGCGTTTACCATCCTCAACCTTTCTGTGCAGAGTTGCAGGAAAAAGAAAGAAAAGCTCATAATTTCAGCTTTTGTATGTGGCTTATTGTGAACATACCAAATGTTATTGTTCCTTTTTTTTATTTATGAATAGTGGTGAGGAAACGGAGTGAAGGATCATTATTACTAAAACAAATTGTAATGCTCAAATATGATACCAGTTTATTCCTTGATAAAACTACAGAAACCTAACATAGTCTATTAAACGTAGGAGATTTTTGAAACACGCACACACACACACACACATAGAAGGAATATTCAATCATGATGTAATTATGTGGACATTTCTGTGTACACTGTACAGTGAATAGAAGTGGAAAGAATAAAGGCATAAAAGAGATCCATAAAACAGTGGGCAAAACATGACTCAAAAGACATAAGGCTGTTGCACAACTGTTATTATCATATAATGAATCATAATCATGAGCTAATTGTAAGTTAAACAGGGTCATTGATGTTTTTGTTTTATGCTGTGTACTGTAGGATGCAATGGAGTTCAGTTTGGGATAACTTTGTATTTTATGTATTGTGATAAATGCACAAAAATTATCAAATGTGGCGAGTAATTTCTGACATAATTTAGCTTTATATTTGAAATTTAAAGTCATGAAATTAAAAAGTATTGAGAAGTGAAAAATCTTGTTATTTCTACAGTAAGTTCAACGTGAACTAAATTTAGTCTAGGCTATCGTAACCCTTTTAAAGAGTTTACGTTTCACATCAAATGTTATTGTATAGTGTGACTTAAGAGTTCCACCTTAACTAAACTAAAGTAGTGAATACACTTAGTCTGCCAAGCATGTATGGGACTGTTTACATTGGATTCAGGTCACGGAGCTGATTTCTTAACAGCACACAGTCTGTGTGCTGCACAGTGCACTGCTTCTTCTAATAATAAGTGAGCATCGTGCAGAGTGATTACAATTAAACAGTTATGAGGGTGTATCTGGTATGCAGCAGCATTTATATATACTTATATACATCAGCTTATTTAAACATACTGTCCAGAGGATTACGGCATCTTGTATACTGGAGGATGATCAGATGATCTTTCTGATGAGATCTTAACACAGAGAACTAATTTTCCTACTGTACCTGCCCTTGACGTGTTTGTGTTGGCAGACCATCTTATACCTGCCATACTTGCAACATGCTCTGACTGTGTGTCTGTAGTTGATGGAAGACGTTTCAAAGTTCCCTGAACCCATGTTTTTTTAATTTAATTACAATTAAAACAGCATAACATACTTTTCTACTTTTATTCAATGCAAAGTGTGACCCAAAAGGTAACTCACAGTGTACATGCCATATTAATGCATTCATCGCATATTATTAACTGTGGGACATCATTGATGTAAATATAGTTTTGTTTACACGTAGCAATAACATTTTAGATAACTGACTTTGACACCTTATTGCTACTGCAGTTATTTACATGGCTGTAAAGTAGTAAATGCCATGTGGATGTGTGATTGAGATCAACAGCCAGTGACACTAGGACACAGAGGGATTAATTAAACCCTGTTTTCTGACCAGCATGCACAGTATGGAACATTGCGTTTTCTCACTCGGATACATAAGTATTGTACTGTGACATGCAATGCTCTCCAAACCTGCCTCCAGATTGTAAGGCACATCTGCAGTCCCACTCTTTGGCTGTAAGTGATGTCATTGTCAGCCACCTAGTTTTGCTTTGACAGCTCCTGATCACACCTCTTGTGTTGGGTGGACTTGCCATTCAGCATCTCAACACTGCTTCTTCTGTCTGTCAGTCACTGCCAGTGGGTGATACTTTCCCTGGGGTGTGGTTGTCCATCAGGGTAGGTCTGGTCACTATGTTCACATGTGCCTGTCTATCTTTTTAGATTGATACCATAAAAACCTGAATTCATTTTCTTTTGGTTCTTTTCACTTCAGCTACATCATACTAGTCAGGAATGGGCTACTGGCCTTGTATTGACAATGCAACAGCATGATTCAAACAAAACCCCAAGTCTTTTTACTTTCTTCTTTTCTGAATCTAGGGATCAATATATTGTGCAGCAGAAGTTGCTCCCACAAAGGCAAGAATATGTAAACTTTTGTTTTACACTCTCTGTCTTTGGAAGAAAAAAAACTTCAAATGGAGGATACATCAAACAGAGACCCAGAACACTTTGATCTTACTGTGAATGCAATGAAGTTACATTGCATTAAAATGTAAGAACTGGACTTGAAAATAGAATACTGTAGAGAAACCTGTATAGTAAAGATGCCCGTGTTTTAAAAAGAATATTGTACAGTGGGATGTTTGGGAGAAGGCTAGTTTTAATAACAAAAAGTATATGTCAGTGATATACTGAAGACAAATTCCCCAAACCCCTGAGAGGTGAGGAGACAAGTGATGAAGGTGTACTTCAGTAGGTCATCTGACTGGCAAACACATCTTTAGTTGATATAAATAGCTTTCTACTGTGACAGTGTCTTAAAAAATCTTGGCAAGTTTCAGGTATTTTGGACAACACATTAACTAGCCGGACGTTCTGATATGATTACATCAACAAAATCTGCAGGAGTAACAATGTTTTTACATGTTCTGACAAATGACCATGCCAAGCAAGAAGTATAATTTACCACTGATTAAACAGCAGGGCTCTTAACAGAAAGCCAAGGCTCATACAGTTAACACAACTCATCATTATTTAGGCATATTCAGTATTATGACCCAGCACTGGTGGCATGCCCCTGAAGAACGGCTCCTTGTCCTGTCAAAGTAAACTAGAAGAAGCAGAAAAGGATAAGGACCAAAAATACTGGAATATAGTGTGAAAATTGAATGGCCTTCTCAAGCAGGAACGCAGGGACCCTTCTTTAGAACTGGTTTGCCTTTTTTAACTAAATTCTGACACAGCTGATGAAATGCTGCTGCAGAATTTTTCATATGTGATGCTTAACACAATATTGTGCAACACATTTTCTAGTTTGGTACATGCCATAATTGCTTACTTATTGAATATGTTGGAAAACTGTCTTTTTTGAAAGTATTTGTTTGTATAAGGGAAAATGTCCATAAGCAGAGAGTAATGAACACTGGCTCTGGCATCTAGCTCTGGGTTAAACCTTGTAATTGGTTCAGATTTAGGGATTCTAGGATCAGGTTAAGCATCATAGTGTAGATGAACACACACAATGTTATTTGTATGTTCATGCATTTGGTAGCACTTTTCCTGTACAAAGGGTTGTTGTGACTAGTAAATTACCTGCTCCTGAACATAAACAGTAAATTGGAAGTAGTCTTTCACTGCCTTGCCTACAGCAGCTAAGTTGAAAGGCGGGACAGACAGAATAATTGTATGAAGTTTACAGTTACAGCTGTTAACATAGTTAATAATTTTTAAGTTTGGAGGTGGGTTCATATTTGGGGTGGGGATCTTTTCCATTAGGGGATGATTAAATAATGATAAGCTTGTGAATATTTACTGTGATATTACAGTGAATGTAGCGTGTGACCCACTTTAGACTTTCCCATCTGAAGAGGATAAACCCTTTGATAATTCTTTGACTGCAAACAGTATTTGACTGTGTGTCAGTTTTAGGTAATAAAATGCCTCTCCACTGTTTTCCCCTCCTGTTTCAGCTGTGCCGAAGATGTGTTTGTTAGAGCCATAGCAAGATGTGAAGTCTGAGGTAGATGTGACTGAGTGATGTGTCACATAATCTCTTGGACATATCTAGAGGATGTTATTCCAGGAGAGGACATGGGGGCTGCTTCATCAAATATTTATCTGGGAAGAGTAGCGCAGCTATGGCAGATAGATGGAGTGACAGAAAGGAATGAGGCAGAGAGATGAGGATAACAAGTAAAGTGTTTGTATGTCACTTTGTTTGTATGCATGTCTCTGTCTCTTACTCATGCTGGTTGGTAGGTGACGTCAGAGATAACTTTTGAAAACATGTTTATTTGTGGCTAATTTACATTGAAAATGAATTATTCTGTAACCACCATAAATCAACAGACGATACAGACATATACCGCACATACAAACACACAGTTTTAAACATACTCTGAGAGCTTAAAGAGGCTTTGAGCATGATAACTCCCAACAAAAACCCTCCGGCTGAGCTCTGACACAAAGCTTATAATCTGGTGCTCTAGTGGTTGAATTTAGCTGCATCACTGCGCAGCGAAAGCAGCTCTGGACATAGTCATTTAATTCTTAGTTTGTAAGAGGAGATCTTCAAATGTGGTACAAGGAAATATGCTAAGACTCTAAGAGCCACAAACTGTGGGCTTATCAGCATTACTTTACTTTCCATGATTTACAGCCCGATATGTAACAGCATAGAGCAATAGAAAGTAAGAATCCTAGAAACGTCAGTAAGAACTTCAGTTACAGAACAGGACAGCGCAGTATTGAATAGCATTAAGACTTTATTTTATACTGTTATGAAGAGGTATCTCTTCATTAGATAAATTACACCTGGGCTCTAAATCTTTTCATATACTAAACTAAACATATACATACACATCAAACAGATTTAATTGATAATAGTACATTCATAATACATTAATTAAAAAATAAACACATGTCCTTTGCTTTTACTTAAACCCTTTATAAATCCTTAGATGACTTTGGTTAATATTTGTTTAGTGTAGACCAGGACCTTAAAATAAATGTGTTCGGGCAAAGGACCATGGGAAAAATTGCTCCCAGAAACTCTTGGTTGTGCTTGGCTGCCCTGCTCTGGTGCTTCAGTGCTGGATCCTCCATTCCTGACAGACACCAGAGCCTAGTGGGAGCTTGGTGGATTGGCCTCTCTCAGAGGGAGGAACACTGCTCCCACCCAGACGAGGTCATGTTAGACTTTTGTCATTATCCTCTGAATAGACAGGGAAAAGGCATTCATATCTTGTAGCTATTAGTGCCAGGCAGAGACCAATTACCACCAGGCAAAAGGGCAAATGGGAGGTGGACATGAATGAAGCTGGACAGGTCATAGTGGTCATATAGCAGTGTCAGTGGTGTCATAATTTCCGCTAAAGTTGTAAATATCTCCTAGGTAAGTAAAGGGGCAGGAAGGGTTGAATTATGTACACATTGCCTGTGCATTAAAAACGATAACGTTCATAAGGGGTCATCTCTGATAAACAAGATCATTATTGCCATTATCTGAATTGCCTTTATCTACTTTCTTTACCAAAATCATTTGCATCAGCAGTTTATCATAATCATCCTCGTCACATTCATCAGTGCAAGTTACAGATGAATACAGGCTTTTATTTTTAGGACAAGGTTGATATTACCTTTTAAAATCACGAAAGCCAAAGGTTACATTAAGTAACTGCAATGTTAGTGAATCAGAATGCAACCATTTTCAAAACTATAAAGCCCAATATTTGCTTCTTCGACTGCACTGAAGTTATTATTACAGTACCTTTACTCTACTACTGTTCAGTAATAAGCAAAAATCTGTAACCCATTCACATTCACAAGATAGACTTCTGTTAACCACCCGCTGTTTCACAACTCTGATCCTGTCAACAGGGAAATGTTGCCTCTCTCAGGATGTTGGGTTTAGAGTATATTCTTAGTCGTTCTGTTCTGGGGGGTAGAAAAGGCTTGAAACCATGATCAGCAGTCTGTTAACTTTGTGAATCAGATATTCTTTTTCACTTTGGCCTGTGTGTGCTGACAATGTCACATGTAATACACAAAAGAATCATCAGAAACCTTTGTATTGTCATGGTTGTCAGTATGCTAATTTGTAACAATCTCAAAAACAGTTTCGAACATAGAATTATAGCGGTAAGGGAATTAAAATCTTAGAAGGTGTCATTGGGGATTCTAAAGCCAATTTCTAATTTTGTTTTTATAATAATTCCTAATTTTAGGAAAGAAAATATTGATGACACGCAATTAGCTTTCTGCTAGAGGCCCCTTATACTGTGCTGAGGGCACTTGTGTGTGACCATGTTTAGCTGTATAATTTGTGATAAACCAAGTAAATAAATAATGATTTACTCATTTAAAATATAGTTGCTTGTATCACTGTATTGGTTTGTCTAAACAATCTTATTTTTTTACTTTACTTGAATGTTTCGACTGCATTAGCTCAACAAGACCCAAATACCTCGTAACAGCCTTTTCAATAAAAAAACAGCTTCTGATTCTGATTGATTTAATCAAATCACACAAACTGTGTTAATGCATTTTTGGCAGTGAGCATCTCTGGGAATTGGCACGTGCATTCTCTCTGTGCACACCTCATTTACTGCATGCATTTGGACAACCTGGTTTGATGTCATGTTCTAAAGTACCAGAGGATTTACGCCCACTCCTGTCGGCTGGACAGAGGGAAGGGAGTGAAGAAAGTGCATGAGATTATCTGGTTGGAAGAAGGGCCAGATAACATGAATTCATCATCTTTATACATTGGTTCATGTTCACCTCCTCTTTAGTGTTAGATGTGTAACTAGAAATTTTCACACACCTCCTCCCACCCCTCACTTTCATGCCACACAGGGGTGATCAGCTGGAGGAAATCAAGCTCCTCTCTAAATTTCCTCTCAACTGATTAAGATAAACTGCTTTTCAGCCATGGTTACCCCCCCAACCAATCAATTAAAGTAATCAATTAAAGGCCTGCCGGCTGAGCCTTTGGTAATTGAGGGTTGAATAAACACAGGCTGCTGATACTGATGATAAAGCCGTAACAAAACCATGGGCATGAAAAGGGCCTGAAAATGTGATTTTGGGGAATTGAGTACTGTAAGTCTCAATTGTGAGCTAACAGAGATAAGTGAGGTTTTGTTTTTGTTTTATTTCATACCCAGCACATTCCTGGCTGTTTATCTGGGGTTGCCAAAGATTCTGCCCTAGGACGTTAAATATTGAATAAAATCATCAGCAAGGACTTCCCAATTGGCCGTGGCTACTATTTGAAAAAAGTGCCAGTAGAATTCAAACATGGCACTCTGTTCCAGCATGTCCTCCAGTGAAAACAAATCCTCAGAGGAGAGTGAAAGAGACTCTTTGGCCAGGCTTGGCCTCTCCACTCCTGGCTGCAGGTCCAAGAGGTGAGGGGGCTGCCTATACTTCAGGGTTCCTGAATTATAGCCACAACGGGCTCCCCGGCTGACTCACTTAAATATGCATTTTCGTCTGTCTACTCAAAAATGTAAATTTGGTTTCACAGGCATGGCAAACTTGGCACATCAAAATAAAGAAATCTTTTACTATTAAACAGAAATGTCAACAGTTAGAGAATCGTTGAAACTCATTAAATCTCTCCCTGCTGCATTAATCCTTCACTGGACGTTTGTTGGCTTTTTTATTTAGTTTATTTAGAAAACCAGGTTTTACAGGAGGCTTTTGAGGGGCAGGCTGTACATTTGGTTTGAATCAGTCTGCTTTTGTTGAGTTTGGTGACTGTACGTCTAAGACCTCACAGGTTCCTCCCATTCTGTGGTCTGGCTTTGTGAATTGCTTGTCTGATGATGTTTTACTACAGAGAGTAGACACACAGGCTCTTGCTTGAGATTTGTGTGACCCTGCCTTTTTTTGAGGTCAACATTTACATGTGATGTCAGAGCATGGATCTAGTAAGTGACTGTGACAGAGTCGGCCTCGGACGTTGGGATCAGTCAAACACGTGGCCTTGATTTTGAACTCCTTTCTTTTAAGAAGTAAAGTACAAGCAGATTTGTGCATTGCCAGCTGTAAAGGCTTCAGGGTTTTTTGTGTAAAATGCTGTCACTGTTCCAAATTCAATATGTGAATATGCGAAGTGCAGCAGTAGCAACACAGACAGACGTTCCTTCCTCACTGAGGTGTTAACAACATAATATTGTATAGTCCTTACTCTGAGCGTGCAGGGAAGTGCTGTGCTTACTGCAGTTCATTATCTAACAGCCACATAACGTAATTTAACATTTCCTTTGTGTTCAGGGACACCACAGCAATTAGCTAACAAGTGGGTCATGCATTAGCCAGGCCCACAGACCCAGGAGAAAGATGAGCCTCCGGGGCAACACTCAACAATTCTTTGTAATAGAATGGCTAAGAGCGAGAGTCCATTGGAAAACATTTAGTGGGGAGGCACGTTGGCACAGGTAATTATATTACTGATAATTTACAACAAATGTACCCTGGACTGTTTTTTTGTTTGCCTTCTCCATGGTTTTGTTTTTGCCTTTTGTTATTCAACAAACTTGCCACTGAATCTCCTCTTGGCATTTTTTAATGGCATTAATAATGGAGGACTGCAGATTTTCCAGAGATTGCAATTATATGATTGTGAAGTCTGAGGCTGAGCCCACCTCCGACCCGAAAAGACTGGTGGACGCTTCCTGCTATTGACAACTCCTTAACTGTGATTCCACTCTCTGACCCAAACTGTAGATATACACAAAGAATAGGCTGCACTGTTGGGCCCTGATCTCAACAGGGATCATATAGTATGGACACCTCTTTGAAATAGTTTACTTCAAAATAAATACTTAATGCAGCATGCTTTTTCTGATGAAATAATTCATTGAACACACTAACATTTGTAATAGCTAACCAGCCCCTCACAACAGTGTTAGAGTAAGACTCAAGGTTGATCAATAGAAGCCTTAGGGGTTTTATTTTCTGTTCCTTGATCAAGGCTGTCAGATTAGTATAGGTACACTGTAAATAGGACTGCTCCTTGAGCATAGGCGGCAGCTCTGCAGCACAGGTTGGAGCATCGCTCCCTCATTAATATGATTAGGAAAACAGCCTTCGGGCAGTGAGGATGCAGAGCAGCCCAAATCGAGACTCTGTGGATACCTCAGTGGATACCATAGGACAATGCGTGTCAGTGTGTTTTTCATGGCCCCACAAATGTGAACAAATGTGAAAATGCACATACAGGCGCCTTTGTGACTCTGACCCACAATGAGGATTTTTAATTGCTTGAAGTGTGTGGTGTTGTTTTAAAATGAAAGCTACGTGTTTTTATAATTTTGAAATTGTTCTGATTCATATTCCAGGTAGTTTTGATCAAGTACATAATTTGATTTTATTAATTGATGTTTTATTTTTCTCCTTTGTCATGTTCTTTTTCTTCTCTCTGTCTGTTCACTCACCACTTTCACTAGATTCCTAAAATCCTGCACGTTGTTAATCCTGTCAGATCAGTTTCAGGGGGTTATGGGTGGAAATTAAGCACATTTATACTAGTTTCTGATCATGTATGTGGTTTTCTTGTTTATTAATTTTTAAACATTAACAAATTTGTGCAGCACATTTTTTAAAAGCATGTGAGTGAAATATGAGTGATAATATAATTGATTAGTAGTAGTCATGCATCATTTCTCATCTGATTTGCAATCCATTTTGTTTTGGAAATCGCTGGACAGGGTTTTCGCGTCGTCTCTTTTTTTTCCCCAGTAGCTGTCATCTTGTGAGTAATTATCATTGGTCTGTGTGTCATAAGCCGGTGAGGATAGTGACACTTGTACTGATCTATTTATCTTTTAGTGCCGCTTTGGAAACAGGTTGCCACCTCCTCAATCCAACAGACACACAACACAAGTGTTATTTGAATGCGTTCCATATTCAGCAAAATAGGTGAAAGTGAAAACAGACTTTACTGCTTTATGTGACAAAGTCAGTGTTTGATGGCAATAATTACAGCAGGACATTTTGCTGATCATAAACAGCATTTATTTTTTGTACTTTAGGGATAAGAGTTAAATCACTACATACTTTATGGTGGAATGAAAACAACATTGTACTTAAAGGAATTGCCACAGTGCGTAATGAGCTGCTATCAAAGATGTTTTAAATGAAATATTTCTGTTTAATAACTTACTTCAATGTCTATTTGTACAGTATATTTCCATGTTACTTTTAGGACCTTCAACACCAAGTACGTAATCAAGCTTGTTTCTTGTCTAATAATATCACAATTTGAAAAATCTCATCTAACAACAGCTTGTGTGTTGACACTAAAGCTCAGTTTTTGTTCTATGCTGAAGGACATTTATATCATTTCAGCTGTAATTTGTAAAAAATCTTGGTGATGCTGCACAAAGTGAAACTTTGTCAGAAATCTGTGTTTTGTTGACCTATAAATAGTGGTTTCTGTTATACAAACTGTGGCGTTAAAAGGTGTTTGCACAGAAGGTGTTGTGGTTGGTTGGTCTCCTTATGTTTTCAGTAAGAGGCTAATGATAAAAGCAGATGAGCCCTGATTTTATGCCTGTGTCTGAGTTGAGGCGCTTGGTTGTGTATCCACTACCAGAGACAGCCAGTAGATGGTACTCTACTGTGGGGCTAAGCTGAAAATGGGACCATGCATTGCTGGTGTGCTGAAAGGATCTCATAATAACTGTTAAAAGTTGAGTAGATAAAGCTTTTTAAAGGGGATTAATATGCATTTTCTGTCGTTCTCCATGGTGCACATACAGTATCTTACAGTATATTAACATATTAAACATGTTGAATGACTTTTCACAAAGTAACAACTCAATCTGAAGTTGGGATTGTGTTAATGTGAAGGTAACAGTAGGTGTATCGCCCCATGACTGTCCAGTGTCTGCTGTAACAGACAACAGCAGATGGCACGTAGCAGACTCCCTGCATGGCCCTGTCAGCAAGGATGTTAGGTGGAGGTTACTTTGGTGGATGATGGAAAAGCAAGATTAGTCCTGTCAAAAAGCAGGCAACAAAGCCGACTGGTGCTTTGTTTCCACGTTTTCAAAGGCATTTGTTCTTTGATAAGCTACCGGAAACAGTTAGCGGCATGCTGCTGGGAACCTATGGAAAAAGAATACACTTTCTATCAATTGTGTTTTCCTTATCCCCTGGTGGCGTTTGCTGGGTGTGGGAATAGGCATCATTCTGGGCACTGCTGCTCTGAGATAGCATTCACAGACCAGAGCACAAGAAGGAGCTGCATTCAGCCTGGGGAACCAGGGGCCCTACGCCGCAGAATTGTACACAGAGATGGACAATGTACACTATCTTTGGTCTGGACACAAAGAACCAAGGAAAGATTTTATTGTGAGGTTTGGCAGGTCTTGTTTGCAGACTGTTCACACCCAGCCACCCCTACCCCTTTGCCCACCCACCCTTGCCTGCTTAGTCTTACTCTTTTATTCCTTGTCGCAGCAGTTTCATTTCATTATTATTTTACATTTCACAAGTTTGCTAATGACAGGTACAGTAGCTTTTACTCTCTTTTTTTCTCTCTCACTTACATAGACTTCCTTCTTCTCACTTTTTACTGAGACATATCCCCAGCATCCACATGCTCTGAAACAAGCAGGAGCTCATTGTAGTTGATATTGATAACAGATTGATTCTTGTTAATAATTGGCATAGCCGCATGCTGAATGTCTCAGCTGATTTGCGATCCATTCAGTGCTGGAGCTCATCAGACGATGTGAAGGCTAAGCGTTTTTAATAGAAGTTGGACCCTCTGCTGCCACCCACAGAGACACCACATTGCATTGGGTAAATTAGTATTATGATTTTAAGGGATAAATACCCGTTCCACCTAATTAATCCACCACATCACAGGGGGATGTGACACCATGAGCCCAATAGATCAAGGACCACAGATCAAAGGCACCGCCACTGTTAGAATCCTACACAGGCAAGAGGAAGGTTTCTTGTTTATTTCTATGTACAGATGGCCTGTGAACTAATGACTGAAGAATACAGCAATACACGTACACGCAAATTTGTTTATTGGTTGTTGACCAAATGATGTTGCATCCTCCGTCCACCAATAAGCATGTCTAATTAAGCAGTGGGATTTCAAAACACAGGGCTGAAATGTTAGGTCTTGTTGAAATTCCTTGTTTAGAAAAAACAGGATTTTGTCAATAGCATAATGTATGATTTAAAGTGTGTGCTTTGAATTAGCTGCCAGTTGGAGATGAGCTACTTAGCATGAATAAGCAAGATGGAATCTGATCAATATGTAAACTTGAAAGCTTGGCTTTTAAAAACTTTTTTTTGTTATTGGTTACACTCATAGCTTGTAATAAATGGTTTGCTCTGCTTAGACTAGGAATAAGGCTGGCAGTGGGCAGGTCACACGCTGTGAATAAAAAAATATATGTCTGTATATCTGTGAAAACAACAAGACGTAGTTGCTTACTCTTTATTTTTTGCTCCTTTGAGAAGCTTGACCACAGTGGCAGAATCAGTTGACTGAGTTTGTCCATAATAAAACCCAGTGGCCGAGTGCTTCTTTATGTAGCGTTACTGTACTTGTCAGTAAATTCTTTCTCTATTATTAATTACTTGAACCTTTAATACACTTTCAAATAACATTAATCAGTCTTGACCTATGATGGAACCAAACCAGCGTTCTGAAGTAGCTGTGACATCTTGTTATGGTTCGTTACTGTATATTCTGAGCAGTGCACTCCTTGGCCCATCCGCAACCTGACATACAGTAAGAAAGGATCGAGCTGCGCCTTCTCTTTATTTAACACACTGGCTCTGCTCTAAAAAAATGTCAGTGTTCTGCCAAGTTTACCGCATATTCACTGTTTACTGATGGCTGTTACACATGTGGTTTTTGCATATGCTCTCCTCTCCCACTTAAATCATCTGCGGTCCCTGGGCTTTCTTTTGACATGTGCAGCATTGGTGCTGCCATTGCAGCTTACATTTTTCAAGCTAAGAAAACGCATTTATATGAAATAATAATGACCATTTCAGAGGTTTATTTTTTTTCACATCTGTCATCTTTCCTTTTCTCTGTCTTTTTCTGTCCAACACAATATCCCAATCCTCCTCCACGCTTTTCATCATAACATTGTTTACGTAGTTGTGCACAATTTGGATTTTCTTGTTTTTAGGATTTTGGGGTTTTTGATGTTTTTGTTTAATTTGGCACACACAGCTTCATCTAGAACAACTCAACTCTGCACATGTTTCAGAATCAAAATAACTGACTAACTTAAAAACTACAACCGCAGCCTCCAACCAGGCTTGGCTTTAGACACTCCTGGTTTGGGACCTGCTCCCTTATGCCAGAGATCCTGGGTTGATGGGACTGACAGACTTGGGACTACAGTTTTGTTTTCAATAATTCATACAGTGGTATCAAGTGCTTCATTAATTTTTGATTACATGTAAAAAAACATGCTTTATGTACTTTTAAATGCAATACTTTGAATTGTTTTTTGTATTGGATTTACAATATATTTGAACAAAAAAAATGTTGACTGCAGTAGCACAGCCAAATCTCAAAATGCCACTCAAAACACTCTCCATAATTTATTAAAGGTAACATTGTGAAAATTCCCACTTCTGTCAGAGTACATCAGTGCATATGATGTACACATGTCTTGTGGCACAGAGTCTCTCTCAAATGGGCTCTACTTGTTTTGTCGCTGCTCCTTTGTGCAGGCACGCCTACAGTCTCCTCAGAGTGTGCATGTCACAAAGCATTAGGAAGTATGAGATTCAGGATGTTCCATTTAATCTCCTTGACTTCCCCAGTTAGCAGAGGAGCCAAGCAGCAGCTGAGGGAGTCCCAGCATCCTGTAGAACAAAGCTGACTGACATGATGTTTGCCTGAGGGGCCTACACTCTCTCTCTCTCTCTCTCTCTCTCACAGGCATAGTCTGTGAGCATGTAAAACAATGAGAAACCAGTCAGCTGTCAGCTGCACTAAGCTGCAGTCACTTCGAATGACAACAGTGCATGAGAGAAGCAGCGGTGCCCCTGGTCTGGGACTCAGTACAAACAGCTTTGCAAGTCGAGGGGAGCTGTAACAGAGGTATCAGACAGCGCTTGTTAGATCACACTAATGTGCTGGGGTATTGTACTGTAGACATTTTGCTGTATGGAGGGAATAACCCTTATCACCCGTAGAACTGACGTGGCCTGTGGCTAAATAGATGCAGATGCCTCCACAGACAGACGGCTGAGTGACTCTACACAACTCTAGACCCTTCAGACTGGTTTTCTTCACTTGTTATAATCATCCCAGACAAAACAGCATTTGTGACCCCTGCAACCTTCAGACCCAAGGAACTATAATCAGGGCAGTTATTTAGATTGAACTGATTCGATGCTCAGCTGATGGAAGCGTTTCCCTGCTCTGTATCAGTGTCAGATTGGCCCTTTTCTGTTTACAGCAACCTTTTGGATCCGGTTACTGCGCACTGTTGAGGTTTGAAAAGCAGGCGTGTGCTCAGAAATGTGAACAATTTGTTAAAACAAGTGTACTTAATGTTATGTGTTATCAGGTCCCCTGAACAGACACACAAATATGCTTCATCAAGTGGTGTTTAACAGTTAAAAATCCACATTTCACATGTTGACTTGTGCACATTATACAGTTTAACAGCCAAGCGTGGTCACACATACTGTAAATGCAGACATTGTCTCATAGTTGTGCAGCCAGCAGCACTCAGAATGGCCTCAGATTTAGGCTTTTCTTCTTGTGCATCTGGGGCTACATGAGAGTCTCCGGCATCCACCACTTCACTCATTATGACATGCCAGCCTGCTAGTTGCTGTGGCTGAGTCCAGGGCATGTCAGGAGCCATGTCTAGGAGCCACTTGAAATGACAAGATGAGAATGAGAGCCAAGACCTGGCATATGGTGCTGATTAGCAGTCAAGTTTACAGGGGTTCTCCATCCACAGAACATAATCAGACCTACTCACAGCATCCTGCCCACTGAACATCATCCCACACACATTGATTCCCCACTGGATGCCACTGATCCCTCTTAAAAATGACATTATGTTCGCTTATTTTAAACTTTTCCTCCGTAAGGAAACACTGAAGTTGTGCCTTTCAAACTGGGTGTTATTTGACTGATACAAACATAATATATTTTTGACGATTTTCTTGTAAACAGGTCTTTTGGAATTAATGAAAATGAAAAGCAAGTTCTCAGGCTTACCCTGAGGGACCTTGTCAAATGTTGATGGATTTCTGTGTGCACTGACAAGTAAAATCTAATATCTAGGAAAAAAGAAATCACAAAACTATTCTACATATTAATGAGTGATTTCAAACAGTCTATGCCTGCACTGGATGCACCTCCCTGCCCGCCAGGCACGGAGCACAACTCCCCTCAAACAAAACTTTCAGTGCCACAGTCGAAGCAGCAACATCTGGCTCCTCGTGTAGGCACTTATTAGGATCAAATTAAGTAGAAATGAATGGGATGATACATGACAGGGTGCAGATGTTCAAAGCCGTGGTGTGAAAATCTGAGGGCAGAAAACAGCTTAATGAATTCTGCGTCTTACAGCAGGGGTGAGGCTTTGGGTTCACAGGTTAAAAAAAAAGGCTAATTAAATTCTGAAGCAGACGCACAAGAAAATAAATGTTTGTTGCTTGTCGCTCCTCGTATTTACCCAAGGCACGCTTAGGGACAATGTTATGATTTGCATTTAATCAAGCAGTACATGGCAATATAAGTTAGTGGTTTGCTCTTTTGCGTTACATGAACAGAAGCATATTAGACCTTTAATGTCCACAGTGAATGTTTTGCATATTACTGTAGTTTAACCAAAAGCGAGTTGCTTTACTGGAGATATGATGGTGTTAATTTCCTCGTGCCTAATTCAATTTATAACACAGTAGGTTGGAGGCATTAAAATAATGACTACAATAACTGATTTTAAATTTGTATGAAGAAATTTTTTATACAGTTATGCTTCAAGTCAGAAAGACGGGCACAAATCTGCATCAAGTTGTCTCGGCTGATTTCTGCAGCACCATTAGGATCGAGCCAAAGCAGGAAAACACGGCGGCGAATGATGTCATCACATGTCTAAATGTGACTTTTAGCTTGGCTGTGATGTCTGAACGGCTTGATAGTTACCTCACTGTTGAATCACAATTCCCTTAATTATGTCCTTGAGATCTATTATTTTAGTTTATTTCCCTCCTGGCGAAGGGCTGTTTCTCTTCTAAATCAGAGTCTCCCCTTCCTCGTTAATGTCTCCTCAGTCTGCACTGAGCTCCAGAGCTGCACAGGGCCAAGTCTAATTTACACATTTTACTGGCATCGTGTTTAAGGGTGTTTTCCACCTACTGACTACATTGCAGATTGTGTGTGTGTGTGTGTGTGTGTGTGTGTGTGTGTGTGTGTGTGTGTGTGTGTGTGTGTGTGTGTGTGTGTGTGTGTGTGTGTGTGTGTGTGTAAAGGTTGGGGTTGCACTGGGATTTCGAGGTTGCAGAAAACATTTTGGGTAAAACTTTGATCCTTGTAGCTGTGGTTAATGTGTTAATTTAAATAATTAATAATTACTGCAGACTCCCAGTGCAACCTATTTAAGAAGAGAAAACACTGCTCCTGGTTGCCATACATACAGTAAGCAAATGAAGATGTCAATATTGTTTCTGAACTTCATTTACCTGAGCTTTACCTCATTAATTGCTCTATTTTAGAAACCTATTAAAATATAGTATTAATCTATTTTAAGTGCTTTTCACTGTTGCCAAGGCCACAGCACATCTCCATTGTAATCAGAGAAAAAAAACTGGAGAATTATGGGAGCATCAGGTTTAATGTTAAAAAACATTGAAAAAGTTTACAACATTTTATGTTGCTAATATTTTGTTAGCAATCTGATAAAAAGTCAGTTTCTGCAGAATTCTGTATTGTATTACACTGTAACTTAAATGTTAATTTCTTTTGCAGAAGGTGTCTCAATCAGCATCTTTCTTAGTTAAGCATGTAGGTCTGTGTAGGCCCGAGCATAATTCCAAACAAATAGTAGCCTCTGTCCAAGGCCTTTCTGTTGGTGGCATCCAGAGGGAACAATTCATTTTACAGTTCCAAGCAGAAGGCAGCTGAATTATTTCTTTGGCTGAGTTTCATACATGACTGTGTTCATACAGTACATATTATAGAGCACCCTATAAAAAATTGTAAGTGCAGACCTATTTGCCTGCACAGGAGATATATCATACTTTGTTTCAGCTATTCTGACACACAAAGCACATTTTTGGTACGTTAACGCTAAGGAAAATACTCCCCTTCCTCTTTGTTTTTCTAGCAATATACAACATACAGCACAGCTTTAGCAGATGACATGAAAAGCAGGACTTCTGCACTGAAACCTTACAGGAGGTGATGAGTACTGAGTAGTACAGTAGTAACAGTACTGTACATGTACAGTGCTGTACACAAGTTGAACATACAAAGCAAAACACTACAGAATCGCAGACCTGCACTTTGTACAGACTCGATCTTTCTGTGTTGGCACTTCCACCAGGAAACTGACTGTATTATGTGACACCATGGAATGTAGCAGAGAGCAGCAGTCAGACAGCTTTGACCTACCTCCGACAACAATACCTCTTATTGTCCTGCCGTTCTCTCCAACTCCCAGCTACCCTTTCAAACGCAGGTGCAGTGCTCAGCAATATGCATGGTTTGGTTTTAATAGTCGTACTTCAGGGCGGTGAAGTCAGTGTTCCTTAGCATAGATCAGAGCAGACGCTGTGTTGTGCCACAATGCTTAAGAACAACAGAAGGTTGGCTTAGATTGCCAACTTATTCAAGTTTAATAAAAAAAGCGAGGAGTGGAAAAGCTTTTGTTCTAATGAAACATTCACGTGTTTTAGAGTGAGGTGAACATTTTGATTTTAATTGATCTTCATGTTCACTTAGTTCCAAGTATGCTCATATTTCACATTACTTTATAGCCTGAATACCATATTTCTGATGTACCTTTCCGCTTAACAGACTACTGTATCAGAGGTTGCACAGAGCTGTGCATACTCACAATAGTACACTAGTACTAATACTGTAACATTAGTATGGTTTCAGGATTTGTTTGAGCTGTGTTTTCTTGCTTGTTCTGATGTAGAGGATTTGAGCCTTGCTGCGGCTTCATTGGGGTTTTCAGCCACACAGCAGGAAGAAGATAAAAAGGGGGCTTTGGAGGAAGAAAAAAATCTCAGCGCATTAAAAACAAATCTACTGGGGGATCCACCAGCAGCTTAAGTGAGCCAAGACGATTAAATGGTCAGTGGTCATGGACTGCAGGCCGAACGTACCTGATGCCACTCACCTTGGTTCATAAGAGGCGTTGCCAAAACCAATTTCTCAAAATCAACATACACAGGAGACACTGTGAAGGTCAAAGCAAAGTTAAGGTAGATAATGACAACTAGCTCAGAAAGTCTCTTGGCTTCTCTACTGTCAGTGTCTTCCTGGGTGTGATAGCTTGTTCCCTGGTTTAGACACTTTTTAGTTTTCATTTGGTTTACAAGAATATTCAATGGTTACCCATGATCTTGGATAGTTTTATGGCAAAGTTTTAAGCTTTAATTTCAGTCATGACTGCTGTTGACTCTTCTAAATGTCTACTGTCTGTTTTTTCTTTTTGTTTGGTGACACCATTGAAATACTGTTACTTTTTTAGTTTCAATAATTATTATACTCATAGTTTAATAATCAGCAGTCATAGTCACATTACCTGCTGTTGATGATTCATAGGTTACTAATGAGCCCCACCTTTCTAAATGCTTAATTGACTGGAAAAAAGTCATGTGGTGCTGTATTCATTTATTTCTGGAAATTACTTTTCCTCTGACTTTTTTTTGTGAAACAGAGGGTGGACTGCAGTGACTCAACATTTCACCGCATCAATAAGGGCCTCTCTCTTTCCTCTGTCTGGTGTCACTAGTGGTGACTCTGAGTGGCTCCCCAGCCAAAGACCTGCTTTATCAAGCAGCCAATTTAACAAGACAGCTCCTTTCATGCTTGTTGGCTTCTCCAGTGGTAATGGATTTCCTCAATGAGTGTCTCTCTTTCTCCAGGTTTCACACTTTTCTCTCTCCACTGCTGGGCCCCACTCCAGATCAGATCTTTTGCCATTGACTTTGATTTCTTAAGGTAAGTGATCCATCGCTCCAAGCCTGACCAACATTGGCTGAAATTTGGCCTCACTTTGGCTTCCCACACCTGATATTGTACACTCTAATGCAAAGGGAAATGGCATGTCTATAGAGCCTGTCACGCCATCCCCTAACCCCAAACCCATCCACCTATGCTCACCCAGCCTTTCAGTCTCTTGTCACCCTTGTGTCCTTCAAGATGCCCAGATAGCATATTTTTCAGTTAATGTGGCGATTAACTAGTTACAAGCCATATTAATTAACATTAAAGAAGTTGCTACTGTATCTGGTACAGGAAGTTGGTAGAATAAGGAAATGAACAGGCAGTGTCTACTCTATGTCCCTACAGAGCCAGCTTTTAAGTATTTGTACAACTTATATTATGTCGTTGATTCCCCAAAAACGATATCAGCTGTGGTTTTCTGGCTAAATTTGGATTGTTTGCAGCACCTTCATTGCTCATGCTGGGAAATGGAGCTCAAGGTTTGTTAAATTTGTTTGTATGTTATTGTTTAATTAGCCAACAGTGTTATGTGTGCCCTGTCATGGATTGTCGACCTGTCCAGGGTATATCCTGCTACACTGAGCAAAGTTTTCTTGGCCTTGGTTTGCGAGCCATGAAATTGAGTACAGAGCTCTTGATTATCACCCTCGTACATTGGGTGTAAGTGAACTTTACAACGGTGAGTGGAGAGAATATCAAACCAGTCTAAAACCAGGAAACAGAGGCACATGCAACTTGTTTTGAAAAACTCACTGGATAGTTTAATTCAAACTAGGTCAGTAGAAAATAGCTGGACAGAGCAGAAACCTAAATAAAATTCTCAACAGACCCACAGATAATCTTATACAGCTTGTAAAGGACATTCTTCACACTGTGGTGACACGTACGGTATTTCATCCCAGACCTCTCATACCTGAAAAACAACAGAATAATGTAAAATCAGTAAATGAGGATACCCGAATCACATTTTATAGATCAATACTCAGCATGATTTATTCATTTATGCGGAAGAAAGTTTTAAAGTTCCACCTTCAAAAAGATCAAATGTTTGATTGAGATGAAACTCTGACTGACTTTGCCTCAAAGCAGTATATACATGAACTGGGGCAGGCCCACCGAAATGAGCCTCGCCTCATAGGAAAGGTGAAATACCCAGCTGTTTTAATGCATCTCTAAAATCAATAGAACTAAAGCCTCTTAGAAGTGCAAAATCAGCCAATTTTGTTTAATTAACTCAATAATAAAATAGAAAAAGAAGAGACATGTTCTCACGGAGAAGCAGGTGAATAGTAGAAAAAGAGACATTTGTTATTCCTCCTCCTACATCCGACATCAACACTCTGGACAAGCCTGGTGCCCTAGTGAGGATCATTTTCTTTGATTTGTCCAGCACATTTAACACCATCTGGCCTGTGTTGTTGCAAGAGAAATTGAAGGACATGCAGGTCAAGCCCCCACAATTTCATGGATCATGGACTACCTCACCAACCGCCCACAGTACGTCTGCCTGCAGAACTGTGTCTGACACCGTGGTCTGCAGCACAGGTGCTCCACATGGGACAGTCCTGTCTCCCTTCCTCTTTACCCTGTATACCTCCGACTTCAGATACAACTCAATCCTGCCATCTGCAGAATTTCTCTGATGACTCTGCAATTGTATGATTTGTCCAGGGTGGTACCAGGGTACCAGGGAGTTTTGAACAGTTTTGTGGACTGGTTTGGACTGAACCACCTCCAACTGAACATAAGCAAAACTAAGGAGCTGGTGATAGACTTTAGGAAATCTGGGGGTCATGTCATCTTCCTCACTATTAAAGTTGCAGAGGTGGTGGCCATGACTGAGTACAAATACCAGAAAGTGTACTTAAACGTGACAATAAACTGGAAAAAAAACTCTTCTGTGGTGACCAGTGTTGTATTTTACGCTGTGGTCTGTAGCAGCATTAATGTGGCACATGGTAACCGACTGGACAAACTGATCAGGAGGGGCTGGTTCTGTTCTGGGGGTGGAGCTGGACCCCCTACATGCTGTAGCTGAGAGGAGGATGCTGGTCCAACTCCTCTCTATCCTACACAACACCTCCACCCCCTACACAGTGTGCTGGCTGGACAGAGGAGCACCTTCAGCCAGAGGCTGATCAGTATTAGGTGCTCCACAGAACGCCACCGGAGATCCTTCCTACTGGTGGCCATTAGTCTGTAAAATTCCTCCCTCTTCTGTGAGGGTCGACCTGTATCTGTGTGGTATTGTACATACTGTACATATGTGTTTATGTATGTGCATAGAAAGTAGTTTGGTGTGAATGTGTGTATATGTGTTATAAACATGGCTATATGTGTATACATACTGTATGTATGTATTTATATATGTATTACCTGTCTGTCCTATATTTTTACCATTTTTAATTTCCCTTCTATCTTTGTATCTCTTTCTGTAAAAGCAGTCATAAGTGGGCAAAGCAATTTCCCTCTGGGATTAATAGTTTTTTTTTTAATGATGAATTGAAAACTCAACCGACATCTTGTAATGAGTAACACGGCTATTAGTACTGACCCTATGCCTTAAAACCCACTAATTCTGGGAGACATTCTAGGTTCTGAGACTTGCATTACAACAAATCACACAGCAAAACACTGCATTTAATTATTTTGTGTTACAATCAAAGCATTTGTGGCTGTGGGAATGCTCAAACTGTGGACCACACACTGAAGCCCTGTACCAAAACTGTGGTTTTAATTATTCTTCAAAAAGTCTGTGATCTTTTTTAGTGAAACATTTTTTTGAAATGTACGATGTTTGAAAATATGACCGCAACAGTTTCTCATAGACAACAGACTATTTTATGTTCAGGTGAAAATGTGAATTTTAATGTTCACTCTCTAATTACTTGCGCCGGGGATGGAAGAGTGAGTGACAAGACAACTGTTCCAGACCGCCAGCATCAGTTTTTAAACCACATACCGTCACATCCTTAACTGGAGTCACATTGAGATCACAGGCTCTGGAAAAAATTGCATTACAATTCAGTGTAAAGCTTTTTAAACCAGAGACTTAATGTGAAACAGAGGCAAAGTTTGTTTGCAGTAAGTGCAGAAGTGAACACGTCGACAAGGTACCAGTTTTCTGACAAACAAGATGTTCAAGGTTCCAGCACCAAGCATTTATACCTTTTTAATTAACAATATCCTGTAAATTGATTGCAGTTCTTTCAAAGCTTCCTTCCAGAGCGGAGTAACTTAGGATATATTAAAGTAGTGGTTCTTAACCTTGTTGGAGGTACTGAACCCCACCAGTTTCATATGCACATTCAATGAACCCTTCTTTATTGAAAAATCAAATTTGATTTTTTTTTTTTATGATTTACTGGGTCACTAAATGGAAATGCATTAGCGTCACTGTGTTCAAAATCTTTACAATACATAAACCCAAAAATTACATGCATCGTTTTTCAGAGACATGACCTTTTGTGATACTACCACACTGAAATGGTTTAAATTTTTTACTTTATTTATTCCAATAATGAAGTTATTACCTAATTTCCATCAGGCTACACTGCTACAATAATATTGAATATTTACTATATTGTTTACTTTTACATCTTAAATCAATACTGTGTCACAGTTTCTGGTCCTGCTCCTTGTTTTATTTTGAAGTCCTTCCTGTCGGTAATGTTCTGGTTCTATTCTCGGGTTTTATTTTGAAGGACTTCCTGCCACTCACACCACAGCTGTGTTTCATGTCACGTCTTAGGTCTACTTCCGCTGTTACTTTGAAAGGACTTCCTGTTTATGTCATGTCACAGCTGTTCCCTGCCATTGCCGGTCCTCATTATCCACACCTGCATCTCGTCAGTAATCAGTCACCCAGTATATAAGCACCACCTCTCACACCAGCACCTTGCCAGATTGTTGCGTGATTTCCACCACCTTCCAGCGTCTTGTCTTCTAGTCTAGCCTTGTTATCTTGGACCCTGCTGCTGAACACCGATACCGACTCTGTCTAGTCCCTGTCTGCTCTGTTTGCCTTAGTCCTTGATCCTGTCTGGTAACGACCTTGCACGCTAGCTTGACGACGACCCTGCCTCTGACGTAACGGTACTGTGATCTTGATTTCCTTGTTAACGAACCTTGCCTGCCCACGATACGGATTCTGCCTGATCCTTTGTTTTGCTTAGCATTGCCTACCTGTGTATGACCCTGCCTGATCTGAATTCTGTCTCTGGGAATAAATCCTCATTTATCATAGCCAAGTGTGTCTGAGCAGTGCATGTGGGTCCGTCATATCAATTAGGCGCTGACATACTGTAATGTCCGACACCACTTGAACACCGCAGCAAAAGGATTCAGCCTCATTCAATAGATTGAATGCCTAGAACTACTTACTGTAACTTCCACCACTAGTTTCTTGCCAACAGACTAAACCATGTCCACAAATGGATAAAACCCAGTCAAACAGACTCATGGTTAGACATTGAACAAACATTTTGTGGGAACATTAAAGTTGCAGATCTACCATTTATCAGCACCAAAATCAAACACCATACTGTAGCTGCTACCAGAGTATTAGCATAAGAGCATCTCTGACAGCCTGGTGGGATTTTCCTAAACCTACTGGATCTTCGCTTACTTTTTGCCAAAACGTACCACTTTGGAACAATCATACAAAACATAAAGGCAATACACTTTCCGACTTGGTATACTGTATCAAACGGACAACACATCTTCTGTAAATCATGTTTTTACAAGAGACAATTTTACCTCTTTTGAAGAATTACTGTCCCCATAGGGAATCACTAATGCCAATTTCTTAATATCAACAACTAAAGTCAATATTTAACCTGGTGGTTGGGAGTGCCTGTCTGCCTAAGGGACCAGGACAACTGCTGCCCCATGCCCCCCAGCGATCCGACGCCCACTGGGTCTCGTCTATCTGTTCCTGGCTAGGGGTTGCGGGGCCGTGGGATGGGTAGAAGAGCTAGTCTGGAACCTGGCTCTGTGGACCCCGGTACCTTGCTTCCCAACTATATCTCTCCACACTCATTGACTCAGGTCTTTGAGGGGTGTCCTACTGATGGAAGGTCTGGGGCTACTGAGAAGTAGTTCCACCAAACTGTCCCTTCTAAGTGGGATGCTCTGCAGTTTTAATTGCATTAATGATACACACTCATCCAGGACTTTGGAGGCTGCCTTCAGGGGGGCCAGTGGACAGAGCCTTTACTTTGATGGCTTTGTCTGCTTGATCCCTCAGGGAACCGCCGGTCTCCCAAAGTTCCTCATACCTAGAGTTCTGGGGTGTCTTTTCCGCTGCCCCCTGCTTCTCCTAGGTCGCGGTGCTCGGGAGGTGCTGCGGTCCCTGCCTGGGTCCACATGGGTGGCAGGCCAGAGACCTAACTTTCCCATGAATGAGAACAAGAACAAGAATGAGAACAAGCAGAGAATGTATCTGAGAGTGCATGGGTTGTTTGTTTGTGAGAGAGTTTGTGGTAGTGTGTGTTGGTGTGGGTGTGCGGCTGTGTGAGTGTGTATGCGTGTCGTGGGGTTGGAGTGTGTCATGGCTGTTAAATATTACAAGATTATGTATAGTAATACATACTGTATGTGTATGTTTATGATATATGTATGTTTGTATGAGTTTGGACGCATACCTTAACACTATTATTAGCATTAATAGTAACTTCACAGGTAAACCACAGTACAGCAGTTATTTACTGTAGTTATGAATGTGTCAGCCTAAGGTACATCCCTATTTATTTGCTTTGTGCCTACTGTTTGCTTAACCCGCACACACACACCCCAAGGCACAAACTCAACCTGTCCACCAGCACAGCGACATCACACATTTAGGATGGACTAAATAAAACCAAAAATCAACCATTAATCACAAAGAGCACACACTCTATTCTCACCCTCCGCGGGTGGTCTCATCCACTTTCCAAGCTCGGGTCCTCTACCAGAGGCCAGGGAGCTTGAGGGTTCTGCGCAGTATCCTTGCTGTTCCTAGGAATGCACTTTTCTGGACTGAGATGTCGGATGTTTTTCCAGGGATCTGTTGTAGCCACTCCTCCAGTTTGGGGGTCACTGCCCCCAGTGCTCCAATCACCACAGGCACCACTGTGGCCTTCACCTTCCAAGCCTTCTCCAGTTCTTCTCTGAGCCCTTGGTATTTCTCTAGTTTCTCATGTTCCTTTTTCCTGATGTTGCCATCGCTTGGTATTGCCACATCCACCACTACGGCTTTCCTCTGCTCTTTGTCCACCACCACAATGTCTGGTTGGCTCGCCATTACCATTCTGTCTGTCTGTACCTGGAAGTCCCACAGAATCTTGGCTCGCTCATTCTCTACCACCTTGGGAGGTGTTTCCCACTTTGACCTTGGGGTTTCCAGTCCATACTCCGCGCAGATGTTCCTGTATACTATGCCAGCCACTTGATTGTGGCGTTCCATGTATGCTTTTCCTGCCAGCATCTTACACCCTGCAGTTATGTGCTGGACTGTCTCAGGGGCCTCTTTGCACAGTCTACACCAAGGGTCTTGTCTGGTGTGGTAGATCTGGGCCTCTATGGCTCTGGTGCTCAGGGCCTCCTGTGCAGCCAGGATGAGTGCCTCTGTGCTGTCCTTCAGCCCAGCCCTTTCAAGCCATTGGTAGGATTTGTTGAGATCAGCCACTTCAGTTATGTTCCGGTGGTACATCCCGTGTAAGGGCTTGTCCTCCCATGATGGTCCCTCTTCCAGCATCTCATCCTCTGTTCTCCACTGCCTGAGACATTCACTCAGCACGTCATCTGTCGGGGCCTTATCCTTGATGTACTTATGGATCTTGGATGTTTCATCCTGGATAGTGGCTCTCACGCTCACTAGTCCTCGGCCTCCTTCCTTGCGGCTAGCGTACAGTCTCAGGGTGCTGGATTTGGGGTGGAACCCTCCATGCATGGTGAGGAGCTTTCGTGTCTTAACATCTGTGGTCTGTATCTCTTCCTTTGGCCACCTTATTATTCCTGCAGGGTATCTGATCACTGGCAGGGCGTAGCTGTTTATTGCCCGGGATTTGTGCTTGCCATTGAGCTAGCTTCTTGCCTTACTCGTTGGAGGTATTTGGCTGTTGCCGCATTCCTTGTTGCCTGTTCAAGGTTGCCGTTTGCCTGTGGTATTCCAAGGTACTTGTAATTGTCCTTAATGTCTGCTATTGTTCCTTCTGGGAGTGAGACCCCTTCTGTGTGGATTACCTTGCCTCTTTTTGTCACCATCCTCCCACATTTCTTGAGCCCGAATGACATCCCGATGTCTGAGCTGTAGATCCTGGTGGTGTGGATTAGCGAGTTGATGTCTCGCTCACTCTTGGCGTACAGCTTGATGTCATCCATGTAGAGGAGGTGACTTATGGTGGCCCCGTTCCGGAGTCGGTATCCATAGCCAGTCTTGTTTATTATTTAGCTGAGGGGGTTCAGACCTATGCAGAACAGCAGTGGGGACAGTGCATCTCCTTGGTATATGCCACATTTGATGGATACTTGGGCAAGTGGCTTCCCATTGGCTTCAAGGGTGGTTCTCCACAACCTCATCGAGTTTGCAATGAAGGCCCTTAGAGTTCTGTTGATGTTGTACAGCTCCAAGCATTCAGTGATCCATGTGTGTGGCATTGAGTCATAGGTTTAGTCATAGTCATAGTTTTTTGTAGTCGATCCTGACTGTGCACAGGTTGGTGTGTCGCACTGTGCAGTCTTGGGCAATTGTTCTGTCAACCAGGATTTGTTGTTTGGTGTTTGGCTCCTCTGGTATCCTTACCAATGCCCTTCTGTGCTTCGCTCATTGACCCATTTGCCCATTTATCTTAGCCGCGATGATGCCTGACATGAGCTTCCATGTTGTGGAGAGACAGGTTATTGGCCGGTAGTTGGATGGGACTGTGCCCTTTGAGGGATCCTTCATTATCAGGATCGTTCGCTCTTCGGTTAGCCATTCAGGGTGAGTCCCATCCCTTAGCAGCTGGTTCATTTGTGCTGCCAGGCGCTCATGGATTGCAGTGAGCTTCTTTAGCCAGTAGGCGTGGATCGTGTCAGGGCCAGGTACTGTCCAGTTTTTCATACCTGAGACACTTTGTTGGATGTCTGCCACTGTGATAGTCACTGGATTCTGTTCAGGGAGGTTGCTGTGATCTTCCCTCAGATCCACCAGCCACTGTGCATCGCTGTTGTGTGACGCCTCCCTCTCCCATATACCTTTCCAGTACTGTTCAGTGTCCAGCCTTGGTGGGTCCGCTCTGCTGTTATTACCCTGCCATTGAGAGTACACTTTCGCAGGTTGTGTTGCGAACAGCCGGTTGATTCGTCTGGCTTCGTTGTCTCTTGTGTATCTCTTTAGGCGGCTGGCCAAGGCTTGTAGCCTTTGCTTGGCAGTTTCGAGTGCTTCACGTATGGGCATCTGGCTGTACCTTTTGGGCATCTGTCTTTTCATTGCACCTCTCTGGGCCTATGTCATTTGGACACTTCCCTCCGAGCTGCCTTGATTTTTGCCTCCAACCTTCGTTTCCATGGTGGGTATTGTTTCTCATGGCTCCCATGGTTGCTCTTATAGCCAAGCACCTCTAGGATCACTGATGCTGAAGCGTATATCAGCTCATTGGTTTCAGTGATTCTTGTGGCAGGGATCGCTCTCAATGCTGCATTCACATCTTCCATGAGACTTTCTGATGGAACTTCACTTAGCCGTTGTAGTGGGGTTCGGGGTTGCCTGTTCAATCTCGCCATGATCTTATCTTTCAGGTCAGTCGCTGCCTCGCTCAGCGTATCTGTGCTCATTGGGGCTTCGTACCCAATTTCCGGTTGGGGAGACGGTGAAACCTCCCCTCTGACCTGGCGTCCTGGCTCCCCCTTGCCGTAGCATTTGTGTTGTATCTCGTGAGTCTCAAGTTGTGATAGCAGTTGCCGTTTGTGGATGTTGGAACACTGAGCTACTAGTTGCTTCGCAGTCAGCCTTGAATGTGGGTTTCTCTGTTCCCATTTGCCGCACATTCTTTGCATGTAACCCCTTCTTTAACCCCACCTTTGCACTTCTCGCAAAGGTGCTCTGGTTCCCCAGCACCTGACGTAGACCTTGTTAGACCGGGCATCGTCTGAGCCGGTATCTCATGTGGTTCATTGTCTCTCATCATGTGAGGTAGGCAGTAGCTTGAAGGGTCTTGCCCAAGGACCCAAACTGGATGCTTATTCGCCCTAACAGGGATTTGAACCGGGAACCCTTATATACTCCTCTTGTTAAAGCAAAACTGTCCATCACAATACAGCATTCAGCGTAATACATGCTGCTTGTTGAACTGCTGGACAGAACCAGAAAAGATAGGCCGATGAAGCTGCTTGGTTTACTCACCAGTCTCTGCTTTCTTTTACTAGTTTACTTTGGTTTTGAACTCACTTTTGCTTATGTTGGATGAACAGTGCAACTATGCAAACAAACACCAATCACGAACACGAACCAATCAGCAGTGCTGCTGATGTGATTGACAGAGGGGATGGGCCAACCAGCTACGAGTGAAAACTGTTTTTTGCGATGTGCGCTTCAATAAAAAGACATCAAAACATGACAAACAGCAGTGTCAAAACTATTGTTTATTGGTTGTCTGATACCCTAGGTCGTACAGACAAATACGATTTGATTTTACCAAGTGGGGCGTGTCATCACGAATTGTCTTGTTTTTTGACTTCCGCCAAACCCCTATGACTGACTCGCTGACCCCTAGAGTTCAATCGAACCCAGGTTAAAAAAAACACTGTTTTAAAGTAAAATCCTCCATGAAATACACCGTATTTAACTGCAAAACCAAAAAAACTGATAAGACTTTCCAAAATTACCTCCCATTCCTTTGCCAATGCCAACAAACTTAAATAAATGGGAAACAAGCTTTTCCATGTTAAATTTTCAAATGATGCTCTTCACTTTCTTTATCCTTCCATCTTCATATTTTGTGTCTGTCCTAAATCCTCTGTGATTACTTACTTAACTTTTTATTTAGTGTTTATATTCTTTGTCCACAAGTGTTTATATGTAAGTGTAAAAAATGATAAATATTTTCTGTTGAACTACATTGCTTTCATACAGAGGTGTTTCTTTAATTGACTTAGCCTCATTAATGTGACAGCATTGTGGAAACAATATTCAAAACATGTGAGTAATGCAGGATATCATCATAAACCAGAACAGTTGTGTTGTTGTCTTAGTTGGCTTAAAGGGTTACACCAAGAGCTTAAAGGAGACTTTTTATACTGCTTTTCATGCGAAAGAATGTTGGACCTTGATGTCTCAATAAGGTGTCTATAACTTATCATGCCAAGACACCCTCTAGATCGCACACAATGCCCATATCAAAGTATTTTTTCAACCCCTTGGTGGAAAAAGCAGTTTTAGGGGTCTGGCGCAAGTGAAGATGATTGCTACAAATTTATGCGAGAGCACGTACCATGTCATAGGGATGACACGTCACAGCATCCAGGTTGTTGTTGTTTGGCTAAAGCTAATGACGTGCTAATGGATAGCTAGATGCTAACGGCACGTTAATTGCCAAAACAATACCGGTAATGGTAAATGGACGTCCTGATTCTAGCTAGAGTATCTGACATTGTAGAGGACCTAAGCCCACACAGAACCTTGCAACACTGTAGCAGATGGCTTAGCGCTCTGTGTCGCTGCAGAACTTTGCTGTCTGTGATAGACACTATACTGCAGCTTCACTTTGTCCAATTGTGTAAGTCGGATATACTGATTTGGTATTCTACATTTGTCTGGGCAGGACAGGAGTGGTTCTGTGAGTGGTGTGTGAGAATCGATATAGTAAAGTGTGGAATTACGACACTTTACTACCAGGGATTGGCTAAAGTAGCAAAAATATAAACAAGGAACAAGTGCACTTCTAACACACCTGCTTGTGTGTGTGTGTGTGTGTGTGTGTGTGTGTGTGTGTGTGTGTGTGTGTGTGTGTGATGAATAAGGATCAGAATATCTACAAAGTGGATTTTGCGAGTGGTGTTGTCACTTTTAAGTAACTGCAATGTTTTTTATATTGTAAATATGTGTTAAATATTCCATTATGTTAAAGAAATTACAGAGGAAAACGATATTGTACATCGATCATTCAGGTGCATTGTACTCATTTACTTGAACATTGACTGGACATTCCTGTGTTTTTGTATATATTTAAATTTTTCTCTTTAATACTGTGGCAGTGAATTATAATAAGGCATTTGCAGTGGATGCTTGTACATAGGGTAAATCAAACGGTTCTGCCACCTCTGGGTGGAGCTCAATTAAAAGCCATACTAATCATGCTACGTACCATAATGGATCCCAAGACTTTTTTTTGTTACCCTGGTCGTGCCACAGGCATTGCTAAAGCCCCAACAATAGCATTATTCACAACTCCTCTAGAGTCGTACAATTTCAGTAGGCTGATGCATGTTGAATATGCCATGTAATTAGATGAGAATAATAAGCATCATGAATTCAGTTCTGGGACATCTGGAAACTCTAATCAGCTGTTTGGAGACCCAGTGGGGCTTCTGACTTGGCCTTATTGTGCTATAATTAGCCTTATTATTTTCGTAGCTGACTCAAATTTAATAATAAAGCTGTTTTACTAAATACTGTATATTTTTGCATATTGTCATATCCTAGATGTTATACAATTCTAGTAGTAGTACTCCCTGTTCCTGTGTCTTTGATCAATGTGTAGCATTAACCAGTCTTTTTGTAAATACATCTTATTCAGAAGATAGTTGAGACAGTAATGATATGATCCTTTAAGAGCAGCTGTGTCCACTATGCAAAACACTGGACTTGATCACAACATTGTATTGTTTAACAACAATGTATAATTCGTCAAAAGCAAACCATGTCATCTTTTTTCCTTTTTCTAAATTATTGACCACAACTCCATTTTCACCTTTAAAACAAACTAAATTACTGTGTTCAAATTTATTAAAATTAATATAACGTTTATGGCCATTCCAAATGGTTTACCGCTACAGTAGACTCTTCTGCTCTTATTTTGTATCAGAATGGTTACCCTCACCTTTTGTAAGATGCTATATTGTTACTTACTATCGCTATTAGACACACAATCCATGTTAGACACTGCAAGAAATCCATATAGAGAGACTATACAAAACCTGATCGTACATACTTCAGTGTGCTAATGAATGGACATGTGCCAATATAACAAGCATTAGTGTGAACATCTCCTTTGATGCCTCAACAAGCAGAAAACTCTTAAACAAAATGTTTGAAGTGCTTGCCTGTGTAATAATGATTTATAATTCTCTTGAACTAATGCAAAATTTGATGGTAAAATTTTTTTGAAATAAAAATAAATTGTGCCCGCAGGGTCAGGTCAAGATTCAAAAGAGGATCACCCAAGAGCAGCAAATGATTTAATAAGCCACCAGCTCCAGAAGGGCATGGAGAGGAGCAGAATGGAGATTTTCAAAGTGTGTCTAATTAATATCAGTTTATTACTATGTCAGTCTCTTCGGTATGAATGAGGAGACGATAAGAAATATAGAACTGCTTTGCTTAAATATACGGAATAACACTTAACTCCTTAGGTTAAAATGATAGTCCTAACCAACCTCCGCTCAGAGAAAAGTCGCTGCATGTTTTTATCTAGTCTTGCCCAAACAGAATATGAATCTCTTCACTTTTTTTAGCTTTGTTAAAAAAAATCATTAAAAATAGAAAACAACTTCCAAGAATTTTTCCATTACCATTATTCCTCAAGGAACGAGTAAATGAATTTTTAATATCGGTTGCATCTATATGATTGCATAGTAATTATCATGACCCAAATGCTTGACAAGGTTGGTGTAATATAATTTGTAATATGTTAAATTTGCAGGGGAGACAATGTTGAATTCCTTAGATACGGTATTTTAATCTTGTGTTAGTTTTTCATTACCACCACAGCGTCTACAGCGGCAGGAGATGTCCCCAACTGGAAGGAGCAAATCCTGATGCTTACAAAAGTAGGCACATCTAGAATTCAGCAAATGACAGGTCTAATGTAACGTATCTGAAATGCCCAGAATGGTTAGCGGTGTGCTGTTATTTGCCTCCCTCTGTCTTTTCAAGATTTAAGAAAGAAAATTACACGCTAGTAGTGTTCTGTCTGATGATCCTTAGGGCGTAGCAGCAGCAGTGCTGTGTCAGTGTTAATCATCTTTCATTAGTTTTTGGTTCACGCACTAAAGTTACATAAAGATATTTAGTGTGTGCTAATGCCAAACATGATCACTTTCTTTATTATTATTGTGTCGATGTAAATGTGCCCTTTTTACCTTTGTGAGATTCTGTTGTTTATAAAAGTCATTGGTGATTGTTTTTTCTCATTTATCATGAGGGAATTAATGACAGAATAGTTTATGCTTATGCTTTCAACAAGAGTAGAAGCATAAAGCATTTGTTACAAATAGATGAAGAGTGAATGAGCTGTTAGCTGGACATATGGATCATGAACTGGACAAGCCAAGTTGATTCGCTGTCACTGCTTAAAACACCTCAAGTTAGAGCAGTGACTCTAAATTAGCCCACAACCCACCACTCATTATTCAAAACTCATACTGTTTTATTTAAATTAGGATGAATGATGGACTGCTGCAGCTTTGAATTGTTGAGTGGTATACATTATTATGATGACACATTTGTTTGTTTCTTTTAACCCCCTCCTGCCATCATACAGTATATTTATTGCTTCAAAGTCCCCCGGCACCCTTTCCTACACTTATGCAACAAAGGGTGGCCCACTTATTTACATACATTTGTCTCTACCAGTCGTAATACATGAGCAAAGTGGCTTCATCCGTTAGGTATCCGACTCTATTCCCCGAGTGCTTCTGCTTTATGTTCCTACAGTATGTTAAATCCATGGTCTAACAGTGCGGGATGAACCGATATTATCTCCAAATGTTGTTTTGTGTTGAATTCTCTAGAAATTATTAATACTTTACCAAACTGTTGTTTCAGGGATATCCCAAGGCAGTACTGCTGTACACAGGTAATATATTTACCATGATTCAAGCAAATACTACAATTAAACAAAATGCACACATCTTCTCCTCCATGATAACATTTGCTTTAGAAAAAGATAGTTAAGCAAAAACCTGAAATTTCTAGCAATTGTGCCGGATGAGTTCCTTTTGCCACAGCATGTATTGCTTGAGATTTTCTTTGACATCTCATCTTTACATTTATCTCACAATTAAAAAGGAGCTTTTTTCTCATAGGAGGAGCTATGGGAAAAAGGCAAGGCATTGAAAAAAATGAGATGCTTGCATTTGAATTTTTCAACTGAAATATAATAATGTAAGTAAACATCCACATAGCGGAATATGCCTGTTAACATTAGAAGTGCTCTTGCTGATTCCAAGTTTAAATCCATAGATTATATTGTGAGACAGCTGCAACGATGCTGCCATAAAAGGCTGCAAAATCATATTCATTGAATTACACAAATTACAGATGTACGGTAGCTGAAAACCTCTGAAAATGTGATGATGAATCCCTTTTTTTAACTTCTGGCTGATAATTCATCAGACTACACTGGCAAAGTATTGGGCTTGTGAAAAATGCATGAATTACTAATTAATGAGGCATTCTCGCAACATTTACATATTCATAAAGGTGTGTAATTCACATATGCATGAGCGAGCTGAGTGATAGCTTTGATAGAATAACACATTTTGAGAAAGAAACCTTTATTTTGTTAAATTCTTCAAAAAGCTGAGGGAGCAGGGATGCTTTTAAAAAAACATTACGCATTTATTCTTCCCCACAGAAATGCAGTCAAATGCGCTGGGAGACAAATGCACTGAGGAGATGCAGTGATGTGAAACGTTATGCAAAATAACATTTTCTGAAATATTGTCCCATGTGGATGTTCAAAAGTTCATTTAGCAGCCCAGTGTTCCTAACAACTGTGCTCAGAAAATGTGATTGATTTACACAGACTAATACGTTTTCAGCATCATCTCAGTTCAGCAACCGCAATGGGCTCTAGACAAAATAATCCATTACATCTGTGTTTTTTCTTGAATACATTTTTGAATATATATCCACTACTGGTGTTAGACTTGTTTAGCTGTTGTTTCAGGCTATTAATACACATTTGTGTCCTTTCTTTGGCTTTAAACTACTCTAAATGTCTTTTGTCCTTCAAATAATAATTATTAGAATTCATCATTATTTACTTTTAGTAAAAATTAACCCACAGCTGTGCTATGATGTAAGTCCTTTTGAGACTAATTATTCCAATGAAGCAAGTCCAAAATGGTTTGGCTGAGTCGAGGCCTGTCCTTCTTCTGAAACTGCCTCTCCATTGTTTTAGTCTTCTCACAAGGGTTTTGTGAAGGGTGTCCCAAATATGGGTAAAAAAACACAAATAACATTCAGTTGGTTCCTAGGTTTTCCTCACAGCTATGCACCAAAGAATGACAAGTCCAACAAAACCATGGCGAGTTTCTCATCCTGTGTTATTGTCTTTCCACATTAACTCCAAGCTGGGCCTTTTCAGCCAGGCCAGAGTTGTGTCAGGCGAGCTCGGACAGAGCCCAGCTTTAGCAGCAAGCTTGGCCTTTGCAAAATACCATGCAGAGTCTTATTCACTCCTTTATTCTATTACAAAAATGGTTCTTGGATGCATTAGACGAAGTAATGACAAAGAACACAGAGGAACAAGAAAATAGTCTGTTGCCAAAGGACACATCACACATATCTTTTGTTTGTTGTGGTATTGTGTTCGGGAACAGAAACTGAGACACACATTGTATTTTCTAATAACTTAAACCAAACAAAATGCCTTATTTTTAATGAATAAGCAAGAGTGCCAGGAAATGGAGATTTAGAAAAGAGACACACAACAAAAATTACAGTTTATGGAAGATGCATTATAACCCATAATGTGAATGGCTTTTCGGGATGCTTAAGTTTGAGTTTAACCTTGCAGGACTTTTGGAAGGCACTTCTGAGCATCAGGTGCAGGGTTTTGGCAGCTGCAGAGGGAGCCTGGTGGGTCAGCCCTTCTCTGGGAGCAGCTACTCCACACTAATCTATTTTAAACCATCTGTGAAATTAGCAAGATCTCCTAAGTCCTTCACCTCCAAGGATTAAAACATTGCTAAGGGTCTGAGTGGTTCTTGCATACTGTTCCTACCACAGTATAAGTGTGTAATGACTACTGAGAATCAGTCCTCACATCTTTTCTTTCACCTGCAATAGAAGCGGTTGGAAATAAGCAGAAAGTCACATGCATGTGTGAAACACCAAATGAGAATGCAAGGTGTAACTACGGGCATGGGAATGCAGATACAATTTTATAATTTACCTGGTCTGATAATTAGAACATTGACAGGTGTTCAGGGAGACCAAGTCTCAGCTGTTTCAAAGACCTGTACCTAGGTAGTGTTGTTCCCCTGCCAAAGTCAGTACAATAAACACATGAGTCAACCCTAATGAGAAAATCAGATAAATAGCAGCTGTTCTTGGGGAAATGGTGGTGTCTGACAGATTCACTGGGTGCAGCGGCTGTAGAATTGAGCAGATCCAAATGAGTAAAATATTGTTCCAGGCGCCCCTCGCTGCTCCCATTCCTCTAGTGTTTAGTCATCAGAGTTGCAAAATAGCAGTCCCGCCGCTACATGACAGTTCCCCTGTAATAATTATTTT
This sequence comes from Betta splendens, assembly GCF_900634795.4. Classification (NCBI taxonomy): domain Eukaryota; kingdom Metazoa; phylum Chordata; class Actinopteri; order Anabantiformes; family Osphronemidae; genus Betta; species Betta splendens. Next base: position 15,892,264 of record NC_040883.2, read on the forward strand.
CTGCTGTTGAAACACACACATCTTTGTACAGAAGTGACAGTTCATCCAAACAGGCCACTTACTAAAGCAGTATGAGTCTCCATAGCTCACCAGGTCCCCGATTATTTCCCCCAACTACACAAAAATGTATGGCTACAATGCAAAGCAAAAGCAGCTCAAAAGGGATTTTAAAAATGTTTCTTGCTTGCAATTAAAATAACACCGGCTCAGCAGTGCTATGGCATATTGTTGCAACCTCACTTGCACAATAATGCAAAGACAAATACATAAAGCACAGAGCTTTTCTCTGTGCCATTAGTTGTCATACAGGCTTGGAAAATTACAATAAGATTTATTGTGCGGAGGTATATGTCTAGCCTTCCATCTACAGCTGGCGAATGTTTACACAGACATCTATTACAGACATTGCAGTTAAACTGCACTCTAGCTTTTAGATGCTCTTGGGAATGAAGCATACAGTACAATGGTAAAACACAAAGTGATTGACGAGGAGAACAAATGAAACCGTTGCCCCAAATGTTAAAAATACAGTTTTTATTACCTATTTTTTCCACAGAAGCAGAAGAACTCTAAATCAGTAGAACGCTGACTTGTAATAACATAGGTTTAAAACTGATATGAATGTTTTACCCCTTGCATCAAGAAGAACATTATTTAAAAAAAAAATGAAGCAGGATGTAGAACTCATAATAATTATAATGATAATGAGCCGTAGATGGCAGAGATCCAGAGAATAATGATGGACATAGTCTGGGCTTACAACTCACAAGATGACCTCTGGCACACATTCACACACTTGAGCCTTTACCAGAGGTGTGTTTTTAGGAGGTCCAACAGACAAGCTGCTGTAGCTCAGATTGCTGAAGAAGGTAATTCTGGCCTTGGTGAAATGTGTCTGAATACAGGCTTGATCATTTCTGTTTTTCTTTCACATTTTGTAGATGGGCTGGTGCGTGAGCTTCACTTGCGTGGACGAACACATGGAACCAAGATGCACTATGGGAAAAAGACAAGGCAGTGGCAGCAGCTTTGGGTAATACTGTGGAACCTTGAGTCCAACCATCCATGCTGATGTCACCTTTGCCATATCATCTGCTCTATGTAAGTATTGTTACAGACAATGTCCACATTTTTATAGAAATTGTCTTTCCTGACAGTTGTGGTCCCTTTCAGCAGATACTGTAAAGGTGCCTGAAATAAAGATGTTAACTTGGCCAAGCATTTGTGGGATGTGCTGGACAAACAAGTGTGGTTAATGGAGGCCCCACCTCATGAGGTAAAGTATCTGTTGCTTATATCAATGATAACAGTGTTACGTATATTCACAGTATTATACATCAAAGCATTTTATTCTCTGTCAATCCATCAAACTCATGGACCTATTATTGAAGCTGGCCTTCCTTACTTCATCTGAAGCAAAACAGCCTTTGAACATGTATTTGAACTCAGCACGAGTCTTTTGGTCAGAACGCTCCTCAAGTCCTCTTAAATGTTGATATTTAAAGACAAAATGCTAAGGCAAATTTACATCTAGCATGTTAACGTGTAATGAGGGGAGCACATTCCCAATGCACAGGCAGCTCTCTGGCTGCAGCACAGTACAGTGAGCATATGGCAGGAGAAAGGGTGTGTATGGTGACGAAGAGATTTGAAATGAACCTTTGCAGACCCTCACCATCGTGTACAGTCAGACGACTCAGACAGTCGCTGTCATTGTGTCTCAAACCAAATGTCCATGCTCAAAACCAGGCATTTGAGCTGCATCAACTTGCCACAGAAGATTAACTTTATTATTTATAGTTTATGTTCCGCTGTATGTTTATGTAAAACACTAATTTGTTGTACAAATTGGAAAATGTAGTTTCATTATTACCAAGTTGAGTTTTTAAAACACTTTAGGTTTTTCTAGTAGTTAATTATCTCAACATACTGTAGACTTTAAATACATCTACACTCAGTTTCCAAAGCCTCTATTTATTATCTGGCAAATGCCTGCAAATGTAAAGTAATAATGTGGACTGAATGTGTACACAATGACAATCGATTGCTCAGGTTTTAAAACAAAAGGTCTCTTTAATTTGTAAGTGTCAACAGCAGTACAAAAGATGGAGTGATGTGAGAAGCTTTCTGTAACACAATTTCTGTCTCTTTTACAGAAAGGGAAGAAATTCTTGAGGTAAATGAGCTTAAACAGGCAGTTATTCAACCCATTGCTGCATTGTTACAATGGACTGAGACATACAGAAAATGATGTTCCATTATAATATGCCAGAACTGATCCTGTGGGGAAAATTTAATCATATACAGTATACACATTTCTGTGGTGCACAGACACACACAAATGTCTCTCTCATTGGTTTGTTTTTACTTGATATAGTGTATTAATACTACCAAAGCTGAAGAGAATGCTCTCCACACACACCACGGTAAAGTTATTCACCTTAAGTTTACCTCACGTCAATACTGCACATGGAAACCAAAGACTTGCTGGTGTACACTTTGAAGCCAAGCAAAACAAAACAAAACAAACATAATCAAAATTAGTAAAATTTTCTTTTTTTTCCTTTTTTTTAACAATAATACCCCTAGCAAATAATTGATCTTTTGTACTGTATAAAGAAGAATGTGAACACAAATGTGATGGCAACATATTTTAAGTTGAATTAAAAACTTTACATTGGACTGTACAAGATATTATGATAAACTATTTACATATTCAGACATAAACCTTTTTAAAGCAGCAACAGACACTATGTATTTCATTTTCTCTAATAACACCCGAACAATACTTGCCATAGGCCTAGGTACCTGCCAGGGATTTAAAACAAAAAAAAAAAGAGTTCTACGCAGAAAACTGTATCAGGCTGCCAGCGATTCAAAACAACGGCTCCAGTGATAGAAGAGCCACACACAGTGTTGCTTGAGAGACAAGTCTAAAAAGCAAAGTACCAAAGACAACTAAATGTTGCCCTGAACAACAAAGTTTACACTTCTGAACAGCAGCTAGCATTTCAGTCCAGCATGTCAGTGAATTGTGCTGATTAAATTAACACAGAGAACATTCCCACCATATACATCACAAAGTTGAGACAGGAAAAAAATCAAATTACAGTAATTAATGATGAAACAGCATACAAGCATTTGTCTTCAGTTCATTCAAACCATTTGCATATCTAACAGGTGGATTAAGAAAACAATTGTGAGGGCTACATTTGCAGATGGCTGGATAGTTGTGAACATGTTCATTAAAAAATCAGCAACATATAAAAAGATGGCAAGGAGACAATTATCTGAAATGCACAATGTGCAGTTTTCCACATTAAAACAATATTTGCACGCTCCCACTTAAAAAGAAATCTATTAACATCACTTGTGTTTGATTATTGTGACTCATAAGTGTCTTTTATGATGATGACGTAAATTTTCTAGTTTCTCCTGTTGCAATAAACATAAAACACGAAAGGATGTACAGCATAACACGTAGATTGTATCGTAATGGAAAGCAAATTGAGTAATTTCTTTACAGCAAGTGCTTGTTGTTTAAATTAGTACCATACTTGAAATGTTTGATTGGTTCTTTGAACAGTCCAGAGAAAATGATTGAAACACGAGTGAGGCGCTTCTCTATTTGTCAGGTGTTCTCTTCCAATAAGCAGAAACAAAACAGCATCTACATGAGGTACAGTGACTTGTCAGGTTAAACGACATGAAACATGAATTTAAAACAAAGAAAGAAAAAAAACACATTAAACATAACTTATACTTCACTAATGAACAAAAATATATTTACTATGTTTTATTTACATTTAAAATCTAAATGAGATGGTGAATTTGTTGAAAACCAGTTTAGGTCCAATGTTATTGTTTATTTTGTTCATCTGATTGTCCATGTTGTTTTTACTGAGAAATTTAGAGCCTGCAGTGGCTAATAATAAATATAATACGTGAATACTCTACACTTTCAAATACAATATACAATGCACTGAAGTCTGATGTTACACGGCTAACTGAGCCTGCTGTTGAGTTTTCTGCTCACTTTCTTGTGCTGAGTCTCTCCCTTTGGCAGCCCCTGAAGCTTAAAGAACGTGTTCATTCATCACATGTGTCTTTGCATAAATAAACAAAAAAAAAAAACACACAAAAAAGACTCAAACCTGGCAACTGTGAGAGCAAACCCACTTGAGTCCAACTGGGGAATTTTTTTTCATTCATGGTGTTTATCCTCAGGCAGCTTCACATTAATCAGAATTGATAAAAATACAATTTATATCCAGTGCTTATAACACTTATGAAACATCTCCTCATGAGTTCTTGTATTTTTTTTCTTTTTTGCTATATAAGCACAGTCAAGTTGCTAAATAAGCACAGTCAAGTTTCAGTCCTGTGAAGAGTCCTTTTTAACTACCAGCCAACTCAACCAGTGTGGCGTGGTCATGAAAATATTTACAGTCACATACAAATTAATCTAACTGCCAGCAAACAGGAGCAAACAGCTTTAAAATACCAAACAGGTTGACTCTGAGAGAAATTCTTTAGGGCTTGTTCATAGGAGAGCATCCTTGAAATGTTTTGTTCTACAAAATCAGAACAATGTAGAAAATATGATGAAGGAAAAAATAGTAATTATTGATGAGGTGGTTAAAATACTACAAAACTTAATTTTAATCCTTCCAAAAAGTAGAAACATTGCAAGCCAGCACTATATGGATATTGACAGAATACAGAAGATGCTAAAGAGATATAAAGAGCCATCGGTACCAATTAGTGCCAGGGGAACAATGCAGTGACCAGCAGTGGGGATCTTGACCAGTTAAATACAGTGACCAGCCATTCAGATCATTCAAAAATCAATGTAGTCTTTCTGAAATGATCAGGTTCAAGGGCAAGGGAGGGGAATAGCTGGACTCATGCATTAATAATGTTGCATTTGAGATGATACCCAGTCTTCAGTCATTTTAATAATCCCCCACAGCTTGATGTACTTGTTCCATCTGCTCGCCAGTGCCTGGTGATTGGGCCAGGGTGGGAGCCCTGTTGAGGCCTTACTTCCAGCACTTTGATGGAGAGCACAATGAGGGATGCACACCCCATTTTTATTGTTTCCCATCCGTCCCTGGTGTTGCCTCCTTCTCTGAGCCAGATGGTGCCCCCTGGGTGCTGAGGTTACCATGGGCAGGGGTCAGAGCAGGTCATAGCAGGGAGGGAGCCTCTTAGACCTTCTGCTGAGTGGCAGCGTCAAGGCCACTAGAGGGACTCTGTCTAGCTGCCATCTCTAGAAGGTCACATATTGTGCACTGTTTAGCTGACATGATAGTTTTTGCCCCCTCCTTTATTGTTGTCCTGTTAAGAAACAAACATGGCCTGTTCTGTTTCCCCATGAGCTGTCACTACTTTAAGACTCCTACAGTAATCAACTCATGGCATCAACCCAGTGGCCGTGCTCTGCTTTAAGACTTCTTAGTGTCTGTTTAAGATTTACAATGTATAAAAAGAATTAAGATTGGAAAAAAATGAAGTTCTAAGACCTAAGACTTTAAACTTGCCGTCCAAATGTGGCTAAAGCGTTTAACAGAATGTACTGTAGTAGCTACACATTGTACAACATCAATTTAAGATTGTAATGCCCCAAAAGCTGCCTTTCGCTGCAGTTCCAATCCCACAGATTGGAGGCCTTTGGCCCTTTAGCATTCTGGCCTGATTACAATCACTCTGATTAAGACCTTGGTGAGTCCGACTGGGTTGCAGAGCTGGAAATGAGTGAACGATGCCACGGCCGGCCAGTTTCATTGATGATCACTGCATTAAGCTCCCTGGAGAACAGCTAGCGTCACAAGCTACCATCCAGATATGTCACATACTATAACCTCCTGCAGAGTCTGCTGCCTCAAAGTTCCTGAGTTTCATTTGTTTATTCTGTTAGGGTAAATTAAAAAAAGACTGGATAATGAAGATGCATTAAGAGATCAAGAGATTGTCTAAGACTCATGAAGCCTCTCCCAAAAGATTTTACAGATCTTAGAAACAACTTAAAATGTTTGGCACTTCTGCACTAAATTTTGCGTAATAACACTCCAAATAATAATAATAATAATAATAATAAACATTTTCCCTCTGTAACAAGGTGTAATCGCTCCGTGTGAATTTTGAGATCTTTTGTACTGATAATATTTTTCTCTTGATTTCAAACATTCACAAGCTGTTGGCTGGCACACTATACCTGAGTGAGAATATTATTCCCATCTTGAACAGTTATGTAAAATATCAAAATCTTCTAATTGTAGAGGAAAACAAGGTAAATTATTATAAGAATTATAGGTTTGTATCAAATGTTCCATTTCAAGTTCTGTTTTTTGTTCTAGGCAACAACCTCTCTGTAAATGTCCATGATCATGATGAAAAAAATAAACAATGATTAAAAAAAACCCTCTAAATTACCACAACCAAACTGCTTCACACACTTGAAGAAACACTTAAGACCAAATAGCTTTTGACTCTGATAAAGCCACATCTGCATGCTGACTCCTAGATGATAAATCGTTTTTTGTTTTTACTTTTTTAAACGTTTGTGGTGCAGTTTTTGTTTTCTTTTGATCTCTCCCCTTCACATCACACTAGCCCACTGCGCATCGTCCTCTACGAGTGTTGCAGCTCTCAGTTGGCGCTGACTGGCTCTTGTGTGTCATTTTCACTACTATAGTCTGATTTAGGCTCATCCTCGAAATCTTCGTACATGTCCATCTCATCCTCGCCATTGACTGGTTCACTGTTGTTCGCCATGGCGTTGGGCTCTAGCTTCATGTTATAGGTGCTCTGGATGACAGGAATGGATGGCTCAGGACTCGCTGAGGCACTCGAGCACTCTGATGTCATCTGAGGTGAGGGTGTGGTGGTGGCCATGGAGATGGCCCCAGGATAGACCATACTGGCGCTGGTGGTGATGGGGATCTGTGGTGGCTGTCTGGATGTGGTAGAAAGGGACACATTTCTTATTAATTGCATGTTAATTAGATTAAAATTTCATCTTCACAATCAACAGAGAACACAAAAAAAACAAAAAACTTGGAAAAGCAAGCACTGCTTAGGGTAGTTTAAACTAAGTTGTTTGAATTAGAGGTTTCCCATAGCAAAGAATTCAGCTTTAAGCCTCCATCTCTGTGAAAATGATTGGGGAAAAGACCAGTTCTCTTGACAGCTTCTGTTTCGAGCCTTTCAGAATCACTGCCCAGTTTATTGGTGACATAAAGCCAATACGTTGTCAGTACTGTTCTTGTCTGCTGTTGCGCTGGATGATTGATACTCCAGGCAGTGGCGCTTATGAGTGACGTGGGAACACCTGGAAAGGGGGTTCTCCTGCTAACCACACAGTAAATTAAAGCGTTAAGATTCAAACTCCAGCCCTCCAGGCCTCTGTATGTCTATACTTACAGTTTATATCCTATAATAATGTCTGCACTTCATGCTCCATTTGCAGACTGCTATTGTCTAAAATGATTAAATCACAGGCATTGAAAATGACTGATAATAGCCATGTTGGGAATTTAACTTTAAACCAATACACTAGTGGTTCACTCGGCACTTGTAATACTTGTATTACAAGTACAAAACTCACTGTCAGTGTGTCAGTGTGGGACTGTGCACCTACCCCACAGTGAAGAATTGCCTCATCTCTTGTCGCCGTGAACGCATCATCTGCTTGTATTCCCCAATGCGGAGCTTTTTTCCATCGATAATGCAGGTCCTCTTAGGCCGTGGCTTGTACTTGTAGTTTGGGTACTTCTCTAGGTGGAGCTTACTCAGACGAGCCTGCTCCTCGTAGTAGGGTTGCTTGTCCTGGTTAGACATAGACTTCCATCGAGAACCTGCACAACACAGGAGATTCTTCTGTCAGTAATAGCACACATAGTACCTACAGTAACTAAGCGTAGCAATGGAAACCATGGTGAAGAGCAAGCGGTACTGGCTAAGTGTTTTCATTGATTAGGTTTGCTGTGGAAGGACTTACCCAAAATCTTGCTTATGTTGGAGTTGTGCATGTCGGGGAAAGCCTGTAGAATCTTGCGCCGCTCATCTTTGGCCCACACCATGAATGCATTCATTGGTCTTTTAATGTGGGGCTCATTATTGTTCCTTCCTCTGGACTCTCTGAAAACTCTGGCTTCAGCGGATCCAGCGCCTCCTGTTGGCCAACAATAATATGGTTGGGGTTTATCTGCAGAGCCATTGACTTCCCTGGACCCTGGAATTGCCAGAGTAGGAACAAGAGGAGAGAGCGAGGCAGGACATTGATTAAATGACGAGCCGTGTTCAAACTCTCCTCCATCTACTGTCATCACTACTGTCATCACCAGATTCTGAGCAGAGTAAGGCTCCGGACTCTTGTAGAGAGAACTTGCCTTTCTATTGAACAGGGAACCTCACTTGACAAGCTTATGTTTTATGTGCTATAAAAGTGACTGGGGAGCTTCACTCTTTAACTGTGCTCTGAAAAAGCACTTGAGTACTTAGTAAACTCTCAACTGCGCTTCTACCCCCCCCATTATAGGTTCAGCACTAAGCATCTGGATGAAGCCTGAATCAGTAGGCAGCGTTTCTACTACAAATAAAGGACGTGACGCTGTGTGTAAAATTAATTAAATAGATACATTAATAAATAAACTTGTCCAAAGAAGCTCAGACTCTGGCACAACCTAATAAAGATTCATTCAACACACACATGTACAAAAAAAGCCTGAGCTGCGTTCTACCGCTTTCCCCATTTCACTCGCCTTCAAGCGCACACACAAACAAACAAACCAGACACACATTTGCAATGGGAGCGTGTGCTGATTCTCCAAGTGCTGTTTCTCAATCAGGGCATTCACAATCAGCATAAGAGAGTTTCTCTCAGTATTAAACTGTACATCAGACTGATAATGATTTCTGTTTGCATGCGCATTTGCTTCCTTTTATATGTAAGATGTGAAAGAATTAAATAAAAGCGGTATGAATATTTAAACAAACAAAAACATGTTGATAAACAAGGCTTGAAAAATAAGACAAAAAAAAGCCTTCCATATGCTACGATACATCTTTAATGATCTCAAATCTGGAAAAGAAAGCTTGGGATGACTCATGCATATTTCATCATCCACATGTGAAGCCTTCTCATTAGACCCTTCCACTAGAAGCCTTGGCACATGTTACCTGGGGTTTGATTTCTATTATTATTTCAGCTGATAAACAAAATCAAACTCTTAATGAGTAAAAGAGGTCTGTGCAGATGCCTTCCTTTCTTATATCTACAGAAACCACTGAACTCACTTGAAGTGTTGCAGTGTATTCACCCCAGAAGAGCATTTCTTCCTTTCAGAACTATCACAGGAGACAAGTACTGAATAGCCATTAAGCAGACACCACCAATTCTAGATACTGGGGTACAATGAAAGATTTCACAATACTTGAGGTCCAGCTTCCCGCTAGGAAACCGTGTAGAGTACAAAGATGACAAATCGATTTTTACCAGCTCACATTTACAGTTTGAGCTACAGTACAGAGGCTTGCCTTTATCTGGGAGGTCGGTAGAAAGTGACGCACGCACGCACGCACGCACGCACGCACGCACGCACGCACGCACACTCTTTAGCTGGCTAAAGAGTAGCTATTGTCACAGGTTGGTAAAAGTTCAATTTCTCAGCTTCACTCACAGTACTGTAAGTACTGGTAAAACCTGGAAGCTACTACCAATACCACAGATCTTTATGTCCTTTACTAGATTTGATGTGGTTGTAATTGTACTGTACTGTACTTGCTCTATCTTTCATTTACAAATATACACACAGAAAAGTAGAAACAGCTTTCAATAATACATCAACTAAAACAATGCATATAAATATACTGGGCATACTTAGATTTACAACATGCACAAAACAATTTAAAAGGTGTTTGAAAACCTTCTAATCTTATGATGTTTGCTTTTGTCAGCCAGAGTGCTACATGCCCTAAAGCCGTAAGGAATTCACAAATAATACACTACATTTGCTGCCCCCGAACCCCACAGTACGTTAATTTCATTTAGCATGCACTCACTATACAGGATGAATTGATTTCACTTTGTTTGGTTTTGACAACCATGTTTATTGTGCAATGAAATGTGGTGTGGCGGAGGGCTGACAGTATCCATCAACGCGGGGCAATCTGCTGACTGCCGGGGCCAGATGAAGGTATTCATTAGCTCAGGAGCGCAGCGCTCACTCAGACACGACAGCCAGTGTCTGCGCCCCGGGATCGCTTGCTGTAATTTACGACGCTTCTCGTGCCATTACTCTATCACTGACACTGATTCAGCAATTTATATACTGGTGTGCATGCATACGGGCAGAGGTGAGCTTCTTACGGGGAGGGGGACAAAACAGCCGCCTGCCATCAGCTAGTGCCACATCCGTAGTTAGCCAGGAAACCAGCTACGTGATTTGGATCAGTGGAGGGAAGCCAGATGAGGCATTGGCACATGGCAAAGTGTCTGTCTGTGCAGTCTGATGATACAGAAAGCAGGCGAAATGAACACTAGCATTGCATCACACAAATACGGCTGATGCTTTGGTCCCCGGTGTGTAAAGTGTGCTTCCAGCTGAGAGCAGTCATATAAACATGAATGAATAACACACACACACACACATGCAGGTAGTGGGTATAAGGGTTTATAAGAGGCATCCTGACCAAACTCCTAGAACCAGCAACATTCATTCTTCTTGCAGCATCGTTGGCTGTTTGTTTTCCTTTGCTTTAAAAACCTTGACAATGCTCCAACATTTTACAAATGAGCAATAACCAGTTTTTTTTTTCTACGAGAAGCAGGACATTTAGGAATCACTTAGTTAGGTGTGTGATTGTGTAAATAAACACAGATGTTTAGCAGTGACAGGAGCAGCCCCCCTGGGTGGTGACTGGGGAGCGGGCGAACCAGAGGGAGTGCTGCTTAATAGAATTTATTGTGATTCATGAGGCCCGCAGCTCAAGTGTGACAGAGTGATATGAATCCCCTTTTAATTTGTCTCTCCTGGAAACACTGCAGATGAGCAGCATGAATTACAGTGAGAAAGAATGCCTGCGCATGTGTACGTGCATGTCTGCGGGTGTGCGTGTTGAGGGGAATGAAAAAAAAAAGAGGACAGTAAAAATGAAGAACTGAGGAAAAAAGCGAGAGAAACCGAGGGAATGCAGTGAGGCCCAAACATCTATCGCACCTGTGATCTGCAGGTTCAGACTCGATGCACCCAGCCAGAGGCTAGCAGTGCCCCTCCGTCCCCTCTCCTCACCCCTGCTCCCCTCCTCTACTCATCTTTGTTCTGTGAGCAGACACATAATGTCACCAAGGAATCCGCTCAAGAGGATGAACCTCAGTGAGCAGGCAACAATCACGCAAACCTGCCAAACCCTCCCTGTTGGGATCAAATCTAACACCTCTGACTGTAGGTATTTACTGCTGACAATGGAGCCTCTCCCTCGGAGCAGGATCAGGCTAGATTAAGGAACAGGGATAGACAGTACACGGCGCTCGGTGTCCCTGCTCAAGCCTGAACTCCCAGCATTCTAGTTAAACCATTACAAATTACAAGTGATCTAAATCCCTTAATAACATGTCACTCCTTTCTTTTTCATTAAGGATAATTTGAGTTTTCTAAGTCCAAGTGCATGCGTGTAGGAACTTGGGAACAAGCAGCCAACCTGTTCCAACATGCAGGCTGTTGTTGTCTGCTCTATCCCCTCTCTTGTGCGTTTAGCTCTAAAGTGGAGTCTAATCTTTCACGACAAAACCAGACGTGTGGGCGCAAACGTGACGTCTAATTTTACCAACTTCAAAAGAGAAGTTGCTTATTGATTGTGTTGACCTGTTGGGCTATTGTTGTTGTGATTTGATAAATCGCAAAGTCTCGACCTCCTCGTTTAAGTCCTCTCTAAGGGAAAGTCCTGAGCGATAAAAGCCAGGGGTTGATTCCCACGGCCTCGCAGCGCAGGAAGAACAACAAGAAAAACCTCTGTTCAATCAAACAGCTCTGTGCTCTGGACGTAAAGAAAACCAACAGTGATCTGTAGCGACGCATCCATGCCGACGCATTAGACGCTGCTTAGCTGAAGTTTCGTCCCCTCATAACGGTGGGCAGACAGAACATTTTCCTGCCTCCACACATCTCTCAACAACGTCTTTGTTCTCTGTGGACCCACATTGAATGAGGTGGCCAAGACAAACACATCAACTGTATAGAAACCCCATAGTGCCATATGTGGATGAACAAAACACCTGGCTTGGCAGAGGACATTGTGCTATTTAGTGATCTTTTCATCAGAACTAAAAATCTCTACTTTGTGGTAGGGCTGCGTCTGGCTCATGGCTTATTAAAATGAAGGAAGTCCTATCTGTTTCCATTTCTGTGCCACTTCTTTTCCTAGTCTCCGTCTTTAGGCCTTTGGTTGCTGCATGCTCTGCAAATATTAGCTTAAACAACCTAAAGCTTTCTGTGAACTGCTGTGATGAAAGAAGACTGCTGTACACTGGGCCTGCTCAATGCGGCTGCTCTGTTCTGCTAAACACCGGGGGCTTTCACACCCTATGTCAGGGTAGGGGGTCCACCCAGTAATTTTCCTTTTTAGGAAACACTGAACTATTTGAACTAAAGAGGAAATATGCTTTAAAATGCTAAAAAGATTCAAAAACAGTTTCCTCTTTATTGTACCAGAAGTAATTACAGTTATGTTTTAAGGTATAAAATTCAATGATGTTTATTGGGTATTTGCAGGTTAAAATCACTTAGTCTGTCTAGTCCCTGACTTGGTGGGACTAGACAGTCAAACAGTCATCACAAACCTGTCAAAGCCAAGCCTCCGTTAGTCCAAGGAAGAGAAATTTCACATGGAGCATTTCAAAGTAAACATGTTTTCATAAGTGACGTTGTGGTTTACAGCATAAAACCCAGTTTCACTTCATTCCACCGAATATATTTTTCTGGTGGTAACGCATGAGACACGCAGACATGTTTGAGCTGTGTTGTATCTGAGTGGTGGCTCAGTCGCTTCCCCCTGGGAAGAGGACCTCTCCTCTCCTTTAACCTCTGTGTGCTCCTAATCCATAGCCCACTGGGAACGCTGATGCGAGGCGTCTGGCACAAGCCTTTTCCTCGACCGTGAGCAGGACTTAAAAGGACACAACCGTTCTGGTGTGTTCTCTGTTTTGGTCCCAACTTCACAGTAGCCACAGAGGGAAGGTTCCCACTGGGAGAACGAGCACTTGAGCACATCTGTCCGACGAGTCAGACGGGTGGGATGGGATCTGCTGCTGCGGCTCACATGGGAAACATGTCAATGAATCCACTAAATATACCTCTAATTCTCATCCCCAGGATTGGGTGTGATGTGAAACATGATTAAAAGACATTTCCTTTAGAGCTGGTAAACAAACATTTATGGGAAGTTTTTATTTTCGTATAAAAATCTGTGTGAACCAATTACAGAGGGGCATTTCTTTCCAAAAATAGTGAGAAATGTGTCTGAGATGCTTTTTTTAAAGTTGTAGATGGGTTACATTGTCCTGAGAAATAGCTATCCCTCTGCTTTGAGTGTTTTTGAGGCATCAAAGATGAGTTGAAAACCGTTTTGCTCTTTGCTCTGGCTCTGAAGTGCCATGGAAACTGCCACAAATATTTATGTTGGGCAAACATTGGCGCGCTGAGCTACTCCTTGCTCCAGTGTAGGAGCCAGTGCCACAAAGGGAGATGACGATTCGTCACACTGGTGCAACTCGAATTTACAAGCGCAACGGCAACGGGAGCCGAGCTTGTAAAAAAGCCAACTTTGTCCTCAGGCACCCTTGTTCTCAACTCACCTACCTGTGAAAATGCTGGGGCCATGGCTCATTTCAAACGGCTCCCACCCAAACCATCACATCTCTCACACGCGCACACACACACAAATGATCTGAGATGTGAAGCTGCACCTTTATCAGGCTTCAAAAGTTCTTTTCAATCTATAGAACAGGCTTAGAGTCAATGGTAAATCCACTTAACATTTTAGCAGAGAACTCACTAAGTTTCAGTGAAAAGTATTGAATATGAGGGAATATTTGCACGTGTAGCAGCGGTCAATAACACTTACTGTATGTGTGATTAGAGAAACTCGTATTTGGCCTTACCATCAAGATCCTCTTGTCTGGTGAGGTCAATAACTCTGTGGCCCATCTTCCCTTCCTCACCCAGCTTCCCAAGGTGGTGGCCAATGCTCTCAAAGTGCGCCCTCTCCTACAGGGAAATAAAAACAGTCAGGCGCACGTACAAGCACATACATATGTGTTTTCACGGTGATAGAATTGTAAAAATAACCCCATCAGGGATCGGAAATTTTGAAAAGGAAAAAGTGTCTTTGATAAATGGAGGTCCTTTTGAAAAGCTGCTCTTTTGACATGAGCTAGATGTAGCTTTTTCCTCTCTCATCTCTCTATTCAGCAGCTGCTATAATGGATGACAGAAGGCAGAGAGACAGTGAGGGCCAGGGGTGCTGTAAATAGATTTACAGAAGGATACTTTGTGATCCCAAGCACACAATGGGGCCATGGCCCTCTTTGCTGCGCTCAGATTTTCCTCTGTAATCTTCTCCTTACATCCTCTCTTCCTGTCTGCAGTGCCCAGAGCTCAGCGAACATCATTTATTCAGAGTTCAGGCTTTGGAGAACACACCGTGTTTTCCCGTTTGTCATGTCGCTTTGTGTTCAGATTAAACTTGGCATCATGTTGTACTTGACGCACAATGAAACCCTGTCATTCAGCGCCCATGACAATATTAAATGCCATGTCCGTGTGCATTTACAGAATAAAATAACAGCTTTCGGGGGGCCTCTCAATAGTTGCTGCACATTACACTTAATGTATTATGCAAGGGGAGAGTGCCGACTACTGCTGGCTCCATTGTTGAATGACCTACTTCCTCAGTGAATACACAGGGCATTAGCAGAAGGCTGTCTTCCTCTCTAAAGACGCAACTAGGAGATGGACACTTTGACTCTGCATGATACAATTAATCTCTCCCCTGCTTGGTTTTGCCGGGATGACAGTAAAAGCAGCAATGTTGCCGCCATTCAGATAAAAAAAAGCATTTGTTTTACTTCCAGGGTGAGCATTCAACCTCTGCCGGAGATGGTATCTGCACTGACCTCTGCTTTTCCTCTTCTCTAAACATGCCTCTCACATGCAGTCTCGACACATAAGCAGGTGCTGTCCTGCCACACACAAACACATTCATTCTTTAGCCCCTTTTTTGTAAATCATTTTTCACAGTCACTTTCCCCCCATGGGAAGGTTGTTTCCCCATTATCAAAAGAAGGTGCTAAAATTAAGCAGACCTAACAATTGCAAGTGAAAGTGTTTATTTTTACAGCTGCCTCTAATTTTGCTTGTTGCTTAATTTGCGGCAAAATCATCTTGTCAACAATTACAGTGCATTTGTAGAAATAATAAATAAAATGATGGGAAGTGTTTTTTTGAATAACGATTTTTTCAGGGTTTAAGATGATAAGATGAAGAATACAGATGAAAGTCCATTTAAGACCTTTCACAGTATTTTGATTTTCCTCATGCTTTTATTTATTCAAGAACTATTCCTCACAAGAAAGGACTACAAGACAGATAGAAATAGCTCTGCAATTTGCCATCATACTTGAAGGAGCAGTAATTATTTATGGCCAGCTGAGTGATTCTGATATACAATTAACCACTACCTGCTTATGGCCTGTGATTAGAGCCTGTCTATCTGACGGCCCTTTGCTTACTTAAGTGTTTTCTAATTATGACATGTGGTGGTCCCTGCTGGGCAAGAGGAGGCTTTGTAAAGAGAAGATGGAGTATGGTGCCTCTCTCTGTGTCACACTCTGTGTCCAGAAACACATGCACATGTGTGCATGCATGCTCACACTAAAGCGAATTCATCACCCAGCTCCATTATTGCTCTTAATGAAAGAAGCTAGCAGCCCGATGACAAAGTGACTGATGTGTGATGAGCTGCATGGCCAATGGTGCCGCTTCAGATGCTACTTGGACAGTCCACCAGGAAGACACAGCGTTCATGGCTGCTGTATGTCTGTAATAAAGTAGTCATCTCATCTCTCATCTACACTCCGTCGGTCCCTCCTGATCAATCAAGACCTTTTATAAACTCATGATCATTAAGCATCATGTTGGGCTAAGAAGGAGGGAGAACAGAGCTCATCCATCAATGAATCTCATTAATAACAAGCTCAGTGCTGAACTTCTTTCTCCATTGCACAAAGTCCAACGATTAGTGAGTATGTTCTAAAGCTGGGAACAAAGCTGTGTGAGACTGCAGCATCACTTCATAGAAGTGATGATAGGATAGTGGAGGGATTGTTTTGTGCAATACAGCACACACTATAATATAGGGCATAGAACTCTAAGTGCTGTGTTGGCTATACTAATTAATATCTGTGCGATATGGTACCACAAATTTCCATAAAACTTTATATACTGAGCTTAATATACTTATTGGTTATAAGTTTAGTAATTTATTTCTGCAAATTAAAATTATAGTTGAAATTACAGCCGTAAATTATCTGCGCAGCATCAGGGTTTTGTTTTAGGGCTGGGAAATATTCAGTGAACTAATGCTTCTTTACTGCCCACGCATCAAGTGCTGTAAATTGATGGCACTTTTATTATTTTATAGTGTCATTAAATTTTTACTGATCACTTTAACACAGAGAAGTAGCAAAGGACATGCAGTACCGAGGGAAGCTGCACTTCCTGCCAGAAAAACAGAGGGTGAGTGACATAGCACAGTGAATGGCTGGTTCAAAAATATATTAACAAGAGATCTATGAAAGCCAAAATATACCGAATATGATTCCTGCCGAGAAGCTGAAAGGCATAAATAAAGGGGAACGAAAGAACAAATCAAGAGATAAAGAGACAGGAAACAAAAGATGTAACAGTGCACATTATTCCCTCCCACACTGACCGCGACCGCTGGCGAGCAGCCGGTGCCTCCCTCAAATGACTTCAGCATGCAGCTCTCCACCCCACAACTAAAATTACAGCAGCGCACTCGGAGCTGTAGTGGAAAGCTGCCACCCACAATAATGTCATCTCCCTGTCCGCTCGGCCCTTTGTCTTTAAAGTTCGGTAACAGATGCGTTTTGTCCGGTTGCACTTGAATGCCTAGTGAAGTCGGGCGCTACTCCAGTGGCGCGGTGAGTCACTGAGGAAGCGAGAGGAGTAGAAAGAGAGCAGATAGCAGAGTCTGTGGAACTTCTTGGGCGAGCCCTTGTCAGTGCTGTAAAGAGAGCTTTAATCTGGCCGGCCACAGAACATGTGCCGGAGGCCTGCTGCTCTGCCCACAGGGTGTATTCTGAGCAAAGGCGGGTGGCGGACAGCCCTGTGCATTGTGCCTACTCCTGCCCTATATTTAGGCAACACGCTGCCAATCCTGACACTCCTTCACCATCTCCTTTGTAAATAGCTGCAGGCTATAAGCAAAGCCATATGGCCCGAGATTGTTCAAATGCAGATGAAAGAGAAATATGCTCTGTAGCAAGGTAGACTGTGGTGCAGATCAGTGCCCAGGTGTTGAGCTCTGCTCTGATGCTCGGGTCAGACTTGCCCATGAGGTCGAACATGTCTTAATCTGAAAGTTGTTCAAATTTTTATTTCTCATAAGTAATTAATACCACAAGAGATGTAGTTTGGTCTGTTTGTGGTGTATAAAGACTGGACTGTGCTGTTGGTCAAAGGGTCTTAACTGAACCAATTAAACGATAAACATTCACAAAGCTCAGATGTGCGTGTGCTTTTCCTCTGTTGAGCCTGTTTTATTTACATACAAAGGATTGTTACATTCGAATTAATCATTAAACACATAATTACCAGTGGCAGGAACAATTGCCCTTTTTCTTCTGAATTGTTTTGCTTTGATGATTGCAGGTAAAACATTCGATGTGGGCCCAGAGTTAGAGGAGGTGACAGGCTGGCATGCCAAAACAATAACTGTCAAAGACAAATCTGGCAGCTGGCAGTCGTGCCAGATTTTGTTCCTGGCTATCATGCACATGATACGGTAGATGACACGTTTAGCCTTTTAGTGAAATCCAACAGCAGCAACTGCTGTAGTTTCTGAGATCTTTAAACTATTGGTAAGATCCCATCCATGTTTCCTTCACATTGGAAAGAACTAAAACGTTTAGCATATGACCACATATGGTTAAAATCTTTATGATTGGAACCTTTAACAGCTGCGGGACCCTAAACAGCCACTTATGCTTGATAATGTGCTGAACTGGCTCTGGTTATGTGACACACCTGGTATGTGGCAAGTTGAAGGCAGTGGCTCTCTGACCACAATGCAGGGATTGTGTATCACGTATCAGTCATCAATGGGGTCTGTAGTAGTCTGGGTCTTCTTTCTGGGTCTTAGACTAAATCCCTCAACAATCTGCCTTGATGCTGATGGAGACAAAGACTGCACTTTGACATGGCTGCAGCTCCTCGCAGCTCAGCACCTCATCTGTTTTGTATTTTTCATTGAAACCAGTTGCGCTGCTATTTATAACTGTGCAGCTTCCAGTAGTTCTGCTAGTTTTGAACCGTTTAAATGTTAAGTACATCCAGCCATGCGGTAAACCCACAGTTCTTTTCATGCAGGCTGTTGCTCTCTTTTTACCCGGAGCTCTCCGGCGCTAAGGCTAATGCAGGCAGCAGCAAAATCAACAGTAGCAGCCACAAAAGCCTGGCATCTGTTCTGTAGCAGACGTCCTCGGCGTCTCACAGAGCAGAGGTGGCCAGCTAGTCCGGCCCCACTTCTGTTGCCAGGGCATCACCTCATTTGTTTAAAACGGAAAGGAGAAAGGCGTTTAATTAAAGTAAGGAGGTTCAACTTGGGAAGAAAGGGAACCTCCCCCACTCTGGGCCTTGTGCCAGTTTGATGTTTATCGTTTGTTTCTATTAAAATGATATCATCACTCAGGCGGAGATATTTTTAGAGGGAATATCAAGTCAGGGCTTTAGTGGAAACGGGGATTTCTTGTCACTTTGGGATGTTGTGTAACAATGGAATAGCATGAATGAGTGTCTTGTCACAATTAGACTCAGATGTGCTGTAATGATCACCCTCTCAGCACTGACACGCTTTTCTGACTTGGGCTTCAGTTGTTAACTTCTCCTCGGCACTGCTGAGGTCATTTGTGTTGACATCATGTACTTTTACGGGTTTCCAGTCCTCAGTGATCCAGAACTGTTCTCTGGGCCCTCCAGGGAATGTGAAGTTGGTCTAAAACCTCCTGCCTTATCAAACCCTCCAGGTTGCAAACAGCAGGACACTAGAAACTGCAGCATTACCAAAACCCCTTTCACATACGGACAAAACCTCAGGACTTGTTGGACAGTGGAGCCATTATGTTCCTACCGCAACAATACTGTGGACTATAAATGGTTCTTTGTGGCCTATTCTTTCCCTCTTCCTTTGTTGTATGTGCCTTGTGGTGAGTGCAGCATCACAGGTCTTAGCCACTGTGGCCAGAAGCATTTCTGAGAAACTGCTGCAGGCCAGAGATTCACCATGTAAAATTACAACTCTAAGAAATAATGGAGCTACCTCCACCGAATGGCCGCACCAAGATGCAGTCTTGATGTCTTTCTAGGGGGGAAGCGAGACAGAGCAAAAGACCTGACCTGGGACAAGAGCCCACACACACACACATACACACACACACACGTTATCCACAGTCGTACATTATTTTTATACATTTGGCAAACACGAACAATTGGACAAAGCCTTAATGTAAGCAATCTTCACAATAGCACTTGCTGGCTACAGCCAGTGTCTGGATGCTGAGCATAATCTAATTTGGATGGGCAAACCCTTGTATGCCAAGGATTTACATTGCAGCCAAAATGCCTTGCTTTGCAATTTCCAAGACAGCAGTCGAAAAGGAGTAGAAAATTGCTTCCAGGGCTGCAGACCAGACAAGATTATATTCAAAGTCTTTGTGAGGGCTTTGCCTGAATAGAGGCCTGGCATCACACGCACACACACACACACATACACAGGAGGGAACAGTAAAACCACTATAACCAATAGGTTAGGAGTCCGGATTTTGTGGAGCACCACTGTAAGCTCCATTTGAATATTTACAGGCTGAGCTTTGGGATACGGGAAATGGACAATTGAAGTCATCAATACTGAGGAGAGGTGGTGTTGTGGGGCAGAAAAGGGCAGTTCAATAGGTTAATACACTGGCCTTTCACCTTTTGATTCCAGTTAGGGTCAGCAGAGGAATATATTTTATCTCGCACGACCTCCAAAAGCTTCGTCTGACGGAATAAAGCAGCACTGCACACAGGTTTCATTGCCTTAGGCCAGTAACTTGCAGATTTGGGCCACAGCTTATCCTTACTGGCCAAAATCTGATACAACTACTGTACATCCGTAATATGTTTCATGTGTGTGACCTGTGGCTGGCTTTGATCTCTGTTGTGCCGCTTCTGACTGGAGTGAATTTGAGTCGGGGACCTGCTGCTGTGTATTTAACTACAGATGGGGTTTGAAACAGGAAGCTATTAGGCGGTTTGTTTTGTGGTAGCTGCTGACACAAATAATGCACTCTTGTATTTATCTGGGATTTCCATGTAAAATAATTTATACTTAAAGTCTTTCGTTTACAGACAATTATGCCATTGATGTTGCAGCAAGGTCTAGTAGGACCTATTATGTGAGCTGGCACTGCAGCCATTTGGCAACACCTGACTAGTTTTTAGCAACAAGACAGATGAATACACGTTGAATGCAGCTTTAAAAATGGACTGATTAATTCCATTAAACATGGTCTGAATACAGTGGGGGAATAAAGGGTGGAATTATTTGATATAATTAACCTTTCATTTATCATATTGCAGACTAATACTGTATGCTACTGTACTGTATGACAATATGGCAACATGGTTGAATATCTACAGTAAATGTACTATCTACATGAAAACATGTAGACATGGATTCATGGGATTTATTCACCCGTGGCCATGAAATACAGCCTGTCCAGTTATAGCTACAGTGCATAATAGAAGGAAACAATTCAAATGGCTAAAGTGGATTCAGATGTACAGTATTTGACTGTAGGCACACTGGTGCATTCTAGGTAAAAGCTTCCACCTGGTGAGGAGGAGATGGTAAATAATGGAACAAAGTAATTGCCCTCTGCAGACAATAATACCTTCAGATAAATATTTTACAAAGGTAAATTGCAGAAGGATTGTAAAAGGTTTTATTGTACTGATGAAATCTAGTAAAAACAGGCAAATAAAAGACAAGCAAGGAAATTCAGCCCTGTAAAGGTTGAATATTTTTAGATGTCCTAGGGTTAAATGCATGATCTACACCATGTTCCTTTAGTACAATGTCCTGGGTGGGGTGGAACGTGTGTGTGGGGGGGGGAAGCCATCATGATAAAGGTTAGGGAGGAATGCATTGTAGTGTTCAGACACACTTTGTATGAAAAGATGAATTGATCCATCTGTAAGCAGCACTTAGACTCACTCCTCTGCCCGGTCATTACAGTGGGATAAATCAATATTTAATATCCCCCTTTAACAGCCACACTGGATGATCTTAACCTCTCCTTAATCCCATTTATGCTGCCTTTCCAGAATCTTTTTGGTGTGCGCTCTCACTATGATAAACTTCCAAACAAGAGACTGGGAGGGTAGCTATTAAAGACTGCACCATATTTATGTCAGGTGAGGCGCTTTCTTGAAATATTAATATTCTGAAACTGACCAAAGTGAAAGCTTTTATCTCGGGCATTCAAACCTTCCTAGTCCGTTGGCTTGTATCAGCAAAAGACTCTCTCACCTTCCCTCTCATTTCAGGGCTGAATTATAACCTACTGTTCTTTATTGCAGCCAAAGGATGAAGATGATGGGGGCAATTCTTTTAGCTGACTTGATAAAGCATGCTTCTAATTTCACACCATCCTAATAGGACCAGTGTCACTGAATCGTGGAGGTGACAGTATCTCACAGTGATTTGCATGAGCCAGAGTTAAACGTGAGTTCACTGAAAGCGGCCTTTAACGGGACACAAGACAATAAAAATCAAATGCAAGGCGCTTTTGTACGGATTCAGCTACTTCACGTTAGTGGGTGTATCTACTCAACAGCTGCATTTTCAGTTATTTCTTTCTTCCTTTTAGAACCAAAACAAACATAACAAAGCATTCTTCTGAGATGATTGGTTTAACATCCGAGGAAACAAAACTCCATCCCACAAAAGACTAATCAGGGACCAAAAGAGCTTGCGTTAAGCTCTACCTGCTGAGGACAATGCAGGTTGTAGGTGTGCGCTGCCTGTTGAAAATGGCTCTTAAAGACAGTGTTCAGTTACTGCTTTCATGTTGTAACAGATTTGGTGTCTTTGTTGACCACAAGCTCACCCTAGTTGGGAGGCAGGGACTGAGTCGAAGACCTAACTTGAAAGCTTCACATGCTGTTTCGTACTGTAACTCCACAAAGAAAGTGTAAAGGTAGATTTTGGTCAAGATGAAGTTCATGAAGAAAGTGTGCCAGGGGAGAATTATACTCTAGTGGACACCAAAATGACACAAAGAAGTCATTCATACGGGTTCATTATTGTTGAGATCAGTTTTACTCTGGGCACTAGGATAAGTGCAAGGGAGGCTCCACTTCCTTCTGTGCCTCACACCGACTTATTTCTTCACCAAGGGCATAGTTGATTGCCACCTGCATAGACAGTGATCTCTTCCAAATACCAAATTAGAGGGAAATCAAAATAGATATTCATTGACTGTTTTACATATACATTGACCTAGTTGAGGCTGTTGGTTTAAAGTGTCAGGTGCTGAAATATTAATGAGCATCGCTCCCAGTTCCTGCCTGCTCCTCACAGCCAACTGGCAACATGGCATCGTGCTGAAGAGGAGGACAGCTTTTTTCTCTCCTTGATTGACTCATTGATTGAAGATATTTTTAAAGGGAATCCCTGGGAGTGTGTGCTCCTGGTACAAAGCAACCCCATCCTGCACCAGGGGACAGAGAGGGGCTGTAAGTCTGCTTTAATTGGGCAGGAACTTCAGAGTCGTCTTAACCCACACCGGGCACTGCCATGGCCTGTCACGGCCCTCACACCAACATCAACAACGCCGAGCCCTCTAAACACACACCCACTAACATATTCGTACTAATTTGAGTAAACACATGGGGCGACGCCAGCTCTTATCAATACGGCCACTCTGGACATGGATTAAAGAAAAATATTAGCCTTAAGAATTACTGCTATATGAAAATCACCATGTTCCACTTTCTTCAATAGTTTCGTCCTTCGTTACTTGTGGGGAGACCTGCAAGACTATGTGGTCAGCAGCTTGTTTTTTGTTTAAAGGAGGAAGCATTGGTCCTAACCTTGTCCACTCTGCAGTTGTTAAGGCCCACAGCGCTGAGGGCAGACAGCTTTGCCTCCATGCCCTGCTGGTGATGTTGCAGCTGTTCCCTCTGGATCTGCTCCCTCATTTTCCGAGCCTCTTGAATGGCCTTCATCACTGTGTCCTGATCCCCGAACAGCGCAGTAGAGTTTAGGCTGGACAGGATATCTATATAGACACACACATGCGCGCAAAGTAGAGTTTCGACATCAGAATTAATCTGAGAGAACATGCTCCCAAAAAACTTCACTCAGCGTCCTCGGAGTGGTATTTATTTAGGATATTAAATGCCAAAACCTTGCGATGTAGTGGTAAGTTCATACTTGGAGGGTGTGTTTGAACAGAGCGAATCTGTGTGGATGTGCGAGGTCTTGTTTTTGAAGTGAATTCACTGTGAGGTCTTACCCAGAGATGAGCCCCGGGCTAGGCCTCCTCCAAGTGGGCTGGGGATACCACCCTTGCCAGCCAGGCTGTTAGGGCTGCTCTTACTGCCGGGGAACAGGCTTTGCGTCGGGGATGTGGGGGGTTTGACCAGTTCTGTCGTTTTTGGTCGAGCAGACAGGTTGAGCGGCTGTGTTCCTTCCTCCTATGGCAGCAGAGATAGGAGTATGAGAGAAGACAGATATGAATAGGTGGCCTCCCCCCTCCTGTTGTGGAGAAGCACTGGATTCCCAGACAGCACAGTTCTGCTCTGTTCCTAGTTAATTATAGGATCCCTTTCCTGACCCACACCTCCTCCCTGATTCTTCCGTCTCTTCGCTTTTTTCCCCCCTCTTCTCTCCTCTCCTCATCCATCCTTCCTTAGGAGCCGTGCCACTGCGATCTTCCTCACAGTTGCTCAGCGCCTTTGTTCACACTAATTAAAGCAGATTCTGTCTCTCTGTACATCTTCATCTGTTCTCCCTCTCCTCCTCCCTGCTCTCTGTGTCTGCACTCTGGTTCGAAGAATAAATAATGACCAGATAACGGCGGTGCCAGTGATCAAAGACAGCTGTTCCATTCATCAGATGTCGTCTTACATTATCTACTTCATTAACTTGTTTTCTAATTTCATTCCTCATTTGTGCATACTTGGGTTTATCATGTGCTTTGATTTGCCTATTCCTAAAAAATATTATGTCATTCAAACAAAAAAACACCATAGTGTAGTTCTGAGATGTAGGATGAATGGGTGGTTCTATGTCTTCTGGGCTGGTTGCAGTCTTAAAAGCAGGTACCGATGTTAGATGAAGAGCGTTATTCTCCATCCTTCAGCGGTCTAGGATGAAACATTTTATCTATATCTTTCAACATAATACAGCATATAAAGATAAATATAAATAAAGCAATCTGTAATTTGATTTGATGTCACCTTTTCTTCTCTGTACATTATCTACAGTTAATAAATGATATACTGCAATAAATGCTGAACGATTGGGAATATAATCAACGTGAACATTAGCACTGAGATCATCGCTTTGAACAGTGTAAATCTCTCTGTATACAAGGCCATCTTTTACATTAGATTAGGGCCTAGGCTGTCGTTAACAGTATTTTTCAAAGCCCAAGTGTCTCCTTGTCCAAACATATGGCTCAAGCATAGACTGCCCCAAGGCCTTGTTATTGCTGTGCCAATAACAGTTTGTCATGCAGTGAAGCCGAAAGCAGATGAACAAAACTGAAGGCAATCGGATTCCATTGGACTGTGGATACAGATGGCAGGATGCCAGTGCATGTTTACTTTCTACTTTCATATGATTAATTTCATTTAAAGGCCTTAATTTTGGAATATTTGGCAGCCTTTTTAATATTTAGACTAGGTTTGGTGTTTTATTAATATTGGAATAATTGTTCATCTCATCTAACCTGATAAATGGATCTCATATGGTGATGCTTTTGAGTCAGTACGAGTGTGCGCATGTGTGTGGAGTACCAGCGTTTCACGACAAAGATTTATTGCCTTTCTCCATTGTGATATTATTAAGCTAAACCACTCCAAATGGGCATATGTTTGTGATTATGGTCGTACTGAGTGAAGATGATGTATATGGCCTTTCCGCCGTGTGGAGGTCTAGTGGAAGTCGGCCACACAGCAGCACAAAATAAACTTATGCAGTGTGATTGTTTGTAATGCATAAAAAGTCATTCATCCACATTTGTGCTTCACTTCTGTCAGCATTTGTGCAAAACAGTTTCATTTCATTTACGTTACCAAAAAGAAGTCAAAACAGCTTGTTGTTTCTCAAGTGACTGACGTGGAGCAGCCATTACTATAGCAACCATGTCCACGGAGTTCTAGTTAAGAGGGTGAGCCTTGTAAAACCACAGATTGATGGCCTGCTAGAACCTTGTACTAGTAGGTAGAGTAGAGGCTTTTATTCAAACGACACAGACTAGGCTTGGCTAGGTCAAGCACCACTCAAGGCCTGTGCTGGTGGGTGGGCAGGTTACAGGAGTTGAGGGCTATACCTTGACTTGAGCGATGGGGCTGGAGGAACTCTTGTCATTCTTCAGCGAGGAGGGAGAAATGGGCCCACTGGCATTAAGGGGCTGGGGGAGTGGGGGCATCTTGGCTCCAGGAGAGACCTGCATGCTGGCAAGCTGGGCAGCATACAGTTGCTGTAGGGAGGTGAAGAAACCCGCAAAGGCGTTAACATCCAAATCCAGCAAACATTCAAAGTTTTATATTCTCTCTTTTCCTCTCCCTAGAACCCTCTGCTTCTGCGTCTGCCTTCATCTCCCCCTCTGTCTCCCTTTTACGTCTTTCCTCTCTTTCCACGAAGCTGGCAAAGAACCTCCATCAAAGGTCTTAACTGTATTTCAAAGACCGAACCCAGAGAGAGACAGCAGTCTTAAAAACCACACAGAGATGGCTTTCATTCAAAATACTTGGAGCCCCTATTTTCCACTCATCACAGAGAAAAGTTTGCCGACTGGATGCAAGTGTGCGAGCAAAGATTTCTCATTTTTCTAGATCTACACGGCTGCATATTAAAGTTTCTGGCCTGTCATTTGTCTCCACACCACCATGGGAGACGGTCCCACTCCGTAATGTTAGAAACCCAAGCTCTGTTGGATCGGCATCACAGGATGTTCAACACACGCATTATTAAGGCTTAGAACCCTACACAAAGAGCACTGATGTAATCATCGTTATTTTCCTTGGCGTTTAATCAGTACGTTGACCAATTGTTGGTGACATTACCACACAAGAGGGTGGTTCACATGACTGCTGAAGTACTCAGTAAGCGTTATGGCTCTAACAGGGCTGAACTGAGTGCACAATTCCCATGTCCACCACTGGGCTCAATGAAGTATGTGACGTGGTAGACACTGTAATTAGACTTTGATATGAGGCATTGGAAGTACTGTATTTACCACAGTTTGGTGAACCACAGACATCCCGGTGTCTGTTTGATCAGACTTAGTCATTTATTCTTTATGCTTGGTAGAAACCTGTATTGACATTATGCCCATTTATCAGTTATCATTAGTAACAAATAGCACAAGACTGGTTTATACTAGTATTTCTGTGCCTACTGAGCCCAGCACTCCCACATGGCCAGGACTTCTTTTAGCCTCAGGGCTGTATTGATTGAACACCAGTTAAGTGATGAAATTGGCTTTTGTCTCCTGCTGCAAATGGCAGGGATCTGTCAAACAGAGCTACTATCTGAGAGAGTGTTACTCCATGTAGGCTCACTTCATCAGACAGATAGCAGCCCTCAACCCCCCCACTGGCCTGCTATCCTCACACCAGCTAAACCTTATGGTCGGTTGTGTTCTGCTGTCAGGGAGAATCTAATTTCTCTTCCCCTGACCAATCAGCAAACCCTGCCTTATTTCCTGGTTTAGTGGCCCCATACTGTTGGCATTTGTGTGCGTGTATAGGAAAAGCACCTCAACCTTGTCGGCCTCACCTTCATCTGTAGCATAGATGCAGGCTAAAGCCAAACACTGCTCTTTATGTCCATGCACATATCTCCAGATATAAACACATATGTGCTCCTGTAAGAAACTTTATCGCTGCCACATAAGCGGCAATACAAAAGCTCCATTCTTCCAGGGGACCTGGGGATAACAACAGCACATGGGCAGCGGAAATGACAGACTGATTATGTTCCCACAATGATAGCACTGCCCCCACCTCCCTCACAAACAGCCTTTTGTCTCCGACAGGAATGGACACAGGCGAACCCAACTCTGTTTTCTTCTCATCTGAGCTCGACTTAGTTAATGTCAGTGCTAAAGGTACTCTATGTGTGTGTGTGTGTGTGTGTTAGGAGAAGGGGGGTATTTCATTCACTGCCTGTCACTCCAGGCTAAAAGCAAGTTTAAGTAGAGGAGCAGAAACGGGGTCTGGTGGGCAGATGTTTGCTAACAGGCCTGTCTACTGGCATGCCACTGACCTCGAGAGAGAAGAACTTTATTGTCCTGGAAAAAGAGCATGAGTAGACTTTGCTTCAAATTAGTGGCAGTCACTGATTAACAGGTCAGTGCCATGGGGTGAGAAGCAGTGGTTACCCTGTGAACAAAGACCAGTCTGCCGCCAGAAGCCAAGGATCAGGTCGAAAGACAGACAAAGTTATCACCCACTGTGAACTGCGCATCATCTGGTGACTTTTCTTTTGTTCTGCATAATGGATGGATAAAACCACCAGACATTAAATTTACTCTGTGTCACAGGGACAGGAATTGTGGTTGTAAGGGTAAGTGTTGATGCAGCCTGCCAAGGCGGGTCTCCCTGAGCAGGAGACATCTGCCTGCTTCCCCCAGTTGACTCTCTCACATCTAATCACCCCTTCGTCATATCTGCTTGCCAGGTGGGGGCGGCAAAAGGCTCATGGTAATGAGGGTCAAGCTGAAAGTCAATGCTTCATCTTTGGGGCATTGAAGCCATAGTTGCATGTCTGAGTGACGTCCGCCTCTCTTCCCTGTTTTACACTCATATAGTAGTTTGGTCTTGTTAAAGGGAATCTGGCGGCATGTGCTTGTGTTTTATGTTTTCTCTAACCTAGAAGACATTTTTTATATAAACAAGAATGATTTTAAATGAAGTGGGGAGACACGCTAACACACAATCTAAGGTCTTTGTTCTGACCCCAACATTCCCTGTTTCCCAGTAGAGCGGAGCAGCTACAGTAGATGTGAGCAGATTAAGGATGGATTCAAAGTGAGAGCAGCACGCCCAAGGTCAGGCTGTTAGCCTCTGGTAATTAAAAACAAGCCCTCTGGAGGCAGCAGAGGTTAAACAGGGAGGTTCACTTTTTGTGCCGGTGACATTACAGTAAATGGAGATTACACACTCTGCCGATGATGTTAGACATGTCCGAAGTATGACGCTCAGTTAAGATGGTCTAAGTGAAACAACAATGCTGATTCTGTGAACGATTGTATGTAGATTAAAAGTTAAAAGTTTCTGTGGAGAAACAAACATACAGTACATCTGCTGTGTCACATTGGTAGCATTTGCTGGGAAAATTAGGAGGCAGACTGCAGTCGGTTATGGTGCAAAGTACAAATATGATATATGACATGAACTTATGATCTTTGCTTTACTTGGCAAACATTACGTGATGATCGCCACACTCTCGTGTATGGGTGCATCTCTGTCAGTGTCTCATTCACCTTCCCTGGCCTGGGTGCTGAGCACTGGGTTGGATATGAGGACATTAACTGTGCATCAGTGCACCACACCATTTAAAAGGCAGCACAGCGCCAGCCCTGTTTGCCACAAGGCTTGTACAGGCTCATTGCCCAGGGCGACCAGGCAGGCTGACCCAGGCTAAGCCCAGATGTCGGGAGTGGAGGAAGGCGTTCTGGTGCACTGTGCCGATGCTTTCCAGTATGGCCCAACATCTGTCTCATCTGCTGGCACCCAACCTGCTCTGCTCTAACCCCTCCTTCCTCTTGTTGTCTCACTCCATTTTATACATACAGTACACTATATATTTCCCTCTAATAGTTTCTCTTACAGGCACATACACAAACACTGTAAGTGTGTGTGTGTGTGCGCGTCTGTGTGTGAGTGAGACTTCCTGCAGGCCCACGGGCCCCAGAGCCAGCCCTCCTATTCAGCGCTGCTCACTGCATTATCCACTCTATCTGTCCATCTGTCCCTCTGTTCACCACTGCCTCTTTCCAGCTGCTCACCTAGCCGCCCTATTAGCCAGTCTTCCACACACAGCTAGCATTGCTGCACTGCTCTGGGTTACCTTCAAAGACCGAGCACTTCTGCTCATAAACACAGAAACAGCTGCTCTCTACAGTATGTCTGTTCTTTTTCCTTCCCCTCCTCCTCTCTCGCTCGCTCTTTCAAAGTCAAAGTGCTTCACTTGTTAATGATGAAAGCTGTTTCCTCACATCTGTACTGCATCCCAACAAAAGATAATATTGTCTGTTACTTTCCCACTTTCTTGTGTTACACTTGTCCCCCTGACTGTAACGCTCTTATCACTCCAGCCGTCTGAGTGCCTGCTTAGATGCGCCTGTGTGAGATCTGTTTTGGGTTGTCACTGAGCATGTGGGCTTCTTTTCATCTCTACAGCAGGACTGAAAGCTGATGCTGAGGCCCGGTTTATCGTGGGCCTAGAGAGGCATCACACTGTAGCAAATGCTGCGCTGGTGCAGATTGTGGTTTTACCTCAAGTAGCTTGACTATCAGTACTGTAAAGTATAAGGGTGGTATCGGTCTGGGAAACACACTGACAGAGTGAGAAAAAGATGGGATGGGAGTAATTCAGGAAGAAACAGACAAAGTAAGACATGGAGAAATTGGAAAAGCAAGACATTAAAATGGAGGCAGTGAGAAAATGTTGCTTTGACTGGGTAAGAGGAGAGGATTTCTTTTAGAGGATTTATCCAGTCCACTTCAGAGAACCCAGATGTTCAGCTTATCCAATAAGACATTCTTTAAAATGGCTTAAACCACAGCGTCTGCTTCCTATAATAAAAACAGGACTCATGTTTACTGTGTCTCTTTTGCAGAAGAATATATATTGACTTTATAGTCTCTTTTCACTTGGCAATTGATGCTGAAGCTGTAATGTACAACCAGCAAATTAAGTCCTGTCCCGAATAGAAAATTCTTTTGTGGAATTAGAGAAATTCTCATCCCCTTGTCTACTCACTCAATTGAATATAGTAGGTGTCCGAACAGATTGGGGCACAATCTAAGCACAATTTCCTCTGTTAGGTGAGAGGTGTCAGTTGTAATCAGGGAAGGACAGGCATGGATGGAGCCATTGTTTCCTGCTGCTGCTGGGCTCATCCCAGCGCTGTGTGGGTGCTAATGAAGAGGGGCATGTCGCGCTGGGATAGTTTACCCGCCTCCTCTCCTGTGACTTGGGGACGAGAGCCAATCTGTCAGGAAAACATTGAGTGAAATTGCCCCGTGGTACAGCAATGCCTGGTGACAGCCACTTGCACACTGCCAGCCACCAGACTGATGCTACCACCCTGTATTGACAAGCAAATTACAGTCTCCAACACTCAAACGCATCCTGGAGGATTCATTTACATCCATCAGACCTAAGCTTTTGTTACCTTGTAGCGATTCCTTCTCTTGGAGAGAAAGGGCATGGGCTGAGGGGAGGATCCCAGACTGTTATGACAGAGGAGATTGTGAAGAGGCTGCGCGGCCAACATTAAGAGTGACAGAGCGGCTGGCCCCTCTGACTGGATGGCTGATCACATTACCTCGACAGCATTGTGGGAATTAATTCCTCCAATAAGATAATTTTTTAGGGTTCACATATTGCACAATCTAAACTAAGTAAATTGGGGAAAATTACACCTTGTCATGCAGCTGACAGGAACCGATATTTTAATTGGGGGGCATCAGCCTTATGCATACATACAGTACGTGTGTACATGTGTGTTTGTGATGAAGAAGAAGGGCTTGGAAACTAGAGAAGTTCAGGCCAGTTTAAAGGGTTAGTGGGGTATTGTGTTTGACGATGTGTAAAAAGTATTTATAAAAATATATTGACCTGATATCTTAAGTGATGGCTAATAAGGAAAAATATTGGGTAGACAAAATCATTTCAACTTATCTTACTTTAAAGTGAAGGTAATATTGATTTTGAGGCCACGCGAGTACTTTACTCTAGCTTTTTTGGTTTCATGTCAAATTAACTAATGAGTTTTTATTTTGCCTTTCTAACACACACACACACACACACACACACACACACACACACACACACACACACACACACACACACACACACACACACACACACACACAGTACAACAGGCTTGATTTAGAAGACGTAAGCGGGGGCTGGCACTACTGTGTCTTTGCTCTAAAAATGAGGCGACAACTCCAACTTAATTCAGTTTCTGGGTTGAAATGATGTTTTTAATCATAGCTGGCTTCCAGTGCTTTGTAGAGGAAGTGGTGGCAGTCACATGGTTTGTTGATCCCAGCTATGCAGAAAAGGGCATGTTTGACTTGCCTTGCTGTTTTAAGGGGAGTCTCTGTGCAGGGTAAATAGCAGCCAGCAGGCGGAATATGTGACAGGCTGACAGACTTCAATTAATGGAAAACGCACCTCTTTTTGTTGACTGTGTTCTGTAAAGGTCAGCCAAGTCATGGTCTTGGAGGCACTGTTTTTGCCCATTCCCAGGGTTAGATACATAATCAGAATTAATGACTCTAGACCTGTCTCCCCTCCTCACCCCAGCCTTTAGATATATGACTGTCTCATCTGACCTCATTCACCGCTATAAATAGACACGCCGTTTGACCCACCACTCTTCCAGTGAACTTCGCTACGATACGCACCATAAGAAACATCTTCACCTAAACAGCCTCCATACTTTACTCTCGCAGACACACATCTCCAAACATGAGCAGACTCATTTAACACCTTACGTGCTTCTGATCGCTCTTCTTATGTCTGCATAATGACGCACAGCCCTTCAGAGCCAGCTGCATGCATTGTTAGAACTTGCCAAGGCTCGTTAGCACTGACAGTGGTAGCCTCCGAAGGACAAATGCCACATAAGTCAGCGTGCGCAGAGTTCTCCACTCACTCCTGTTTTATCCTCTGCTGTTGAGTATCTCATGTTGGAACTTCCAATATATTTAGGCTGTTGTTGACAAAGCAGTGGTGGCCACTTAGCCGTCATTCTAATTATTGTTTCCTGGGAGCAGAATTGATTTGTCGGGAAAAAAAAATTCACTGCAAAATAAACAGTTCAAGACATGAGCCATGAGCAACAAAGTGACTGAAGAATTGTGCTGAGCCTGCCATTGTAAAATAGCAGAAAGGTAATTATGACACAAGTGTCATTGGTTTGACAACGTGGACAAAAAAGATCAAGCGTGGGCTCAGAGGGCTGCGGTAACAGTAGTATATAATGGTAACAACTTGAAGGCGAGAATGCAGATAATTATCTTTATTAAGCATTATGGCCTCGGGTTAAGCTCTGAACTGAGTTGAGCTGTTTAAAATGCTGTGAGAAAAATCCTGGAGGAGCCTGTAGGGCTTGGAGCCTTTCCCAGCGTTTTCTATAGTTCAAACCCCCTACACAGCCTCACTGAGTTACATGCCACAAGGTTGCGTTTACTGCAATAATATTAAAATGACACTGATTTTTCAACCACAGTTTTTTTCTCACAGCCGTGAAATGAACTACTACAGTGGTTCTTCTAGAAAAAGGCAATAATGTCAAGAGAATGTCATCCTTTGCTTACGCAGTCAATTGTCAGGTGGCAGGCGATTAAGGCACCAAAGTGATTCTCATTCCCTCTAATGACTATTATCTTCCTAACTCCTATGTCTGGCAGAGGAGTGGGCATAAATCCTCTATAAAAGAGGATAAATTACATATGTAAGGTGATAAGCGTGTGTGAGTTGGGGGCCTCCAGGATTATTTAGTGCACAGTTCTGAGCGTACAGCTGCTCAGCCTGCCCTGGGCTTGGCAGGCGTCCCTAGCATTCTTTGTCATAGTTCTGTACATACCTGAAGCTGGAGGGGGCTGAGTCCTGACGCTGCTGCAGCTGCCATTGTGGATGGAATGAACTGCACCGGGTAGTTATCACCTGTCGGGGGGGAGAGAGACAACAATGCGTACAGGTTCAGACAATGAGCCGGCCCACAGCAACCAGGCAAGTGCCAACATGGATCCTGGGCCCTCCACTGCTTTGCCACAGCAATGTGGCACATTGCAAAGAGCCCTCGGCTTCAAGCCCAAACATCTGCATTAACAAAAGGCTAAGCTGGTTTGACTGGAGCGGGATTACTAAGGAACGCTCCACACCATTCCCTCCTTTCTCCACCTGCACTCCTGGAAAACAGTAAAACGACACTAACTACTACATAGTTTAATAAGTAGGGTTTTTGAAGGTTTGCGTGTGTGTGTGTTTTGTGCTCACAATAAAATATCTTCCTTGGTATTCAATTTAACAATTATGTAATAGGATTAGCATGTTCTCTCAAGATGTTCATACAGCTGGAAACTTGTCTGGCCATTGTTCAACACTATATTGTTTGTTTCTGAGTAATCGCTTTGGCAGTGAAAACACTTGTATCCCAACTGGTTAGAACAAGTGTGCAGGCTCAATAACAAGAGTAAAAAAAACACGCACACATTCTTATCTGGCATATCGCTGTGATCAGGCAAGGACGCATTGGTCTCCAAATAGCAACAGTGTTCGTTTTACTGCTCACTGCTCTTGGCCTGCCATCAGCAGCTCTGTCAGGCAGGGTGCAGTGCGAGTAATATCCGTAGGGGTGCACAAGCTTTTACACACACAACCTAGTGTGTTAAGGCAGACAGAGCTGCCCCAGTGAGGCGGGACAGCGCGGCGTTCATAGCGGGGAGGTGGGGTGCACAGTGGGAATGGGGAGGGGTAGTTGGCCTTCGCTCAAACCCCACTTCTGCCTGTCACTTCTCCTCACCAACATATGGAGCCATTAAGCCACAGACAAGGTAAATGTATATACCTTCTCTTTCACTTTGCCCTGGCCTGCTCGCCTCACGCTGCAATCTTGTACAGCACAGCACAATGTGATACAGGCCATGGAAATTCAATCCCCATTTAGTAGCAAATAAACTCACACACAGAAGTGGTTTCAAATAGTGCTGGGTTGGATGTGTGGGGGTGCGCTGTGGTTATTTCTACACCTTCTCTTTTTGGTATCACTTTCTCTCTGTCTGTCAGTGCCGTCTGTGACGTAGGATGGGGGAAATAATAAACGGCTGGATGTCTTTAGATGTCATGTGAAACCTGCTGGAGGTCAGGTGCCAAGTGAGCATGCCACCTCTGCAGTTGGGGTCTCGGGCTCCAAGGTCTGGGCCTTAGGGCTGTAACTCGCTGTACTAGACTCCCGTGGATTGGGTGGTGTGCCAGGTTTGCGTCACGGGTAAAAGAGAACTACTTTTTTTTATTTTTTTTTTATCTGGCCTCAGCTGGTCTCATGCCCAGAGCCTAGACCCTGAATGCTAAAGGCTGTTGTGTGACTAGTGCAGGAGATACCGTGGTCACAACAGGCTATATTTTCATGCTCATGTGATAGCATAAATACATAGGAGTTGACAGCTAGATAGCTGAGACAGTTCTTAAACCAGTTTAATGACGAACAGCTATAACCCTCAACTATGATCTTTGCTCTGAGTTCCCATCACTACTTTTAGAATAAAAAGCTGGTTTGCTTTAGTGCAATTTCTAAAATAAATGCATCTGTTTAATCGGATGGATTTGATTTTAAAATGAAGCACTGATGGAAGTCAACTTTTAGCAGGATATTGTGAGGAGGACTGGCACAGGCCAAGGGCTCATTCAGGATTCTCCATTAGAAACACATCAGCCTGAATGCCACCATGTCTGTGTAAACAGTGCGAATAGACTGGGAAGTCCAACTTGTACCTATTTGTTTCGAAGATGACTTGGTGTTTCTATGGCTGTGCTCGTCTACCGTGCTACACCAGGCCATTGAGCACAGCCAGTGAATGGGGTGATGACTTACCACTACGGTGCCAGAATGGCTGTGTTACCGTGTGAGCACCGCGGGGCTGGGGATCATAAGCAGTGGTCCCTGGGAGCTGTCTCATAATGATAACATCAGATTAGTGTGCCTTAGTCTTAGAAATGAATGCTTGGCCACTCACTTAATGGACAACGGACACAGCAGCGTCCTGTGTACGCTGCAGGTGGCAGTGATAGCATTGTACTCTCTGGGAATATTGTGTATATTTTGTCAGACAGGGAGAAATAATAGAGGTCTTGAAAATAACTCTCCTGACTACTGGCATCATTTTCAGCCCCCCTTTGCTTTTTCTTTATGAACTCATGCATTATGCAGCAACCATGCACATGGCGACCCCTGACCATGATTCCATAATAGCTCCTGTTATTTGAACTAAAACATTTTCCGTGTCAAACCTATTGCAGAAAGCACACTGGTAAAAGACTCCCCCTCAGGCGTTTTGTTTAAGCTGTCATGGCTCCATAGTTCCAAAATAGCTGACTTTCTTTTTCATCTTGTGGTTTTATAGTTAATTCATTAACTGCACTACCACACCTT